>NC_132809.1:28631530-28940102 GCF_048594095.1 Paramormyrops kingsleyae | reverse complement strand
GTCAGAGCCGAACAAGACTGAGATTCTGACCATTTTTAAAAGGCTGAGGTCCATCGCTACAAACAAGGTAAAAGATATAAGAAGTTAAGTATGAGGAATGGTGGCAGTTGACCCGCACGGAATTGTGTTTGAACAGTAACGAGTTCGGGTTTGGAGGGTTTTCCGGGACTTCTCCTCTCCGTAAGCCGGCAGCTGGTGCCGGAGCGAGCGCTAGCCTGTTAGCCAGCTAGCGGTTTAGCCACCCACCCAGCTACGTGTTTCTGTCGGCCGTTCGTCGCAGCAGCCGAAGCCACGTCTGCTCTCCCACGACTTCCCGTAGATCTCTAGCCTTACTCACCTAGTCCGGCGGACTTGCTTGTGTTTGGTTACCCGGCAGAAACGCAGCCACCATGTTACGGTCACCCTTACTGATGAAAGAAGCGTTTCGTGGCCTGCTTTATATAAGCCACGTCGTGCCATTACCCAAACACATTTGATTTGTCGTCGAAAACCCCGAGTGGACCCTAACGGTTAAAGGGGATGTTTTGGTGCTTTGATCGTGCGCTCAGTGAGCTATGGAGCCTCGCGGCTGGATCCCTGACCGGGTCAGGTCCGCCATCGCTTGTTTTCGTAACCTGCTCTAAGACATGTTACCGTTTTCCGTTTTATAGAAGTTTATAAATGGGTCGTATTGTCGATTACAAAGAAATCGTGGCCGAGTTGTTCATTTAGGATTACCCCGATTAAATAGAGGTCCAAGCGACACCTGAGCTGGGATCGGTTTTCATTGTGAGACATGCTTACGCAACACACTGCTGTTTGCCTTTCATTCCAGACGATTAATACTCCGTGTATCACCGATTTTAACATGTCATTACCAGCGTCGTTTCGTCGCGTTTCAGGATCATCTTATTTCTGTTCGCCAGGCTCGATCACAGCAACTTTCGATGTCGCATCACTAGATATATCTGAAACCCGTCTAACGTTATTAACGCGGCTGATCTTTGACACGAATCTTCCGTTCTACTGATTAGCTTGTTTCTTCATATAAAGCTATCTTGGCAGTCTGACATTTTACAGTATTGAATATTATGTGCAATTAAATTGTTAGTCGACTTTATCTGTATTATTTTATATCTTGACGTGTGTATCGCTAAATATGAACAGAAAATATCTGAAGTGCCAAATATAAAGGGAAAGATGGATCACAGATCTTTTACTTGAGGATTTTGCAAACGCTTTTTTTCACGTGCATAAATGTTTCTTTTTCATTACATCCTAGGCATGCTTTGATTGTGCTGCTAAAAATCCTAGCTGGGCAAGTATACCATATGGAGTGTTCCTCTGTATCGACTGCTCTGGCAGCCACCGCTCTTTGGGAGTGCACCTTAGCTTCGTCAGGTACCCACCTTGCTTCCCAGAAGGCTTTGCGTCTGTGCACCTTACTGATATCTGCAGTTGACCGGTCGCTCGCTGTGTCCCCAGATCTACAGAACTGGATTCCAACTGGAATTGGTTTCAGCTGAGATGCATGCAGGTTGGAGGAAATGCCAGTGCGGTGAGTGCTGTTAAGGAGCCACTGGGCTGCCAGTTTGCCCAGCACATTAGCTGTAGTAAAATAAAGATTCTACTCCATGTTTCCTGAATACAGTTCTGGACTGAAGTAAGTAATCTGTTACTCAAACCCTTACGTAAGTCAAATTTCACGCAATTCAGATTTACCTTCCCATACTGAAAAACACCTAAGCCAAAAATATACTAACAATCTGTACTATAGAGCACAAATTAAATATATGAAAATAGTATACATTTACCTACAGGCACATGACTCCTTCAATATTAAAAGATATATACAGGCATCCAAATTTACATAAGTTGGTTTTATGTGAGTTGAGTGCTCCCTGTATGATGTCGCACCAGAATACCATACAAAAACTTTGGGGTGGAGAGTAATTTTGTTTTTGTGTATGTATGCGAGAACAGTTCATTTGTAAGATAAATAGTACAGAATATGCACCTTCAAATAGCTCTTTTTTTTGAGAGGTCAGCATTGTGAGTTGTTTGCTTTTTTAAGCTTAACTATAAACAGCTTGTTTTGTGCTTGTATTATTTTAAGACTTGGTGACTCTATTTAAGTATGAGAAATTGATCATGTCTCATTAGCCAGTAAAGCACTGTTTATGCCTATAAATGTGTAATTTTTAACCGCATAAAATGATTTTTCACCTATATTGTAGGTTATTGTAATTTCTAGCTATTTAAATTCGGTATTATGTCAGTCGGGCCTTAATATATGTTCCAAATGCTGATTGCAATTTAAAGTAGCAATTGTATGCGTAAAGCACCTGTGGTCACCAGTATGTCTCTTTGTGTCTCCTTCTGGTTAGACTGCCTTTTTCCGTCAACATGGCTGCACGACCAGCGACACCAATGCTAAGTATAACAGCAGAGCGGCTCAGATGTACCGCGAGAAGATCCGACAGCTGGCCAATGCTGCTCTGGCCAAGTACGGTACTGATGTGAGTTCTCCATCAGTTCCTGACTTCTCTGATACCAGACCTTCACCAGGCACTGCATATTTAAATTGTTAGACCCCATGAATATCTCTCCATTGTGTCCTACCTGTACATTAAATAGCGTGTCTGGTTTATTTTTTGCAATTATGAAATTATATCTATTAATCGTTATACTATGTCTTCAGCTGTGGATTGAGGCGTCAGGGAACACCCAGTCTGCTGCTTCTGAAAAGAGAGATCCAGATTTCTTTGCTGAACATAGTCAGGTAAGTCTGTTCCAGCACGTTTTAGAACTTGCTATGATTCTGCCCAGTCAGGCGTAGTTTGGAGCAGTTTTGGGGAAATGTGGCATCTTCATCCTCAGTAATACTGGCTGTAATCTGTAGGCAGTTAGAAAGTAGGTTCTTTCCATGGAACAACATCCCTTAAGTAGCACAGTCTGTTTTCATTCAGGTTGCATTTTCATTTTCCAGTACTTGGTACTCAGTGGCAAACTTTGAATGATAGAAAATTAAAACATTTATAATATTAAAGCATGTGTTTATAGAATATTAAGAACACCTTGATCGTAGCTCCCGTGTCTTGTCTACAGTCTAATAAATCTGCTTAGTCAAAAGGCACTTTTGTGGAAGATAAGATCACTGCTTTTCAGCCCCTGTAATAAGCAGATTGTGTGTAACCTCACCCCATGAAAGTTTTGTGGCTCAGTGCCTAAAACATTGTGCCTGTGATCAGGAGGATTGCGGTTCAACTCCTCTGGTCAGGCAAGAGCCTTCCGGACCTAGCTGGCCATTCTTTCTCAGCTGTATGTTACTTTGGATTAAACTTTCTGCTAAGTAAACATATTGATGTCCCTGGGTGGAGTTTGGAAAATCCGTCTGTGGAGTCTTTATGTGGGCAGTTTATGGCTTAACATGTTTGGATTCTGTGCCTTGCGGTTGGAAGGTTGCCGGTTCAAATCCCAGGTTCGGCACAGTGGTTTCTCGACTGGGCCGTACTGTCTCAAAAAAGAATTGTGTGTGTCGCTTTGGGTAAAAAGCATCTGCTAAAAATAAATAAAATGTTTAAAAAATGTGTATTGCAGCCTCTGAACAGCTGGGACGTGCAGGGACAAAACCTGCAGGAACAAAACGGAGCACTTGCCCCACAGGGGGTGGAGGTGTCGTCCAAGGAGTCGGCTAAAGTCAGTGCTGGTGTGTGTGCTTCTGGGTTCATGAGTGTTTCACCTGATGCAAATGTTAGAAGTACATTGGCCAACCACATTATGGCCGTGCATGTTTTATGAAATCAGTGAAAATTAGGGTTAATTGGTTAAAAATTATTGTTGTTTTTTTTTTTTTTTAGATCAAGAAGAAGGCCCGAGCATCGAGGGCCTCAGTACGTCTCCTAAAGCTGTACTTGGTAAGTTAGTTCCATGAGGCATTATCTCCCTCCGTTCAGTTATAATGTGTGAACATCATGCCCTCACTGCCATCTTCCTGATCTATTGTAATATATACTGCTATTGATACGGAAGTCCCCTCTATTCAGATTTGTTCAAAATCACCTTCCATCCTCTAACCTAACAGACACAAACTAGCTAAGTATTCATCAGATGCCAAAGGCTCTTTCTGGATTTTCGGTTCGTGAGGAAATGAATCTGAATGTTTAACATCCCCACCCCCATTAAACCTGCTGTCATTGAGCTGTTATTTGATGGAACTGGTGTCTGTAATAAACAAGTGACTCCAGCGGAGTGAGTGCACTGTAACAGCTGTGTTTTCTGTCATGTAGAGGACTCAATGCGCTTGTCGTCCGATCAGCCGCAGCCTTCTGAAGGTGATACGACCCGCAAAGCTGCTTGTGGGCTCAGTGGCTGGCTGGTTACTGGGCAGATCCCTATGCTTGTTTGACTCTCTACTGGAGTTTGATGCACTCATTTCGTCGCTAACCAACTGCTCCAGCTGATCCCGCTGACTTTGCCACGCTGTAGACTTTACTAAACGTTCCCTTAACGTCAGGATTGCGCTGTAGCCTTGCTGCCTCAACAGCTGTTTTAATAAACTTGGATATGCTAGTTATGTGCCTATGGCTGTCGTTTCCCAAGCTCACAGCACTGAATTTGTTTTGTGATTATAAAAAAAATAAATGTGAGTATTGGTGCACCAATGTGGAAATTTTGGCTGACACCAGTAAGGATATATTTTTGTATAATATTACCATATTATTGTGTCAATAACTGGCTAACCTCTGAGCTCCACAAATTTGTAGTGAAATTGATGTTTGTGGTGTTACTTCTTAAGATCGTGTTAGTATATGTGTAACAACCACATAGTTTAATGCAAGCATCAGCGAAGCAGCTTTGACTTGGAACACTAGAGAGGTTCTAAGTGACGAATGAGCCAATATCTATCCCTCGTCCTCCATTGTGGAAAATGGCTGATCATCCAATGCAGTCACCTCCATTATGTTAATAGTTGCGTCTTTTTCTCTAGTGTCGCTCACTTTGAATATTGACTAAAGTCTGAATATCAGCCAGCAATATCGACCAAGGTTGACACATCGTGCCGATGTCTTGATTTTTACCGAACATTGACTGATGCTGATACGTTAACTGATATGTCATCTATCTCCAAGTTTAGTAAGAATTTCAGTGACAGTATAATTGATTAATATAATCAGTCCTGCTGTAATGCAACTAATGTGGTCCTGAAAAGCCTCACATTCACTAGAATTATGTACTAAAATACACGTTTGGTCTGAGGGGAAAAATAGGGCTAGGGGAATGTGACTCCAAAACTTAGTAGCTAGTATTGAAAAATAAAAACAGTGATAGCAGTGGCCAATAATGTATTTATATACATTTTAAGAAATAATACATGAATAAATTACATCATCAATCTTTCCTATGGGTCTTAGGCAATTCTCGTGAGACGCATATCTAGTGCCTTAACCGACCGTGCTGATCTTGCTAACTTGTCGATTACCGAGAGTTTGGAGTAGTGATCCACGGGCACCATGCAGCGGGGCACGTAGACAGCGTAAATGTTATGGTACTCTGATGGGCACTGAAGGCAACATGGCTGCAGACTGATTACGAAAAGTAAATGTAAGTGAATGGAAAAGAGGTTGCTGTGTGTTTTTGTATAATTTGTCAGATATTTTTAGAATCTAAGACACTGACCTGTACAATGTGTGGATGTACAAAAAAATGGATTCTTTTAGATTTGATGGAAACCGGTTCACTGAAAAGAACCAGTTTGAGAGAGTGATTTGTGCATGAATTGGACATCACTATCGTTCACTTGGATAGCTGATTTTTGCGTGCAAGTAGTCTTTCTCACTAAGACCATGTTGCGTTATTGTTCATGTAGTGCATCTCTCAGACTGAAAATTGAGCAAAAACAAAAAGCGGTTCCGAGTTGTATTGGACTTGGGTACTAATATGTCAGTAGCGTTAGAACAGATTCGCAGAGTGATGTCATGCGTTATAGCAGGACTGACTTTGACTGTAACCTAGGTAACAAATTCACTTAGTCATTTATTTAGTAGCATTTCAGGAGCCTTTAGGTTACAGATGAAGCATCTTTGTAAAGGTGGAACTGCCTGCTTGCTAATGCGGTAGCATGAAGCGTCAGCGGTTTCTTAAGGGCAGCCGATGTCACTGAAGCCCCCAGATATTGGCACCGGTGCCCTGGGGACATGGGAGCACTAAGCTCCGACGTGTCATTTTCATGTCACATTTCATCTTCACTTTCACCTTTTCCTTCAGGGCTTTGATGCATTTGCTTGTGTTTTTATTTCAGATGTGAAGTCGTCTATTATTGGGAAGAAGAAGCCTGCAGTGGCCAAAAAAGGGGTAATGATGTCACGTAACGAGACCTCATTCATTATGTAATTACCGTAAAGTGTATTGTTGCAGGTCAGATAACTGTCTGTCTGCTTACTCGTACGAGTCTTTGACTGAATGAGACCTTAAATTAGAGTTAGATCCTTCTCTGGATGCTGTTAACCTCAAGAACTGGAAGAACACATGACAGTAATTGTCTTGGAAACATAAAAGGCCTATGAGATCTGAGTTGTTTGGAGGGAATTACACGGGGAATCCTGTCTCAGAGGTGCTTGTTTTTCTTTTTTAATCCCCCTTAAGCTTGGTGCTAAGAAAGGCCTCGGAGCCCAGAAAGTGAGCAGCAAGAGCTTCTCCGAGGTGGAGAAGCAGGCCCAAGTGGCTGAGAAGCTGAGGGAGGAGCAGGCCGCGGAGGCCAAGAAGCAGGCTGAGGAGTCCATGTGAGTGGCTGTGCTCGTGCGCAGGGGACAGCGTGGTTCTGCTGGGGGGGGGCGTGTGGCCCAGTGGGTTAGAACTCTGTGCTCGCGATCAGAAAGTCAAAGGTTCAAATCCCAGGGCAAGCGGATGGACGTCCCCATTGGGCCCTTAAGCAAGGCCAAGCTTTGATTGATGAATTGCTCCTGGGGTGCTGGAGAAATGGCTGCCCTTGTGCTTGGACTCCAAGCTTTTTGCTCTCTCCTGTATGTATGTGTGTGTTTGTCTAAAAGACGTGATGGGCAGGAAAGGATATGCGAACAGAAGCAGTCCATTGTACCGGTACTCATACTTGTACGAGTAGCATTAAGGCATCATTTCTCAGTAGCAATAATAAGTCCGCAGATGAAGTGAATAGAACCCGATTGGCTTTAGTCTGTTTTTAATGTGCTTGCAGTAAACTTTGCTGTAGTGACTTGGTGTGTGACACATACCCTGCATCTGTGTGTGCAGTGTGGCTTCCATGCGCCTGGCATATAAAGAGCTCCAGATCGACAGGAAGATGGAGGAGAAGAAGCTTCAGAGCTTGGAGGGGAAGAAGAGGGAGCAGGCTGAGAGGCTGGGGATGGGCTTTGGGAACCGGAGGTGAGCTGCTTGGCATGCCACTGGCCGCGGTGGCGGTACCCATTCGTCACATCCCAGGGCTCCGTGGCGTTTCTGTGATGCCTGTGGTACCTTCTAATCCAGGGTTCTTCAACTCTGGACCTCGATTCCAAATCCAGGCCGTGTTTTCAGTTCTCCCAGGTAGTTGATTAATAATTACTGATTCTGATTGGTCAGAGGCTTCACACCTGACTGACAGGTAAAGGAAGGCTGGAAAACCAGCAGTGCTCGGACCTCGAGGACCGTTGAATAACCCTGTTCTAATCTCTGTGTTGCAGTGCTGTGTCCCATTCTGTGATGTCAGAGATGCAGCTGATCGAACAGGAGACTCCCGTTGGAGTTAAGTCTTCCACCTGCTCCAAGCTGGATATGTTTGATGAGCCAGGCTTCACCGCCGGGCCCCCAAAGTAAGTCGGGAAGGGAATCGTTTACTGATGAGCGAATAGAATTTGACTGTGGTACTGCCCGTAAATGGTGACACCCTCAAGTGTCAGGAAACTCCTGCTTTTCTGGCTGTTGTAGATGGTCCCGGGATATGCCTGAGGCCTTGTGTGATTTTTATAGGTACAAGGACAACCCGTTCATGTCAGGAGACACCTTCGCTTCGCGCTGGGACACAGACAGTGGCTCCTCCTTCTCCTCCTGGACCCTGGAGAAAGAGGAAAGCAAAGACACTGAAGTGACCATTTCCAGTATCCAGCCCATTGGGGAGAGGTCAGTCCACCATCGCATCCTACAGAACAGGCTCCTGCACTCCGGGGTCGAGTTTTAATGGAAATGTCACCAGGTCTGATTTCCCCATTCCGCTTTCGTTCTCTGTTTTCATTCCTGCAACATGGTCGAGGTTCTAGGTTAATGAATAAGATATCAAATATGGCTTATCGTCGTAAGAGCAGCGTGATAGTTCTGAAAACTCCCTTCGATTGTTGTGATCAGGCACTCCTGAATATTTTTGTCATAAGTACCGTAATTGCAAATCAGATTATAAATATATGAGAACATCTGGCTGAGTAGCTCAGGGCTGCCAGCATCCATTGTCCCGTTAAAGCTGAGCAAGGCAAGGTTGCATTCAGTCCCCAATGTCCTCTACAGAGAGAGAACATCTGCGTTTGATAGATATACAGTGGGGTGGTGGTATTTTTTATAGCAGTGGTAAATACCATTCCTGCAAATCATCTCTGAAGGTTAGCATACTGTTTACAGGAAGAAGCAACGCTCACCCAGTGCACAGCCTTGTGCCTGACCTCTTTTGATCGTCCTTTACTCATACTGGTAATTTCAGCGTTCACCAAATGAACATACTGATCTGTTGTGTCAATGGCGTCGCTTCAGTGGAGGTGGCTTCTGAGCCACAGATGCAGGAAGAAGCGGGTTGTCATTACTCTGGCCGGCGAACCCATTTATAAACACAGCAGCCTGTTTTTTTTTTTTTTGCTGCCGTTAGCAGAAATGAATTGTCGGTTCCGCTGATTATAGCTGCCATTTGGCACTCTAAATGAGAATCCATGCTGGATGTTTTCCATTTTCGGTTCCCCTTTTTGTTTATCCTGGGCGCCTTTGTCACATGACCCTGACCTCTCTGCCCTATAGGTTGCCTAGTCGACGGAAGCCGGAGACCAGCACTGCTGTGCCGGAGTCCAGCGAGGCGCGGGAGAAATTTGCGAATGCCAAAGCGATTTCCTCTGACATGTTCTTTGGCAAGGAGAGTAATGCTGAGGTATGGGATCCGGGGACTAGCTGACCTACGCCTTCAGAAAGACCCCTGAGGCTGTCCCACATCATTGCCTGTTTTAATAAAAGACCAATGTTTATTGCTTTAAAACCAGCCCAGTCTAAGTTTTGAAATTGCCATTCAAAAGCTGACCTTCTCCCCCTCATTATTGTGTGAATGGACAATTCAAGTTCAAGATTGTCATCTCACTATATTGGGATGCATATGCAAAATTTGTGGTCCATGCTTGACGTGAAATTTCATTTTTCCAGGCCATTGTGCTATTTACAATGACGTATGTAGTTCAATTTGTGCTGTTTTTAGAAGGAACCATGTGTTTCAGGTGAAATGGCTCCTAATTTCACTCAGTGTTGAAGCCTTTGAAGACCTGCTGCTGTGGGCCTTGTAAGTCATGGCCTAATGACACCAGTATGTGTGCTTTTCAGTATGAAGCAAAGGCGCGTCTGGAGAGCATGTCAGGCAGCACATCCATCAGCTCCGCAGACCTCTTCGGGGACGGCAGAGAGCGTTCAGGTCCGTGCTTAGTCTGTGTGTCTAGTTCCCACATCTGCAGCAGAGCGGTGACTCTCTAATGTTTGCATCTGCGTCCGTAGGTTCGTCCGGCTTTGACAGCGTGCTTCCGTCAGGCCCAGACATTGCACAGTTCAAGCAAGGTGTGAAGACCGTGGCGGGAAAGATGGCGGTTCTGGCCAACGGGGTGATGAACACAATCCAGGTAATGGTTGGTCACTCTGAATCTGAATGCAGATGCGAATGACCCCAGTCTAATCTGCCTTTTCTTGGGCTGCTAAAGCAATGAGTAACTGTGTGCTTTACGTTAAAAGTTGTCTGGGTCGTTTTGTGTTTTTATATACCCTGTTCAGGATCGCTATGGCTCATACTGAAAACAGATACCCAACGCTGACAGACAAGACTATCGATGACGACAAATTTATGGGCTGTATTCCTCCTTGGTGTGTGTGTCAAGATGGTGATGAAAATCACAAAAGGAAAGGCATGACTGGTGTGCGACCATTAACTCTGTATTGTGTTCGCCTACCAACACTTTTATAGACCATAAAGAGACTGAAGCAGTATTTTCAATAGGAAACATTTCAGTTTTGTTTTTTCTTCCCAGAAAAAGGCACTTTTAGGTGTAGAAAGTCATTTTCGGAGCCATGGTGCTTCCTTAAGTTAATTGATTCTAATTTGATCTGCATTTTCATAATTCTTGCTTTAATATCCTATATTTATAACCAGAAATTCAAGTTTTCATTTTAGCTGTATTCATATTTATATTTGTGCCTACAGTATCACTGTCAAAGGTGGATAATTCCTTAATGAATTTATCATGAAAGGAAATGTATCCAAAGCCACTAGACGAGTCCCCAGTCTATTACTCTGTTACTAGGCCGAGATTGGAAAAAATATATTGGATTAAAGTATTTCAGGTATTTCCCCCCGATTCCTTGTCATAGACTGTAAAAATCTGAATTTTTAATAGCTCCTTTTATATTGTGAAATATTTTCAGTCTCCAAAGTCTCATCAGCTTATAAAATGTTTTTTTTTTGTTAATTCCTCTATTTAGACTTTTTTAAGCCACTTAGAATGAATCTGTAAAATTTATTTGCATGTTTGCAAGCTTTATCTCACATGCCGGTCAGGCAGACCGTTTTAATGGTGATGATGCTTCCTGTAGTTTCATTTATTCCTGCCAGCGACTCTCCCCTCTAACATTTAGAGCTTGAGCCCATCTACGTGGAGCAGAATTGAAGTCTGTTTATAAAATGTCTTCAAGATTAAACAAATAGAAAAATCCAGATGTTTTCACGTAAACAGGCCAGGTGCTTGACCTGAATTATACACAAGAAATAGAAATCAGTGGTAAATGGCTCAGTGTCACTTAACTGTTTAACCCTGTAATCACTGTTGGAATGGTCCATGACTACTACTGTGCAAAACTTGGAATTCTAAGCAAAAATATCTACACTAACCTCTAGAGGTCAGCACATAACACATCTTAACACATAACCAGTACTGGTCAGAAGTGCTGAGTTTTGTCTTTTAACATATCCTGGACTGCTTGAGAACTGTCTATCCCTATTTATTTTGATGTCTTTTCTGAACAAACTATCTTGAAACATGAATATAAGCGTACTGGAATGGCATGACTCATCTGACTGTACAGCCTTTAAGTCAGGGAATCGTATGCGTATTGAACAAATTAGGAAAATAAGGAGCGAGATAATGAATTGAATTGCTAATGCCAATTTTCAGAATGTTTTAAGTATTGACACACAGCCTTTTGCCGCCCCCCCCCCCCCCCAGAAGTATTTCTGAGAGTTGAGGAGGGGTGCTGAGTCATTTCTTCTAAGTCGTTTGGTACTTAACATTTGTTTAAAAGCACATGAATAAAAATTCCATGCTTCCTGTTTCTAGCAAACATGGAAGTTAGGAGTTTTAAGCGCCCAAAAAGAATTTATACTTGTCCTGGAAATACGTTAAGAACAAATGTTTTCCCCGCTGTTACAGCAGGTGCATAAACTGGCCTTATGGGGATTTGTTTGTGTGTCTTAGCTGTGCTGATATTCCCCTGATTGCCCTGCCTATCTTTGCCCGTTGTTAATATGAGTCATGATACTTGTATGCAAATGAAATGAATTATCAATAAAAATTGAAACATTATTCTGCTGGGTTTTACTAATCCATTTGTTAAAGAAATTACATTTATTTGTACAGGTCACCATTTCACCACAGTGCAGTACACTATAATGTATTCTATGGCTGCAACAGTTCACATATTCATCGTGTACCTTTGGCGCACACAGTGAAACACGTACATTTACTTAGATGGGTGGAACCTTTATTTGCAAGTAGATGTTCAACACTGAAAACATGCTAATTGTGGCTGTGAGTTGGTTATAACTTATGCCGGTTACAGTCAGTTGTAATCTGTGTTTTAAGGAACATTTAGGTTTCCCTATAAATTACACCAGCAGTGGAAAGTTGACAGTTGATCAGACCAAGTCTGTCAACTTGTACCGAACTCGAGCTGGAAACACATGTCCAAAGTGCTAACTCATTTAAGAAGACATCATCGGAGTGTGCGTACGACCTGACCAAGGCAGAAACGGTCTCTGCGAGTTCGTTTCCCTGAGGCATTTTAGGCACTTTGGTCAGTAAATTCACTCGGCAAAAATAATATTTAGGGTTATATATGTATTAATAGCTATAGATATGTGATCATACTTCGTTAGAGAACACCGGATTTAGTTCATTATGATTTTACATTTTTGATGTAACATTTTGTTACATATTTATTTTTACAATGCTTCAAATAAGCGCAGGTTTTGTAATTCACACGTCGACAGAGGCATCTTTGGTTTTAACAATAATGTCAAAACAAATTCTGTTTTCCTTGCTGTACTGAAATTGCACCGAACTGTGAAACCAAACCGAGGTTTGTATCGAACTATGAAATTTGTATACCAATACACCCCCCTAGTGCATTCAGTGATACAAAGGTAGGAGAACTGGCACCATTCAGAATGCTTGGGATTTAGTCACAGTTCAGTAGTTTATAGTGTGTTCAGTGTTCCCTTAGTAGTTGGTAACTTTGTGCAAACACCGTAAAACGCACATTAAAACCATATTTGAAAAATCATTTATAAAGCATTTGTCTTAAAATTGGATGAGAGAGGGATATAGGGCTCTCGAAGGAACAAACAGGCACGCTTAGGTTCACTCAAATACACTTTAATAAGTAATACAAAATGATCTCGCATTAACATCAATACTAAGCTATCATATTGAAGGCAATGCAAAATAACTCGTACTACAACGGGTATCAAATAATATATATCTTATAGCTAATAGTATTAGGTGCAAAGGTACGAATTCATATATATAGAAAAGAAGCAATAATACATACAAGAAGCAAGGAAACATAAAAGAAGTTACGAAATATTATCACAAGCGGCGATAATTTACTCGCAACAATCAATGGAAAGCATAAGCAGTAGCAAAGCTATTTACACTCGGACGTGCTATCATCACCCACCTTCACACATGGACTGGGGAGCCCTTTCAGTCCTGGCAGGAGACCAACACGTGAGTTCCGAGAAAGTGCCGGGCGATGCGCGCTCTATCCCACGGCTGAGTTCCTTTATACTAAAATTTAGAGTTGCGTGTTGGCAGGGGGTAAGCTGGCCAGGCTCACCCCTTCCCCCCAGGCAATATATGGTGCTCCAATTCCCCCTTTTGTCCGAGTGATTCTGCTTGCGATAATACAATACAATGGGCGTCCTGGCGCCAGGTGACTTTGCGCAACGCCTCCCTGTTCCCCCCTACATGCAGGCAATATAGGGTGCTGTATACCGACCCCCCACCCTATCTCCCGAAACCAAGATAAGCATCCTGCATGCCGATCTAATGGCCCAGATGAGCATCCTGGCTTCTTTTATGAGCCCAAGTTATTTACGGCAAAATTAGGTTTTACAGGGGATCGGTAAATAACATGTTCGTGCAGTGTAGTGACATTTGGGTTGAATCATGGACGATTGATCTGAATTTCAGGACGACCAGTCCACACGCGATCGGAATTAATCCAAAATTACAACTTAAAGTTAATTCCATGTCACGTGGGTGACGTAATCGTCCGCGAATTCATCCTAATACAGCAGAATACAAGTAGGTCCCATTCTTCTTAATTGGCCCATGCATATGGATAAAAGTGATTCTTCTCCCAGAACTGACACCGTGAGGCTGAGAAATTCTGGACGGCGGAGAAGTTGTGCGAGAGCAGTGCCATGTGTGAGGGGAATGGGGGCCACTCGCTGGGCATCTCGCCTGGGGGACAAGATGCATCAAGGAGGTCAATGCGTGTCGGTGAAGCACCTGCCGTCATTGTGATTCTGCAGCTTTGACCTGAGACAGTGACACATTTGTGCTAAATGCTTGTATTTGCTGAGAAACTGACTAATTAGAGAACCTGTTCTTATTCAAAGTCTGAGGGCTTCCTTCACTCTCTAAGCCTGTTGTTTGATTTCTGAAAAGAATCTACTCTAAGATCACATAATGTTATATTCTTCTGAAATGGTTAATAGAGGATTCTTGGAGGCCTCACCTGTTCTTGCAAAGTGCACCATATACTTGGTCATGATCCCCTGAAAACTTCGATCTTCTGAGCTCTCCCCCGCCAGTACCGATTTAAGGCCATCAAAGAATGCCAGTGCATCTAACAGGTGGAATGAGAAGCGACTGGGAAAGGGTAGCAGGCTGGAGACCTCCTCCACTCTGGATGGCGTGTAGGTGACAATGTAACGGTACACAGGGCTCTTCAAAGCCACTGAAAGAGAGATGATGTTGATTAGAGTGGTTGCCTGCAGTAGAACACAACCTAATCTAAAAGCTATGACAATGCATTAGTTCAATCCACAAAATTTGTGCATATGTGCTCCTGTGAATAACTGAACACTTTTTGTAACCTCACAATCTCTGGTGGACACCAAGTTTTAGTAAACAGAAGCAGAGGAGAGTTTCTTGCTTATTTTTTTATTTGAAAGTGTTGGCCATTACATGCAGCTCTTCTGGCTTTGTCGTGGGCGGGACAGGTCACTCTCAAGTCTGACACCAGGGTGGTGTAGAGTCTTTCGGGACAGCGGTCATTGATGGGGCATTTGGCAGATATAGGGTACAGGGAAATGACCTCTTCGGAGATATTCACTCCAAAAGGCGTCAGGTTTTCTAGAACAGATGACAGGAAGGTGGTTAGATTTCAGTCAGTGTTTCTGGCTATTTGCTGTTGAGCTAAAATATCAAAGCAGGGTTCCTTTGGTTCTTCATAGCACAGACTATGAGTGGGGTCACACATTGTTAGAATATAGGGGTTTATGTGGCATTTCTATATGCATCAGTTTCACTTCAAGGGAGAAATACTAGAACAAGCAGTAAAATGCTATACTTACCTGTCACAAACCAATAGTAGTCCTCCCAAGTCCACATTGAGATGTTCTCATATGGTGGACTGGAAGAAAGTAAACAATTAAAACGAGACTTGCTTTGTCATTGGTCCAAGTTTTAATTGCATGGGGCACCATCACTGTGCCCAGTACTAAAGGAAGAAGACATTTCATGTGGGGAATAAAAGTTTCATTTTCAGTCAATAAAGCACTGAGATGCTCTCGCTAAATGGCTCCCAGGAAACCTACCGTGATGTACGAGTAATTGTGGATAGATGATACTGGTCAATCAGGACAAAAAGATACTAGGAGTAAATAAAATGGCCAGGCACCTGAAATCAGCTTCCTGTTCGGTGGTTCCGATCACATAGGGAACATCGTTGTAGCCGCTGCCTTTCTCCCAGGTCTCAAATGGTGGGGCAAGTAGAACATGCCCATCTACAACAACCACCGGTCCAACAAAGAGGCCCTTTGTTGGTATGTTTGTACAGTCTTCAGCTGCCCAAGAAGGGTACTCTTTCCATGGAATAGCCTAACACAAGAGGAAAGTTCACTTACTGTAAACCAAGATAACATTTACGAATTCAGATCAACTCATGAGGTCTGATTTAAGAACTTAGTTTTGAGGAACTGTCACATAAGTTGATTGAGGGGTCATGGTGTGGTGACAACAATTTTGGAGCTGAACACACAAAAAATTGTGGAAATGATAACAGTTCCAGAAAATGCCCCCAACCATCACCTCCTCTGGTCATACAGGACACTATAGTCAGACGTTCACAGTTTTTGGTACCACCATCCAACAAAACCTCAAATGGGACAGTAACATTACCTGCATCAATAAAATAGCCCCAAAACCACATGAACTTCTTATGTCAGCTCAGTGGTTCTCAGTCCGGTTCTTGCTGCCCCACCTGCCAGAATGTTTTCATTATAACCCTACCAAAATCAGGCTCCTATGCTCCTTAATAGGATTCTGAGAGTGAGGTTGAAAGCAAAATGGGTTGGAATGAAAACGTGGTTATATGAAAATAATCAGCTTGGGTAGCGAATAGCATCACGCCAAACTGTCATTGATTATTTTGTGAACCTCACACCTCATCACGGTTTATCCCTTTACTGAAATTGCATGTTTAGTTGGTACATCGCCACCTGCACCAAAAGAAATTCCTTGTACTTTTTGTACTTCGTTAATAAAGATTTTGATTCTACTGCTTGTTCATAACACTCAAGTAAGAGTTTGGAAACCCCTCCATAATTCATATAAGCTGGTATACAATCCGGTAATTGTGAACTTGACATCAGTGTAATGAAACTAGCAGCAAATGTTGATACATCAATAGCAATGTTCAGGTCCCATTACATCTGTAATGTTAAGTATAAATTTTCAGAGTAAAAAGGATATTCACCTGGAGAACTTTGGTTGTGGAGAGACTGTAGAGACACTGTAAGTTACTGCAGCCTGACTTCTTCAGGAATACCAAGTTGTCCTTCTCTGCCTTCTCCAAAGAGCCATTGTAATTGTAAGAGCTACTCATGTCTATAGCCCTGTGGAACAGGTCTTTGGCCAGTGGGGACATCATCATGGTCCACACAGATGTTCCCCCTGTACAGAGAAAATTCACCTCAGACTTATTTATATGTGTGTAAATACGTTACAAGTAAATCACCAACATTTGAATTGTGATATTGGGTAGCTAATGAGAAGAGGGAATATCTCTTTGGATAAGAATACCTGAACTTTGTCCAAATATAGTGACTTTTCCCGGATCTCCACCAAACTGCTGGATGTTCCTTTGTACCCATTTCAGGGCTGCAATCTGATCCATGAATCCATAATTTCCTACAATATTAAAATGAGAAATACACAGATCACATGATAATTGTGAGGCTGGACTGCAAAACAGCCCTGCCCTCTCATCAGGTCTATGTCTGCAGAGTTTTCATTCAGCTGTGTATCTCCCCTGTTTCTCATTTGTCATGGTTACCTCAGTGCAAGCAACTGTACCCAAAGTCCAGCTGCCGAGGGTGACTCTGCCCCTCTTTCTGCCATCTACTTGATTCCCCTCATGTGTCACTGCAGATCCCCAGCCCTCAGAGGGTGTGTGTCCTGATCCTCCTCTTGGTGTGAGAGCTTGCACTGATCTCCCTGTGTCTGCATGAGTGCCTGCCTTTCTCTTCACTCCTCAGGACAGACAACCCAGCTTATCAACCCAAGCATCCGTACCAGACTACAACCCTCATTTAGCGTTCCCTGTTCCAGATCTGCCCCTTGACAATAAACTTACTACCCAAGCTACAGTAGGTGACTCTGCTCTTTTAAAGTACCATATTAAGCAAAAATGATCCCCACACCAACTACAGGATTCCTAACCAACTTTTTATAATATCCATTATGCTCTTTTCTAAGTTCAACTAATCATTACGTGAATTGCAATTGTACTAATATTTTTTTCTACAGTAATGTGAAGCTGGAGGTCAAAAATACTGCAGCGCAATCATTAATACCAAGAACAACCTACCAGAATAAAATCTTCACTACTATTCAAAAGCAAGAATGTGAAACTGTATTAATGTAGAATTAAATTATGTGGAAACATCTCATCAATAATAGCATATCACTGGCCTTTGTACAGTATTGATATGAGTTGATATTCTTGCCAATAGAATTAAATATAAATGCCAGAATAAAGTGACGCTCATTTAAAAATCATAAAGCACAATGATCAATGATGCTGGGCTAGGATTCACTTGGACGGGCTTGGGGGCATTTGGCTGTAAGAGTTCTTATGAATCAGAAAATGGCTTTCTTCATCTAATTTACAATAATGAAAAAAACAGAAATCCAAAAGCCCATCTTCATGGCAATAGTGAGTGGCACTGGGCCAAACTCATGACTAGTACTTTTGAAACACTAGGTTAATAATAACTTATCAGCAAATTCTACATTTGAGACTCACCGGATGTGTTGGTCGGAGAACCTTCTCTCAGAAGCTCCAAGGCGAGGAAGCCGAAAGCGTTGAGGCGGTAGTTGAAACTGACATAAACGATGCCGGTCTGGGCAGCCAGACTCTCGGTTGGTGAGTATCCCCTCTCTGATCCACTGAGCATGTGCAGGTACCCCCCGTGGAACCACACCATCACGGGCAGCCTGGCATCCTTCTGTAAGCTGGGTGTCCACACGTTCAGGTAGAGGCAGTCCTCCTCGCCCATGACCTTGCCCTTTTCATCCATGGGCTGCACCTGCGCACACATGTTACGGAAGCGGACGGCCTCGTAGGTGCCTCTCCAGCACAGGCCGGCATCCTGAAGGTCCACTGGGGGTCTCCACCGTCGCTCTTTGACTGGAGGTGCAGCGAAGGGGATGCCCTTGAAGGAGTACGCCCCGTCGGCCCAGCGGCCGCGTACATACCCGCAGTCGGTGCCGACGACGGCAGAGAAGAGGAGTTGGCTTATGGCCACGTAGGCCAAAGACCCAGTCAGTGCCAGGAGGAAGAGAACCCCAACGATGATGATGAAGATCCACTTCCGGGAGATGACTAGAAATGGATTGTAGTAATGCTCAGCTTCAACACATTCTTCCTGGGGGAGGTAGTGGCATGCAGTCCCATCTCTCACTTCATTGGAATCCTCACCCATGTTTTCCTGGAAATAGATATGCGTATAATAATCAGTAATGTTGAGCAGGCTATAAAGCGACATTGTAAACCAACACTGCTTTAAGAAATATTGCACATCTGAGGTTATGTAGGTATATTTTTCCCTTCTGTTATGTCTTTAGCCACCAGTCTGACAGTCCTGGTTCAGGAACAGGAAGAAGGCATGGTACCTATTTGCTATGTTAGATGTAACTTTACAGAGAAATATCCATAGACAGAGAAGGAAGCTTTAGGGCTGGTACAGGCCTGTGAGAAACTACATCCGTACCTAAACAAGAGAAGTTCTGACTTGGCGACAGATCACAAACCATTGGAAGTTATATACAGTCCCAAATCTAAACCCCTTGCATGCATAGAGAGATGGATTTTGTGTTGTGGATGCAAGAAGACGGACACTGACGCGGCAAGCTGTAAGTCCTGATTGTTTATTAACTTCTTCTTGTATGAAGGTCAGAAGTACCCAGGACCAAGCCCGAGAGCGTGGCTGAAACTCAGGCGGGGAGGCAGGATGATCGGCTTCGGTACAGATGGGGGAGAGACGAAAAACACAGTCAAGGGTCCAGGCAGTGGTCGGGCGATCGGCGTTGGTCCAGAAAGGGGGCAGGCAGAAACTCGGAGTCTAGAAAACGTAGCAGAGTTCAGAACACAGGGAAACACCGGAAAAAACGCTCAAACTCAGGGCAAACCATGAAGATCTCGCACTGATCAGAGAGCCGAGTTGCCTGATATAGTAACACCGAAACCGGGGAAAACAAGACACAGCTGGGAGAAGAGTGTCTGAAACGGGAGCAACCGGTACGGCCAGAACAACTGGTTGACAGGACGCAAACACCTCGGGGAAGCCCTATCGACCGGAATCCCCGGAGGGGCGTGGCTGAGACGACGAAGGGGGTTCCCTAGTGCTATCCATGACATTTTGAGATTTCAACCGTATAAGTTATTGTAGTACACATGCCAGGAAGTCAAAACAAGATCCTCTGTCACAGTTACTAGGGCCAAAAGGCAAGAAGATGAACCATCCCCATGGATCTGACGAGTATGTGAGGTTCATAGCTGCTACTGCTACACTCAGTGTATGGACAACTAGAAAAGTGGAGGAAGCATCAGTGAGTTATGGAAGGCTATTTAAACCGGAGCATCTGAGAACCGTAAATCTTATGCTACAGCAGCTGGAGAATTGTGTGTCATATGATACCTGGTACTTAGAGGAATGCATACTGTGCTACCATAAGCTTTAAGAGCTTGTGCACTTGTATTGGTACATGAAGGACATTTAGGAATATGAGCTACGAAACAATACTTGCGAACGAAAGTTTGGTAGCCGGGAATAGATAAAGCTGTCAAAAATTATTGCAAGACATATCATGGGCATCAGATTATTATAGGTAGACCTGATGGACCAGAACCATTAAGACCATTAAGACAAAATGACCTGATGGACCCTGGCAAGATGTAGCAATAGATTTGCTAGGGCCTTTCCTGACTAACCATTCTGTACTGGATGTGGTAACTACTACAATTGCTACTATTAGTATGAAGTTCTAACTTCTACAATGATTGAAAAAGTGACTGACAATCTCAAATCTATTTTTGGTAGACATGGATTAGCTGTTACAATAAACATAGATCATGGTCCACAAATTAGGTCAGATTTATTCAAAGATAACCGTCTAACTGAAGGGATAAAGCACTTAAAGGTAAACTAAATAGGCACAAGCAAATGGAGAAGTGAAATGCCAGAATGCATCAGTATTTAATAAGATTAAAAGCGCACATGCGGAAGGGCTAGACCAGAAATGTCAACTAAGAAAATATGTAACGAGACTCTATTTGCATTTCCTTATGCCTACTTTACACCTCTCGTAATAATATATTTCGAAATTTCTCAGATGATCTTAACATTACATTTTTTCAGGGAATATCTATGACGAACTTCTAAAATTGAACCTAACTCATACCATAATTATTGGGACAGATTTTTCCAGCATATAAATGAATAACGGAATGGTGTAAACAATATCTGCAATTGAGCATGAGTGCAATTGTGCACAATTTTTTATTGTTTATCATATTGTTATAGTATCCTTTGACTTGTTCTCTATTGTAATTATCTTTAGGCTGTTGTAACAAGTAAACTTCCCTGGTGTGGGATCACTATGTGTATCTTATCTTATGTATATTTGATACTCAAGTGATTACTTTGTTATTAGGTATACATATCAGGAGTGTCATGACCTGCTCGTTCGATCCTCGTGTGTGCCACGCCCCCTCATTAACCACGTGTGCTGCCCCGATTATGATCACCTGTTTCCTGTTATTTTCGGCTTGTCTTGTGTATTTCAGTCTGCGTTCAAATATGTTTCCCCAGATCTGTCATTAACGTTCGTCCTGTGCCGTTCTCCGTTTGTCCAAATAAAACCCCGTTTACTCGTATTCACGGCTCCCTTCGTCTGCTTCCCCGCTTCCCGCTCGTTCGCTCGCGCATCGGATGCGACAGTAAGAATGGTTAAATATGTGTATATTTATTTGTTTGGCGGACGGCTTTGTTCAAAGCTGCGTCCAAGCGAGGTAGACATGCAGCTGTGAAGAAGCCAAATACTAAATCAAATGACTAACATTATAAAACAATTAACAAAACTTGTGTATTTTGTTATACACATTCATGTCCTGGTGGAGCGTACTTGAAAACACGGTAAATACATTCTATTAAAAAATTACGTAACGAACACAATACACATGCAAATTAAGTTAATATATTGCATATAAAACCAATATATATTTGGCGTAGAGACAAATATATCATTTTAATTACAACCATGTAATACATTTTCTACAAATTTTCAGAATATGTAAGTATTTTCCACAAGTCAAGCGATTAAATCTGCATCATAAGTTAACATGCAGATCGCAATTCAAGGATCTGGTTCAGACTATAGCAAAGTCATTTTTTACCCGTTCAGACTAACAGGCCTCCGTGAAACACTATGGGTGTCGCAGAAGTAAACGAATAATCGTAAAAAGATTTCAGTCATCGCTACACACCACATGCATTATCGTAATAAAACCAGAACAAACAGCAGCGAATTGCCACCCTCACTGTCTCCTGAAATAACAGGACGTCCGCGGACTCAGAAAGCGCCTCCTGGCTGGTCCCCAGTAACCGTGTGGGGGTTTGGGAGCGTGCCGAGGGGCAGCACGTCCTGGGGGGAGTCCAAGCAAAGCAACCCACCATGAACCCACCCCCTCGGTCCTCAAATGTCCTTTAACACGTTATTGCGATTTAAGTTCTACTATATTTAATATGACTCAATATTGTTCTTTCGATATGCCACTCACCGAAAAGCATATATATAACGTTTTTCCTATGTTAGATGTATTTCTGATTTTACTGAGTCACCAATCAGCTCCTTTTCTTTCTGACGTCGTTCTTTGTACTGTTGCCGCTTAATCCGGCCCTTCCTCCTCGCAAACCCCAAACATCCATAATTTCCCAGAGTCCAGCATAAACAACTACGCGGTCACACTGAAGGAAATCTGCAATACACAGAAACGTCATCCACATGGATTGCATACTGTTTTTAAAATAAAACGTACCCCTAAACACTTAATTTCTGTACACAATCAAAACACTTATTGAGCTCTTTCCATACTAAGTTTACAAGGCTGCATAGTTAATCTGAATTTAAAAGTATCTCAGGGTTCAAATATCGAGGTATTTCTCCAGTTTGGTTTATTTTACAAGTAAACGTCAGCCACATTTTTCCTTAAACCTGAACATAAATCTATATCCAGGGGCGGATTAACGCACAGGCTAGATATGGCTTAAGCCTAGGGGCCCCACATGTGCCAGCCTGCAAGGGGGCCCCCATTGGCGCGGAGGGGGGCGGGGCCCACAGACTACTGTAGCCTAGGGGCCTCTGTGCACCTTAATCCGCCCCTGTCTATACCACTAATGTAATATTTTCGCTGACATCATAAACAGTTTTCCCCGATAATCAAGAAATCTGAACAAAAAAAAAACTTTTTTTCTTTCGAAAACTATGCGGGGGGACGTTCATTACACAGAACCACGAAACTCTTCATACTACGCCGCTGCTGAATTATCGCCGATCAACGATCGATAAGGAAATACAGGCTGTGCAGGGTGAAATGGGGAGCCTCCTTCGCCTTTTGCGGGATGATTTGGAAAGAAGAACGCCCTGGAATTTTGTCCTCAGTCCCACCGTGCGGCATCTGGCGGCTGTTTCCACGCCACTGCTGGATTCCTGCAGACTGTCACGTGATCTCAGCAAGGCCGCTGCGTCCAACTCTCTGCAGGCCATGACTAGATTACTGCACCATGTGTATAATTAACCACGTACAATTTCCAGCAGAAGGGGATACCTTGCATGACACTAAAATTGGTTTTCATGACATTGCATGCATATCTATTGGTGTAGGTGTTGTGGATGGAACGCTTATTCTGATTCAGACTCCAAGCCTCTTGAATCCTATCTACATCTGTTGAAAATGGTTCTCAGTGTTAAATGTGCAGGTGATATGTAACCTTCAAGGACATTTTACAGGCATTTTAGTCAATTGGCTTTGAAGTACATATGACTCTTATACCTGGTCCAGTTCTTGAATGTGTCAGATGACAAGGGATGGTGTAGTTGCTGGTGGCTCGTTACTGGGAGACAGTGGATATCCTCTTCATGAATGCCTGCTAACTCCAGGGTTGAATCCCAAATCTGTGGCTGAATATAACACCTCACACCAAAGAACATGCACTGTTCTACAGCATGCTCTGAGCATGTGGACAATGTGATTCTGGTGCCTGCACAAGTCCTTGGGTAGTCTAAGAATTTCACTTGAACGCTGCATGTGTTTCAGAGACACATTTATTGGCCAGGGGAAGGGTAGCAGGAGGTTTGAAAACAGTCAGAAGAAGATTTCATATAAAGACCCTTTCTACCCTCTATGATCCAAATGTTAACAAAAATGGATAGTGGCTTTGAAGAATGGTTGATTGAGAAAGTCCAGAAATACTGGCATTTATATGATTCCTCGCTAGAGGATTATAACGATTCCCAGATGGCTACGAACTAAATAAAATATGTTTGTACTGCAGCCCCATATACCCATGTATGTTTTCGCGTAAATTAAATTTAATTTAGTTTTTATATTTTTTATTTTCATTTGAAGACTAGTTTAGTTTTAGGTGTGGTTTCATTAGATTTTATTTTAAAAATGTGAATCTATGTAGTTGTTACAGATGTGGACAAAGTTGGTACCCTTTCAGCTCAGTGAAACAATGCTTCATATCTCATGAAAAGTGATTCAATTAAGCAGTTGTGTAATGTATACCTGCATGCCTTTAGTATGGGATAAAGTAAACCAATAAAACTGTGAAAAGAAATGATTTGTTGTTTATTTTACAAAGATATGCTAAAATAGTACGAACAGATTTGTTGGTACCCCTAAAGACAGTATTTATCCTTGCATTATAAGTCACATTTCAAACTAAGTGTTTAACCTCAATTAATATCACAGGTGCCTTCAAGCTTTTCATCCAGCCTATTTAATAATACAAAACACTCGCTACAAATTATACCAATACCTACATAAATATTGTGCCCCACACAAAATACAAGCTATTATATACAAGTTATAATACAAGCTAAAACACAACTGTCAAAGAACAGTGGCCAGCTTCAGACAACCACCGCATACTCTATTTATAAAAACCATACAAAATACCATTAATCATTATATGTTCAAAAAGTTGCATTCATCAAAATTACTTTAGAAGAATCACCACACACCAGTTACATGGTGCCCACCAATCCTGGTCTTCTGCCAAACTTAAAGCCTCAGTTGGCAGCTCGGCATCCAATGACAGCATGTTTTCCAAACACAGGCCCTCTCTTTTAGGGCCCGTATTGCCCATTTAACAAAATTTGGTGGAGGAGGGATAATGGAATGGGGCTGTGTTTCAGAGGTTGGGCTAGACCCCTTAGTTCCAGTGAAGGGAATTCTTAATGCTTCAGCATACCAAGACATTTTGGACAATTCTATGCATCCAACTTTGCGGGAACAGTCTGGGGAAGGCCCTTTTCTGTTCCAGCATGACTGCGCCCCAGAGCACAAAGCAAGGTCCAGGAAGACATGGTTGGGCAAGTCTGGTGTGGAAGAATTCGACTGGCCTGCACAGAGCCGTGACTGCAACCCCATCAAACACCTTCGGGGTGTACTAGAATGGAGATTGCAATCCAGGATTTCACATCCAACATCAGTGCCTGACCTCAGAAATGCTGTTCTGGATGAATGGGCAAAAAATCCTTCGTCTACTCTCCTACGAAGACTTTTGAAAGTCTTCGTAGGAGAGTAGCAGCTCTTATAGCTGCAAAGGGGGGACCAGCTCCATATTGATATCTATGAATTTAGAATGGGACGTCATAAAAGTTCCCGTAGGTGTAACGGCCTGGTGTTCCAGTACTTTTGTCCATATATTGTATCTAGCAACAATGAATTGGTTAAAAATGTTATATGATGTTATATGAAATTATGTCATCAGGGCAGGACATAACGGTTGTTTTGGTGATAGCACGCCAACTAAAGGAAGTTGACCTGACTACCGTAAATCCCCAAATCAATTATAACATTCAGAACAATGGTGTTCTATTACTTTTTTTTATTAATTAATATTTTTCCCCCCAACATATTTTTTTGTTTTTCAATTGAAATGTACATTTTATAGGTCACAAAAGGTGAGAACATTTTTTAAATGATTTATCTTGGTCTCAAAAGCCTGGCATTTTAATGGGGGCGTGTACATTTTTTATATCCACTGCAGCTATAGCCACCCAATCATTCTAACATTAACCCTGATACACATACACCTTCCGCTGACATGATTACCACTGTGCAGTTACACGACAAGCACACAACATATAAACTATGGAAGTACGATTTTCGTTTTATTTGTTACTTGTCGATTACCTTCCTGTTTGTTCTTCTGTGTGGTGCATCAATGTGTGGGTGTAGTGTCTTGTGTTGTACTCAGGGTGTTTTGGGAAGTCTTTTGTCAGAATTCAGATTTATAGGCGTATTCCCGCCTTGGGTATATACACAGTACTTCACCCAGGCAAAATGTATCATGCATTTAATGTTAGTAAAAGGTATGGATGGATTTGTGTTTTGATCTTTATGTAGTATTTATGGTGAATGTGGGGGTTCTTTTTTTTTCTCCTTAATTTGTATATTTTATTTTCATGTGAGGCAACAGTAGGTTTTGCTGGATAAGACTTTTTTTTGGTGCTGGAGTCTGGAACACATTGCGTATGGGAGGCTCAGTGGATAGCCAATAGTGGGTACTGATTGAATCCCTTTGTGTCTGTCTGGGTTTGGACTGGGCACTTAAAGAGCCCATGCAATTGCTATTGTGGCTGTGCAATCACTTTTGGGTATTTTCTTTTGTTTCAGGGACCTGTTTTGATGAGGTGGTAAGACACCTATATGTCTTTGTGACACAGGGTGACAGAAGCAGGAGGACTGGCGCCACATTCAGAATGCATGGGAACAAGAACAGGTCCCCTTTCGTCACAGTGCAGTAGTTTATAGTGTGTTCAGCTATCCCTTAGTGGTTGGTAAACACCGTAAAACACACATTAAAACCATCTTTGAAAAATCATTTATAAAGCAGAATACAAGTAGGTCCCATTCTTCTTAATTGGCCCATGCATATGGATAAAAGTGATTCTTCTCCCAGAACTGACACCGTGAGGCTGAGAAATTCTGGAAGGCGGAGAAGTTGTGCGAGAGCAGTGCCATGTGCGAGGGGAATGGGGGCCACTCGCTGGGCATCTCGCCTGGGGGACAAGATGCATCAAGGAGGTCAATGCGTGTCGGTGAAGCACCTGCCGTCATTATGATTCTGCAGCTTTGACCCGAGACGGTGACACATTTGTGCTAAATGCTTGTATTTGCTGAGAGTCTGATTAATTACTTAGAGAACCTGTTCTTACTCAAAGTCTGAGGGCTTCCTTCACTCTCTAAGCCTGTTGTTTGATTTCTGAAAAGAATCTACTCTAAGATCACATAATGTTACTGTATATTCTTCTGAAATGGTTAATAGAGGATTCTTGGAGGCCTCACCTGTTCTTGCAAAGTGCACCATATACTTGGTCATGATCCCCTGAAAACTTCGATCTTCTGAGCTCACCCCCGCCAGTACCGATTTAAGGCCATCAAAGAACGCCAGTGCATCTAACATGTGGAATGAGAAGCGACTGGGATAGGGTAGCTGGCTGGAGACCTTCTCCACTCTGGACGGCGTGTGGGTGACAATGTAACGGTACACAGGGCTCTTCAAAGCCACTGAAAGAGAGATGATGTTGATTAAACATGGGCCTCGTTAGTGATCTAAAAGCTATGACAATGGATCAGTTTAATCCACAAAATTTGTGCATATGGATTCTGTGAATAACTAATCACTCTTTAATAACCATACAATCTCTGATGGACACAGTTTTAGGGTGTACTCACACTGGGCGATTCATACCATGCCCAAGCACGTTTGACCCCCAAAGTCTAGTTCATTTCACTAGTCTGATTGCTCTGTGCATGGTAATCATTTTGTGTGATCACTAACGATGCCCGAGCACAGAACACAGACATGATGTTAATGATGCAACTGGCACACACATGCACAGATGTACACTACCGGAACTGGAATAGGAATGAACAGATCGGGTAGGCTGCACAGATTGTGTAGTGATAAACATTTAACAAACATGGTGGTGTTACATATACACACACAGGCCTATGTGTTTTGCGTTTCGGTTTTCTTTGTTTCCTGTTTGTCACCTGCTGTCTGTTCCATGATTGGTTAGAATTTCTGCCAATCTATGTTGCTCCAGGATTAGCCTGTAATGTGGGAGTAGCAGAAAGTTCAAAAATGGCTGCACCCAGAGATGGCGAGTTGGCTTGGCTGTGTTAGCTGAAAATTTGGGCTGATGAGAGTATCCAGGAACAACTGGATGGAACACAAAAATATTGGGATATTTGGTAATATGGGACTTATACATAGGGCTGGGTGATATGGCAAAATCTTTTCACAGTAATTTTTCCCACATCGGTCCATATTGATAATTACCGCGATATAATTCATGAATCATTACTTCAAATAATTCATTATTTCTTTAGTCTGAGGCTCCATTTATGCTTAAAATTCCCTTATGATTCCCCTTAAACAGAACATGAAAAAGACTACTAATTGGACTGCTAATTGAAATCTGATATTAATAAATAAATCATACAATTTTTTTTGTCATAGGGCGTGACACTGGTAAAACCCAGGCAGCAACCCTGGAATGTTAAGTGTTATGTGAGCGCAGACCAGTGATGGACTGGGGTGAGGATGGGGGGCAATCGTGCTCAGGCATGGTACATGGCAAACAGGCCAAGACTGAGTACACCCTTAGCCAACGGAAGCAGAGGAGAGTTTCTTGCTGATTTTTTTTTTGGATTTGAAAGTGTTGGTCATTACATGCAGCTCTTCTGGCTTTGTCGTGGGCGGGACAGGTGATTCTCAAGTCTGACACCAGGGTGGTGTAGAGTCTTTCGGGACAGCGGTCATTGATGGGGCATTTGGCAGAGCTTGGGTACAAGGTAGTGGCCTCTTTGGAGATATTCACTCCAAAAGGCGTCAGCTTTTCTAGAACAGATGACAGGAAGGTGGTTAAATTACAGTCAATTTTTGGCTAAAATATCAAATATTATAGCAGGTTTCCTTTGGTTCTTCATTGCACATACAATAAATGGATTCACATGGATTATTATTATTTTGTGGAAATACTAGAACAAGCAGTTAAATGCTATACTTACCTGTCACAAACCAATAGTAGTCCTCCCAAGTCCACTTTGAGATGTTCTCATATGGTGGACTGGAGGAGAGTAAACAGAATTAAAGTTCCTGGCTTTGGATCACGGTCACTGTGCCCAGTAGAAGCCATTTCACAAAAAAAAGTTTCATTTTCAGTCAATAAAGCACTGAGATGCTCTCGCTAAATGGCTCCCAGGAAACCTACCGTGATGTACGAGTAATTGTGGATAGATGATACTGGTCAATCAGGACAAAAAGATACTAGGAGTAAATAAAATGGCCAGGCACCTGAAATCAGCTTCCTGTTCGGTGGTTCCGATCACATAGGGAACATCGTTGTAGCCGCTGCCTTTCTCCCAGGTCTCAAAGGGTGGGGCAAGTAAAACATGCCCATCTACAACAGCCACCGGTCCAATAAAGAGGTCCTTTGTTGGTATGTTTGTACAGTCTTCAGCGGCCCAAGAAGGGTACTCTTTCCATGGAATAGCCTAACACAAGAGGAATTCAGATCAACCTGATTTAAGAACATAATTTTGAGGATTCTTTCTGGGAACTATGATGTAAGCTGACTGAGGTTTACACTGTTGGTTCTTAGTAAATTTATTGAAGTTGGGAAGATGAGCTTGTAGACACTAATATCTGAATGCAAGCATGTTAGCTACAAACCTCTTTAGTTAGTCAGTATGTCTAGAAAACACACATAAAATGTATTTTTACCTACATGCAACTACTGCTCGTTTATAACTTGTTACAGTTTGGAACCCCCCCCCCCCCCACAATTCACATAAACTGGTATAAAATCAGGTAATTGATTGACAACAGTGCAGTAAAACTGGCAGCAAATGTTGATACATTAACTGGAGTCGGCAATCTCGCCCGCAGGATCAAACAGAAATCTTGCCAAACCGCTTAAAAAAACGTGCATTTTTGTTGTAGGCATATAAAAACACACCCAGAAACTGCATGTAGGTAGAAACAAAATATATTTTTAAAGCTCTGTGATAGGAATAAAAAGAACAAGAATCTCTGGACTTGCTCTCCGAGTTGGGAAGCAGCGCTTTTGCACATTTGCAAATGGCGATATTCATGCGCAGTGTGACTCCAGTACGAAAGAGCACATGTCTGGGTTGTGTTCACACTGACCAGCCTTGCACCAAACGCCCTGGAGAGTAATGAACGGTAAGGAAGAATATTGCAACTCAATCCCACCGAAGATGATTCTGATGAGTAAATTCAATTCGCTTTGTGAATGATTTTAATAATAGTAAATTAATTTACTTCCGGCGACTCTATACATGCACAGCATCGTATTTATTGCTTTCTATAGTTAAAACATCGGTGCACAAATACAGTGGTACCTCGGTTCTCGAACTTAATCCGTTCCGGACTCCGTATCGGATCCTAAAAAGTTCGAGTTCTGATCTAATTTTTCCCATAAGAAATAATGGAAAACCAATTAATTGGTTCTCGGCCCCCCCAAAATTACACCTAAATATGTTTTTTAAGCATTTAAACACAAAATGAACAGGATAAAACAAGAATCCCAACATTATCCCAACATTATCCGTCCTGTCCCGATCGTCCGCTCCTTCCGTGTGCCACGTCCCCTCGTTAACCTCCTGTGGGATCCCCATGTGATCAGCTGTTTTTGGTTGTTGTCATTAGTCCTCTGTATTAAGTCCGCGTTTCAGTTCGTTTCCCCAGTCCGGTCATTGGGTGCGTTTGACTTGCTTACAGCGCTGGCGTAAAGCAACGCATTCTGATCCTGACGCAATGCATTATGGTTAGATGCATTGTGGCCTCTCACCCAGCTGCACAAACTGGAACCGCCTCCGTGATGACACACCTTTGTTCTTATTGGCTGAAGAGTTTAGTTACACGCATGACGTTTGTATCCCAGGCAGTTCCGATGCGTAATCTGCTAATCTCCCGAATATCACGTAAAGCAATGAGAACTGGTTTTCAGTTAATCTACCTGGTAAAATAAAGTTCAAATAAATTATATAAATGCTCTAATAGTACATGTAAGTTAGTGGTTTATTTATTCTTAGCTACTGTAATGTTGCACGGCTTTATTTGGTTAATCGTCCAGTCTGTGAAGAAGGCATTCAAGTAAGAATTGCATTGTAGTATGACTCATTTCCTGGTGCGTACAATTTAGCGTTCACGGTTGGACTTCTGATATTCAGATCGAGTTCTAGGTCAAACTGGTTTGTTCGACTTTCAAGAAATTCGAGTTCTAGTGAGTTTGAGAACCGAGGTACCACTGTATTCATTATTTTATGCGTCACTCTCTCTTTCACTCGTGTATTTTTGCATGCATCGCTGATTTATTTTATGCGTCATCATCGTATTAAGCTCATGTAGTAAAAAACTTCTGTCAAAGCAGCTTGCATGGAAATAAACTGTCTATGCAGCAGATTATAAAAACTGTATCAGTAGTCAAACAGCAAAATATTGCGTGCCATGCAAAATATGACTAGCATTCTGTTTATTTACAAGCCATTGGCAAGTATTCACATAAAATTTCTGAATACTTCAATCAGCCAAGCCCTATGTCTATATGCTCCAGAGCTCAGCTAGAGATGTTTTTAATGTTATTTTTTTACGATTTCTCAGCACCTCTGAAAATAGGTTTTTGAAAAGTGTATGTTTATGTAAACAAAAAAAATAGAAGAATGACATTCTGAATGGTCCCAGATTATTGGTGCTGAGTTTGTGCTAAATAAAAGCAAATGGAGAACTTTGGGGATATTTTCAAGGCATGTTACTAACTCAAAGGCAGCTGAGGGGCCTCTGGCTCCGGAAGGTTAATAGCTATGTTCTGGTCTGATCTGTAATGTTAAGTATAAATTTTCAGAGTAAAAAGGATATTCACCTGGAGAACTTTGGTTGTGGAGAGACTGTAGAGACACTGTAAGTTACTGCAATCTGACTTATTCAGGAATACCAAGTTGTCCTTCTCTGCCTTCTCCAAAGAGCCATTGTAAGTGTATGAGCCACTCATGTCTATAGCCCTGTGGAACAGGCCTTTGGCCAGTGGGGACATCATCATGGTCCACACAGATGTTCCCCCTGTACAGAGAAAATTCACCTCAGAAACACAAAATGACATTTGTAGAAATGTGTGGTTCAAATGGGCAAATCTACACACAGATGAATCAGAACCTTATGACCACCCTTGCATGAAGTGAATAATGTTGTGTCTCTATCATAGAAATTGTGCTTGGAGAGATCTGGGGTATATTATAATATATTTGTAGTTGATGTGTTGAATGTAGGGCTGTTGTCAAGATTACTCTAACTCGATTACTCTATTACTTAAAAGCTTTGATTAAAATTTTCTTAATCAATTACTCTGCAATATGGCAGAAGGAAGACAGTCCTTCCGCTGTCCAGTTACATGCAACTTAATAGTGAACTGGAGTTTCTAAATTTCCCATATGTGTGACTGAGTGTAAACCATTTACAATGTATATTATATTAATTATATTACATTGCATTATGTTATAAATGATTACTCAATGAATCGTCACAATAAATAGGTAGATCACTTGATTACTGATATAACTCATAGTGACAACCATAGTTTAATGCAGAAGAAATGGACAGGGGTAAAGATCTGAATGACTTTGATAAGGCCAAATTGTTATGGCCGGACAACTGGGTCAGAGCATCTCTGAAACAGAATGGCTTGGGGGGGGGGGGGGCAACTGAGTGTGATCCAAAGAGGGAAAAACCATGATCCACTAGCAGTAGACAGGGCAGCCAAGACTCCTCGATATAGGATGTGAATGTAAGCTATCCCCTGTGGAAGGAATCGGCAGAAGGACACAGGGCAAATAATTTTGATGATTGTCATGGGACTAATGCATCACGCACGACATGCACATCGAGCCTTGCTATGAATAGCTATAGGTCAGGCAGAGTGTCCCTGATAATTCCTGACCACCGTAGAAAGCACTTACAATAGGATGAAAGCACTGGAAGTAGACCTTGGCACAGTGGAAAGTTGCTTGGTTTGAAGAATTCTGTTTTCTGTTGCATCATTTGGACAGCCGGACACTTGTCAAGCATCTCTGGGATGAATTGGACCAACAAGTCTGATCCACAGCTAGGCAGCTCCATATACAGCAGAACTCATTAAAATGATCTGTAATTTGTGACATAGTGGCCTTTCTGTTGGTATGTAGAAGACAGGATAGCCATCGATCACATCTCACATCAATGACAATCAACACCCTGTGTTTATTCCTCCTCCGCCCACTGAATGAACGAATGAATGAGTGTTATATTTGTATAGTGCTTTTCAAGACACCCAAAGAGCTTTACAGAACCAATGAGGAGCCAACACTGTGGAGCCCCCCCCCGGATGATGCGACAGTGGCCATTCTGGTCCAGTACACTCATCAGACAGTAGCTAAGGTGGTGAAGGGATGAGATCAAATTCAAGAGAGAATAAGGGATGATTATGAGGCCAGATTTCACAGGGCCACAGTGGGCGATTTTAGGCAGGACATCAGGGTACCAGCCCTAGTCTTTCAAAGGGTACCCAGGGATCTTTTATGACCTCAGAGAGTGATGATCTTGGTTCTACATCTCATCCAACAGATGGCACAATTTGTACAGCACCGCGTCCCTGTCACTGCACTGGGATCCACACGGACCACAGGACTGGCTAACCTGCTGGCCACACCAGCACCTCTTCCAGCAGCAACCCAGCTTTCCTAGTTGGTCTCCCATCCAAGTACTGGTCTGGCCCAAACCTGCTTATCTTCAGGTGGATTAGCTAATCTGAACTGCAGTCGGTATGGCTGTCTACTGTCAGTACTCACTATGGCCAACTGTGGGCACCACACAAGCCTTACCCTGGCAGAGATGCACCCCACAAGCCTTACCCTGGCAGAGATGCACCCCACAAGCCTTACCCTGGCAGAGATGCACCCCACAAGCCTTACCCTGGCAGAGATGCACCCCACAAGCCTTACCCTGGCAGAGATACACCCCACAAGCCTTACCCTGGCAGAGATACTCTGACCCAGTTTTCTGGCCATAGCGATTTGGTCATTATCGGTGTCACTCAGATCTTTACTCCTACCTGTTTCTTTTGCATTCAAGACTGACTACAAGTACCAAATACTGGCAAACCATCTAATAGAGACCTTAACAAGATAGTCAACATTATTCACGTTATGTGGGGACGGTCATAATGTTTTGGCTTATCAGTGTATATATATAATGAATAACCCGACATAATGGATGCAGGTTTGTAGAAGATACATTTACTACAGCAACTGTATCAATGACAGTCAAATCTGATGTAACATATAAGGGTTTCATTGTAAGAAACCCCTTTGGAGGATCAAAGTTTAATATGTGGCAAAATATAATATATTCATGTTATTTACAATTTCACCAAAGATTTGTTTTTATGGAATGTAAACATGTCCACATACAGGGGTGGAGCTACAGAGGCACTGACCCCAGACGAATGCTGATTGGTCCCCGGAGTGCCCCCTTCCCTATCAGTCACCGATTCAAGACACATCATTGGCTAATAAGGTTGCCCCCGCTGTATCAATTTTGGCCCCTCTTATGCCCACCCCCACTTAAAAAGTTGTAGAATCACCCCTGAATGTAAATAACAATTAGAAGTAAATCACTGACATCTGAACTGTGTGACTGGGTAGTTAATAAGAGGGAATATCATTTTAGATAAGAATACCTGAACTTTGTCCAAATATAGTGACTTTTCCCGGATCTCCACCAAACTGCTGGATGTTCCTTTGTACCCATTTCAGGGCTGAGATCTGATCCATGAATCCATAATTTCCTACAATATTAAAATTAGAAAACACACAGATCACACGATAATCTCTTCACCCATGTTATAGAGCAGGGGTCACCAACCTTTTTGAAACAGAGCTACTTCAAAAAGGTACTGAGCCATACGAAGGGCTACCAGGTCAAAACACCCTCCTAAACTTATCTAAGCTTCATGTATAATAATAATAAAAAAAAAGCATTTAAAAACATGTTTCTTAGATATTGTCATTTTCAAATCTATATAAACGCAAATGTGATTAAAGAAGAATAGCAACAGGATAAAAATACATTTTAGACGCTGCTCACTGGTGAGTTGTGCTATTTTTAGAACAGGTCTGCGGGCGACTCATGTGGTCCTTGGGGCATCCTGGTGCCCGTGGGGTGACCCCTGGTACAGAGTAATGGTGGGCAATATCACAATAATTTATCATGGCTGGTTACAGTTGTATCCACGATAAGCATTTCAGAATTATCACAAGAATCATGATACAACACTATTTAACACTTATTATAATGACAGGACAAACTGGAAAGTGCCTATAATGCAATTCCTGTGTGTAGGAGGCTCCAACAACGCTACAAACAGTTTTAGGTGTTTCATGGTCTGTTCTATCTTCACGGTATTTTTCACTTTTCGGATGGTGACGGTATTATATACTAGCTAGTATTACATATATAATATATTGATGGTACTATATATACACACCGTGGTATTACTTTTTTCCCCAGGTTTTGGGAGTAGTGGCATGTCCTGTCCCTTAATATAAATATATTTTGATAACATATAAAGTATATGAATGCATCATTTTCAACTGGGAGTATCAAAAGCATTTATTTAGCAAAAAGCCTGAAGATCTTGCTATTTACTTACTGTATGTGCCACTACAAAAAGAAAAATGACCAGTTCTGCTGTACCAAACGAGGTTTGGGGCGCCAAGTGTCAAGTGCTCATTTTTGTGTACAAAATACGTTCTCTGCCACAAAAAGCATTATTTAGTGATTAAATCAAGTAAAGCTTCGCTGCATTCTGTCCACAAAAGCAAAAAGACTTCTTTCTTTTGTGCACAGAAATCAAAAGGAATGTTTCATTTTGTGCACAGAAATTGATATCAGCACTTTGCATTATGTGGACAAAAAGTCATTTTGTGGAAGAAATTGATTCTGTGGAATCACAAAACGCATTTTGTCATTTGCCAAGTCATGAAATGCCTTTTGTCGAACATTATTTTCCCTCACAATTTGTGAGGCAGATTAATATTTCTTGGCGTCCTATTAATGAGAGGAGTACTGTGATGCCCAAAATTTTGTAATCTGTATAAATTTGGCTTATCCTCATGCTTAATACATTGTGTTAGCGGAGCACGGCCCAGGCAACAAGCGATAAACACAAGTCGTAATGAAGGAAGAGACAGATCAGCAGCCACAGCATCTTTTAAAAGAGGAGGTACTGCGGTTATAAGGCAAAAAGATGTTGGTGGGATGGCGGTACTTTTTGCAGATTAAAAATAATTTTATTTAGTGTCCGCTTCTGTTTCAGTTTTGGTTTACGATAACAAAAATGGGTCGCAACAAGTCCAATGCGTATGAACGCACATCAATCAATGTAGAATAAACCTACATGAATAACAGCCTGTCAACATAGGGTGCTTTTCCACCACACCGAATACCATACTTCTGGTACTGTACTTTTGCTTTTCCACTGACTTCCAGTCGAGTACCAGTGCCAAAAGTGCCAAACCAGCTAGGGTACTTATTTGGTACTTCAGTACTATGGGGTGGCACTTGAAACACTTTCTTTGTCGACTGGTTATGCAAATAGCCTGCCTCTGAAATGCAATACAAACGTCACCTTGAAAATAGTTGTGAACTCAGGAAATAATGATAAAGTAAATTAAAAAATAAAAAATAAAAAAAGTGATTTGGTTGTACGAATATAAAGATCCGGAGAGCATGACAAGAAATATTTGTTTTGTTATACTGACAAATATACTAGCAATGTGATTTTGTTGTAAAAAAAAAATATTGGGGTATTTATAAAAGAAAAAAGGAGTTCATAAATTTCTCACAAACCCATCTTTGAGTGATTTAAACAGCAAGGATGCAAATGATTACGATTGTCATGGAGAACGCATGCAGCATTCATGCAAAAGCAGTTGAGGTAAAACTAAACGGATTTTAAAAGAATCTATAAAAGAAATAATTGAAATTGCAAAGCTTGTAAAGTTTTTTTTCCCTATGACAGAGTAACAGAGTCAAACTATTTTAACGAAACTTTAACCCCCTGCACTATAATGTCCGTACAGAATTGAAAGCATGAAAAAGCCTTATTGTATGTGCATAACATGCCATGTTATTAATATTGCATATTGCCAAGTCCAATAATAATCTACTTTTTGAATTCAGTACAAAATACCCCACCTTGCATTGTGATGTCATTTGGCGCTGGTACTAGTTATTACTCCAGTGTAAGGCAAACACCTTGATCAACATACTCAGGGACATGCGTGTTTTTTAAGTATGCGTGTTTCCGCCTTTTGCTGTCACGACACAGTGGCAAACCTTGCATAATACTTGCATAATTGCTTCGTGTCGGGTGATTTTAAACGGAATCTGTTCCAAATAACAGAGGTGGCCCCCATTTTTGGAATGAGAGTCTCCTCTCCAGTTGATGCCTCAGCTGGTTCTGACATTCCACTCGTCTTTTTTTTTTGTCAAAGATACCTGATTTTGTTGCTAAGGTTTCAGTTTCACTACACTGCTTGTATTTCTTGCAATATACATGTATGCTCTCTGCTGGACTGGTGGAATATCACTGCAACTCTGTTGGCCAGGCCCAGCCACCCTCAGCATGGATCTGGGCCTGATGTATGACACAAGGCCCATCAGTACTTCTGAAAATTTCAGCACTAGGTTAATAATAACTTAACAGCAATTTGTATGTGTGAGACTCACCGGATGTGTTGGTCGGAGAACCTTCTCTCAGAAGCTCCAAGGCGAGGAAGCCGAAAGCGTTGAGGCGGTAGTTGAAACTGACATAAACGATGCCGGTCTGGGCAGCCAGACTCTCGGTTGGTGAGTATCCCTTCTCTGATCCACTGAGCATGTGCAGGTACCCCCCGTGGAACCACACCATCACGGGCAGCCTGGCATCCTTCTGTAAGCTGGGCGTCCACACGTTCAGGTAGAGGCAGTCCTCCTCGCCCATGACCTTGCCCTTTTCATCCATGGGCTGCACCTGCGCACACATGTTACGGAAGCGGACGGCCTCGTAGGTGCCTCTCCAGCACAGGCTGGCATCCTGAAGGTCCACCGGGGGCCTCCACCGTCGCTCTTTGACTGGAGGTGCAGCGAAGGGGATGCCCTTGAAGGAGTACGCCCCATCGGCCCAGCGGCCGCGTACATACCCGCAGTCGGTGCCGACGACGGCAGAACGATGGAGGGGGTTCACGGCCACGTAGGCCAAATACCCAGCCAGGGCCAGGAGGGAGAGAACCCCAACGGTGATGATGAAGATCCACTTCCGGGAGACGACCAGAAAAGGGCTGACGTATCGCCGCCTGCAGTAATGTTCCACTTCACCTTCTTCCTGAACAAGGTAGCGGTACTCAGCCCCATCTCTCACCTCATAAGCATCGTCACTCATCGTTAATCTGGAATTACATTCGCATATATTTCAAAATCTCAGTTGTCCTTAACATTGCATTTGTCACGTAATACCTAAGACAGACTTCAAAAATTATATGCAACTCAATTATTAGATAACTGCATTATCTCTCTGAGTCAGATTATTCCAACATACAAATGAACGCATTGATAAGCAGGGATGGTGCACAAGTATGCATTCACCTTTAAAAAGGATATGTGCAACAATTGATTGTGGAAACAGCGTAAATGCATAATTATTTTATGTGCATTTGCGCTACGAAAACAAAATATGCATTTTAATCTTCAAATGCCAACTCTACTTCATTTGCGGTATACAGGTTAAAATTAGGGTGACCAGACAATCCATGTCAGGGAGGACACTTTGAGCTACTTCGGGTTTTACAAACTACTTTCTAATTGAAAGGCTCCTGTGCTCGGCTAAATAGTTCAGCTCTTGTGCTTTGACTGGTTTGTTTCCTTGACATCCAGCAGTTTCACATTAACATTAGTGACACATGCATGATTATCAGAGACTGACCAATCAGCACATAGCAAGAACTCGTAACTCAAGTGAAATCCAGGTTGTTTTAATTGAAATGGTAATGTACAATTCCTGTCCTAGCTCAGAGTGTCCTCCCTGACATAGATCTGGTCACCCTAAACTTACCGGTGTTATGCCGAAAAAGGCATCCCTACCATAGAATGCATGCCTGTCTCTAAATGACCTATTGGTCGCTGATCTGAAACGAGTTGAGCTACTTTGTCGAGTAAGGCTACCGTAGTGCTAATCAATAGCCCCAAAAAAACCTGTAGAACTCTTACCCCAACCCCCCACAAACCTCTAAACCCCTGACCCCCGAAAAACCTCTAAAACCCTAACCCCTAAAAAAACCCTGACCCCCAAAAAACCCTTAAAAATTCAACTCGTCGAAACACCAGCATGCATTCTAAGACAGGGATGTCTTTTTCGGCATAACACCGGCATCAAGAATGACTAAACAATGTTACATTTATTACATTTATCTGTCAAAAACCCAAATACTATACCAAATCAGTAACAAAAAACAATTTGCCTTTCCTTCCTGGGCAGTGTATTTTGTTTTACACATTCATGTCCCGGAAGGACATAATTGAAAACAGAACTACATAAACAAAGTTACGTAACAAACACGATACAAATTATTCCGGTATACAGTACATTATATATAAAACTAATGTTACGGCGTACAGAAAAACGGAAATGTTAATTGCATTTTCAGAATATGTAAGGCTTTATCACTTAAGACAGATCGCCAAGCATGGGATCTTAAACTGCAGACCACAACTCCCGATCACGGATCAGACTATAAGTCCTTTTTTCCCTGTCGACAGTAAAACGTTAAACTCGGGTATCTCAGAAATAAACGAATAATTGTAATCGTTTTATAAACCATTAACACCGTTCAACTTTGTGTACCATAGGAATACAGCTTCCACCATAGGAAAAGTGTGCAACTGCAATGATACGGTTTTTAAAAAAACATTCTCACCTATGATCACAATTATTTTACAAATCGTGATAAGGATGAACGTACCACTCACCGAAGTTCGCAGCTTAATAAAAATGTACTGCGCCGATTAAATTCTAGTTATCGCTACAGATCACTGAACCAGGGGCATTAACTCCTCCCAAAAAACACAGCAAAACGCCAGCCAATTCCCACCCAACCAGTTTCCTGAAATAAAAGAGGATGTCCGTGGATTGAAAAAGCACTTCCTCGCAGGAATCAACTATTCATAACTTTACAAACACTCCGTTTGCGTCAAAAATGACCATTTCGTTTACTTCCTTCATTCCTTTATCAGCTTAAGCATATTTGGGAGCCTCAAAACAGTCAGATGTTGTATGCTTTTATATCTTATCACTACAATTATTATACAATAAGACACTTTACTATCATTGTAAAACAAATCACAACGAAATCCCGCTGGCAACTCAAGCGAAGGAAATGCAGCGCTGCGTATAACAGGCAAAAAGGAAGAATAAAAATATAAAATGTATAACTAAAGCAATGAGTGAATAAGATTTAGCATATTTAATATCAGCCATACATGTTAGCGCCTAAGCAAGTAAATAATTCTGCGCGCATATTATGGGACATTTGTTAGGAAATGCACAATCGATGGCAACGTTATTAATATGGAAACCTACCTTCATATACCCCGAAAGATACTAAACGTACTGGTTTTAAAATTAAACGTACCCGTACGAGTTTCTTTTCTGCACATGAATCCAAAAAGTAGTTCAGCTCTTTCCACACTAACCAAACATGGCTGCCAAGTTCATCTGCTATAAATGTAAAGGTACCATTTACCAAATGTTTTTCATTACATGTTCTGCAGTTTCGTTTAGTTAATAAGTAATTAAACAATCTCAGCCTAAATGTATGTCTTGTAATACTGTTAACGTTTGTCACTCGACTCACTCAATCAATCAATCAATCAATCAATCAATCAATCAATCAGTCATTTACACAGCACATTTAAAGTCAATAAAATTGACAAACGTGCTGCACATCAGATAGACAGATAAGACAAATAACATTAAGCAAAAAAAATGATAAAATATATAAAACATTATTCAGAATCTTTAATCCACGGCGCTGTTGACTTCTCGAATCTGATTGGTCAGATGGGTGCTGATTAATTTTATGTGACCTCTCGCGTTATGCCAGTCAGGCACAGTGATAAATCAATGCCTTGTTATAATCTTTAATTCTCTCTCTCTCTCTCTCTCTCTCTCTCTCTCTCTCTCTCTCTCTCTCTCTCTCTCAATTCCAAGCCCATGACACAATTAAACAGAGAACAGCGTTTAACAATTGGGGGGTATCGCTCCAGAAGTTTAATTATTCCATCTTCTGCCCTTGAATTTTTGCATACGTTCATTTAATTGTGTTGTTGCCAGTTGTCTACCACTCTAGCCAGACCGTAATAGACAAGGGAGGTGTTAATCTCAGTCTTGGAACGTTGTACCCTTGTGACTCCATTGGTAAAAGTAGAATAGTCCATTATAGCCAAGACTGGGATAACTGTCGCTAAAAATGTAAATAACGCTTGTTGCTATAATTTAAAGTATCATATTATGTTATATCCATAAATGTATCTTTTGGAAATTCTGTATTCATGGGGACCCTAGTTTTCGGGGACCCCTGGTGGCTGCCTAAGCTTGTCTTATTGTAAATCCGCCCCTGAACTGAAATATATAGAAACCCGTAATAATTGGGGGAAGAAAATATTTCTACTAATGCTGCGAATCGGGTGGTTCTTTGCCTCCTCATCCATGCGTTTAGAATGCTTACTTAACCAGTTTTATACATACAACACAGTCATACTTGATAGATGTAACTCCGTAAAACTTTTACATTGTAAAAAAAAATTATAGCAGAACATAGGCACATGCATACATCTGTATAAACAGACAATTCATAGCAAACAGAACTGCAAAACAATTAAGAAATACCTTTTCCTGTTTTCTATCTACCCATACCACGCTTGTCCAGCAGAGGGAGCTATGTCCTGTAAATAAACTCGCATCTCCTACGACAGTCAGGAATATCTGATTTTTAATATTCTGCTTCAGTAGTGTTAAATGGGATTCTGAAGTTTATTTGAGAACATATATTTTAATGTGTGCTTGAAATAGTGTATTGGAATACTTTCCAAATAAATTCTTTTATTTTTATGATTTTTGTGGGAGCAAGAACCAGTGTTTCTTGGAGGTCATTGTTGGTGACATCTGCTGAAAGGTGCTAAAAGTTCTTGGTGGCCTTCAGAAAGTTTGTGCAGCTGCAGTGCAAACCACACATCTGTGTTGGCCCCCTGAAGTTCCCAATATTGGCCACAAGCAGTACACTGGGGTTCCCCCCATTGAGAATGTCCCCTTGCATGCCTCACAGGCAATAGCTTGACATACATTTTAAACAAATCTCGAATACTACAATCATTAATATTCATTGGAAGAACAGTCTTAAGGGATTTCTTCCTCCATGCATGTTTTTGACTGTTGCCAACATTATTTTCTTTCATCTTTTTCTCTGCAAACAAAGTCTTTAAAGATTTCTGATTTTACCCAAATAATTGGTGCCCTGAATTTCATACACAAAACAGCCCATCCTACCCTTTACTACAGAATGACAGCATGCACTTACCATTCAGACTAATGCATATTCATTATTGAATGGAGGAATAGAGGCATGCAGCATTTTAAAGAATGCTGTATTGAAAACAAAAGTATGACATTACAATTACATTATTCTTTACAATTCTTGCAAAAGTTGGTTATATAATGTGTGACTCATACAAAAGTCTATAGTGTAGAAACCAAGACTTGTTCAAGAATTAGCACTAACTATTCTGTCTATGTGTATCAGAATTTAGCATAAATTAAACAAGCTATGTAAATTTTAAAAGTAAAAATGGTGCATAATAAACCGTTTTTGTTAGAAATGCCTAATTTGAATGACTTTTTAGACGGATATATGTATTTCCTGGCTCATGAGTATTCAGTGATTGTTCAATAAGAATGATAATTACTGTCACGCCCAATGGGGCAGGGTCCTGCCAGTGGTTTCACTGGGATCACCACATTGAAGGCTGAGCACTTCGCACCAGCAGTGGAAAGTGTCACTGTTGTTCTTTGAATGTGCCGTACTGGTCGTTCAACTAACCCCGTCTCTCGTCTCGTCCTGCCTGCTCCTGTCCCGCCTGCCCGCCTGCTCTACCCTACGCTCTTGCCTCCCATCTGATGTACGCTTGTAGGACTGATTTCCCCGGCTATCGAACCACTCCCATCCTGTGAGCCCAACCACGTCTCTAACCCGCTGATTCAAACCCAGTTTGCCTCGGCTTCTGAATGAACTTTTTAGTCGTCTGCATTTGTGTTGCCAGTCCTCTCTATTTGCCAGCCCTGACAATTATCTAGTATGTGCCTCTTTTGATGATTTTTGTTACCCACAGCAAGATGGCAGTATTGTCAGAATGTTACCTGATTCTGGTAGAATAACAAGTCTAAAATGATTCCCATTCATCTGTTATTTAACCTCTGGTGCATTTTCTTGCTTTTGATATTGGGGCAGTGTGTGGCTCAGTGGGCTGAGCTTCTGCGTCTCTGATCAGAAGGTCACTGGTTTGAGCCCGGCCTCAGCACATCTGTGGGTCCCTCAGCAACGCCCCTCACCCCCAGCCCCCTGGGAAGCGTATCAGGTGGCAGCCCTTCGTGTCCAGCTTACTCTCACCTACAGAGAGCGAGTTGGGGGAGGTGTAAAGAGAATTTCCCCAGGGAGATTAATAAGTGTCTATTATTATAACTGGATAATTTATAATAATCATAATAATTATTATTATTCATCTGTTCATATTGATTGTTGCACATTTGCACATTTTTTTAACATATACCAAACATCAAACTTTCCTTATTTGGTATCACACAGATGGACAACTACCCTAGCAAAACTCGTTACACAAACCTGAGGTCATGTCTGTACAAAATAAGTCTTGCTAGAAAATTGTACTTCCCACAGTGACTATCCAGCTGAGCATATATGAGTACAAATTTGGCCATTAGTCTCACCAAATAACTCTCTGCTAAATTTGCCCTGTGTAGCTTTCAGGGCTTCACCATTGAGCCACACCAACAGCTGGAGGGCAAGCATGCCAAAGGACAATCCGGCACACTCCGTAAATCTCAGCGGCAACAATGTGCTGTGTGGCAATTTGCCCCTGGAGGAGCACAAAACAAAGGTTAAGAGTGGGGAGACAATTTTGTGGAGTTTACATACAGTGACACACAAATTCATCATGGATTATGGGGATGACCTCATAATTTAAAGTAATATATATGACCTGATTTCCAGTTCCTCCCCAAGGGATCACATGTATACTAAGGCTGTAAATGATTGGTCAAGACCAGGGACGGTGTTAGTATCTTAAAACATCAGGGGTTTAGCCCGGATGTCCATCATATTGAATTCTCTCTCTTTGAAATTATGATGATTGTAGCATTAGCAAGATTTTGGTGAGCAACCTGGACTGTTGTGATGTATCGAATTCCTGAACTGAGAGCAAGGTTGTTAAAATATCTGAGATCAGCAAATCATTCGGGGCTCGTTCGGATTCATTCGGGGCTACAGTCCTAAATGACCCAGGCTTATGACACGTCTGCTAAAGATAGTGACATATCATGACATGTCAGCCTAACCCCAGCTCTGCCTTCTGCTAAAATGGATGAATCACCCCAGAAGCAGTTACAACACAGGATCCATAGTGGCGTAGAGCCTCTCGGACATTCAGTAGCCCGCAGACGCATTCCTGTGCTGCACCTTTAGACACAACCCAGTTGTGAACAGCTTGGTCATATACCAATCTATAGCTGTTAAATCAACTGTCCTGCTTTTAATGGTACAGCACACCACTCAATACACATACTTTAGGATGAGCTTCTGGTTGGCAGCCTAGAGGTGCTGACAAATGTTCTAATCTTCATATAAAAGTCCAATATAACATGCATACAGAAATGTTACCCAGTATCATGGACATCAAAGTCTTATTGTACATTACCTGTAGGGCTACTTTATTTGCTCCAAATAATTCTAGAAAGTATAAAGCCTCAATTTAGAGATACGATAATCAACACAATTAAACCTAATCAAAGCCTCCGCTAGAACAAAAAGTCAGGCAGACATGCTCACGATCAGATTTTTTTGGCCAAATATAGCTCACAAGGAATTTGATAAGCTTGGTAAAACGAGAATTTCGTTATCCAGTACATCCAACGAATTAAATATATAATCAATAATGCTAGTCTTTGCTAGTGTTTGGCTCAACAATTACTAGAATAACTGAAAGATAAGCGAGAGATGAGTAAACTTTGAGAGAGGGTGATTTCAACGAAGCGCTTCAGTTAGATAAAAGAATGAATCTAACGAGCATATCGGCCGTCCGGGACCACTATGGAGGACCCCCATTTAACAAACGCTGCGGCTTGTAGGGCTCATTTGTCCTTTAATTCTCCTGTGCGATATGTGCTTGTGGAACTAAAAAAAAAAAACCCATCGACTGAGAGTCAGACCAGGCGAGTTCTGCTCCCTACGTGTCCGTACAAGTGTGCTGATAAGAAGGGGAGTGGATAGCAACCCAGTAAAACAAACCCCGCCGAAGAGAGTAGCGGAGACGGCGCTGCAAAGCTGGGGGCTGCGTGGCAAATTACAAAGCAAATGTTACAAAATAATAAATAAATAAAAAGGAGACCAAACTGGATTTTTTGGGGATTTCGGATAGAGTCCGGACGCAAATGTGCAGCCTTAAGAGGATCTAAGGTAAGTGATGTAACGGGGCGAAACAGCTTTTATTCGTCGGGGTTTGCAGAAATCGAAGTTAATATTGCATGCAGCCTCCGACTGTCACGTTCCTCGTGTTATCATAACAAATCTGTTTTTGTTAATCAAAGAGTTACTTCAAGTTGTCGCTCCATAAACGAAAGATGTTGAATCACTGTTTTAACATCTCCAATCGCTCTGAATTAGCGCGATGCTCGCAGATCAGGGTCGTTTCTACGCATTTTAAGCAGGTTCTTTCTGCGGAGGTGCGATATGAAGATAAAGTGTGAACTCCGCCGTGTTCAAGGTCGGATGAGGTGTTTTTTTGCCTGTTGGGTAGTGAGGGGCTGGGGTCGATCTGATATTGAAGGCAATGCAATGGGACAGACGGCGCAGATACCGGGGTGAATTGTGCAGTGTTGAGTCCTGTTTTAAATGCGATGCAGCCAAGTGCATTTTGCCATTTGCTGGTTCCCCTGCTATGAATGGAAACTGTTCGCTCATGTTAAACTGATTTTGCCTTTGTTCATTTAAAATTGATACTTAGCGAGTCCATACTTTAATTATAGAGTAAACAGGCTGTGGTACCTATAAAACATATTATGTAGTAAATATTTTAAATAATATACATTTGCGTACAAAACTATAAAACGACTTAATAAAAAGAACAGTATTACATTTATTCTGACTTAATGACAGCAATAAAGTGATATGGTTCGACTTTGATTTTCTTTCCATAAAGAACGTGTCTTTTATATCACGCGGGCCTGCTATACTTTTTTCTTTCTCACAAAAAAGAAACTAAATAAATATGGGAAATAGGGCTGTACATAAACTGGATGTTTAGGCAGCTAATATACACTAGACTACCTATAGTATAGCCTATGTACCTGTATAGCTAAACAGACCCAAAGCTTTTTGTTATTTACATTTTATTTCGTTTTCAAATTAGGGCTGGTTTCATACAATACATACCTACATAAACAAAGAAACATACCTACAATGCAACAGCTTCCAACTTATAATGGCACGTATTCAAAAACATGTTCTATGGTTCTTCAAATGTCTTTAGTTATATGTGCTCATTAATTCCTCGTAATCTGGAGAAACATCTGCAGTGTAATCACTGTATCCAGATGTTACCTGTGTTACCAACTGGTATAAGTAAACCAACAAATAGCAAATTTACAGAAAGATGGACCTACACATTTTTACTATGAGGTCAACGACGTTTCATCAGCAACGATCTGCTATCAAGGACTGAGTCATTATTATCTTGCCAGCAAACATATTTTTTCACTGCAGCTTCTAAGGAGAAAATTGGTTGGGGAAACATTTTAAAACCCAAAGGCAAGATTGGACACTCAAGAAAATTATACCTACAAAAACATCTTGAATCTTCTATATACAGCTCACATCTTTCAATGGCAACTGCACGCACTGGCTTTTTTAAGGACAAAAAGAAGTAGCAAAAATGTAAATAAACTGCATCTAAAAATATGACACTTGGGGTTATTTTGTTTTAATCAAGTATAACAAAAATCACCAGCGCTCTAGGCGCCAGAAAGCTCTTGACAAGAGGGCATCTGTTTTCTGCATTAAAGCAGTTTTTTTTTCTTTCCCCCATAATCAAGTCCTATTTTTGAATTAAGAGAAGTTATCTGATATACACCAGGAATTTTTTATGCTAAAAACGAAATCTTATTTTACTTGTAAACAATACAAGTGTTCTGGACTTTCCATCACATCTTCTATATTTTGCTTCAATAAAAATAGTTCGTGTTTTTAGTTAGTTGAAGAAAGTATGTTTAGAAAAAGGGACTTCAGGAATTTCAGTTTAGAATGAATTTTTGCTATTTTACAATTGAACTACACACTTGAATGTTTGGTTGCTAAATTTACTTTGTGATAGGTGTGTATACATGCTGAAATATTTATATCAATGGACAATAACAAATGAAAGTACACAAGAATAGGTTATGATAGGCAGCTTGGTAATTTCAGCTGAAGGATAGAAAGTATGATCAAACCAAGCTTTTTAATAATATTTGTGTGTTGAAACCAGAGCACTAGGGTACAACGTCAAGAATGATGGATCTCGATGGTTTGAAATTAGACATGCATTTTATTGCAGAGAAGGAAGTTGCCTTTTTAGTTCCCTTCTTCTTGTAGCTGCAGTGGATGTAAAGGTCCTTTTAAATCACGTCTCGGGTCTGGCGACAGGAGATGTGAATGTGCAGTTTGACTGTGGTGACCTTTTTGATCGCTGAAAACAGTCAGTTCGCCAGAAAGTTCGGGCCCACGGCAGCCTCGTTGCTGACATTTGCCCATTAAAGGTCAGGTTCATCTATAGCCCCGAATGCCCTGCGTGTGTACAGATGCTCCCTGACTTCCTACTCTAGCTATTTGTTCTGTAATGAATACAGAAATTCATTAGCTGTTGCGCTCATCACTTACTGGATAACAAATCAGGTATAATGTTGTTGATATACCACAGTAACAAATGTAGTGCGAGCAGATTTACATTCTTTTTTATCTAGCAGCCGTTTATGTCCAATGTGACACAGTGAGAGAAACAGCACTCTGCCAACATATGGCTGTCAAGGAGTCGACTGGGCGTAAGTCAGGCTGAGCTTCCAAAGAATGCCAAGTAACAAATGTAGCAACTATTGGACCAAGTAGATGCTGGTGAATTAACATTTTATTGCTATTTCTGTTGGCCGCCTTTATGCGTTTAAGTATGTTATTTTATAACATTTTTCTATTGTGGGCTGAAGTTTAGTAGCAGTTTAGTCTTAAATTCATTTTGACTGTTTTTAATAGATTGGATTAATTGTAGAACTTGGTAGTTTACGTTTAATGTCCTTAATAATGATAAATAGCATAAAATAAATTGACATTTAATGAAATGGCAAGTTAATGGTAACTTGGTACAGTATCTAGGGATGGGCAAATCCACATTTTTTCAGTTCCGATTCGATTCTGATACACAACTATCGAAAACCAATACAGGTTTCGATACAGGAGCTCTTTTCACTTTAATATTTTAATATAATAAATGCATATATAATATAAATATTTCTACTTTATATAAATTGTTTTTTTTTAACTAGTAAATAAAATTTAAAAAATGTATGCCAAAAGATCTTTAATTGGGCTACTAGAAACATATAAAACGTACTGTACGACCTCATTTGTACATTTTGTTTTAAGCATATTTTAGGCATTTGCAGTTCAATTTGAATATCTTACAAGAGAGAATACGCCAGTGCCGAATGCTTGAAATGCCCCACAATTTTTCTCCCATTGGCAACAGCATCACTTACACTTTGCTGCGATAGCATCCCCTCGTGCGGCGAAACAGCCCAATCTAGTGACTCCAAAATCATCCGTCGCTTTTTTCGTATTATATGCGTTGTCTCGCACAATTGCGTGCACTTTATTTAGTGGGATTTTCCACTAAACACTGCTTCCACCTCTCTAAACTTTGTTTGTACAAAGATTGCAAATCCCTGTCCTACTAGTTGTTGTTGGAAGCGTAAAACACTTCCAGATTATCACCCTCTTTAAAAGGTATGCGCGTGACGTCACAGCGGGCGGAAGTCGCCGGACTCACGCCCACTGAGTGGCGGCGTGAGTGGAAATATTTTTGGAACTTGCTGAAAGATAGCAAAAACCCGCAGACGACGTATAAGCTAAAAACAACACTGAAAATTATATAGATCACGTAAAATTATACACTATATAAATATTACCCAAAAATATTTGTTAGTGTAAGTGCATACTATATCTTAATATGAAAATTCTCGGCTTGGGTACGGCGCGCATATTTGTCGCGATACCCCTTCAGCCTCATTCTCCTGTTATCTGTCTCTCTGACCGCGGAATCTCGCCTTTCTCGCAGTAACGTTTAAACTTTGCAATGCAGTTCATTTTGCATCTTTAATAATGGATCCAAAACATTGTGCTCCGAGTGCGTACAGTAGTAACTTTGGACATACAGGGGCATAATGTGGCAGGTATTATTCACAAATTTTCGCATTTGCAGGGATCTTATGCTCCTCACTCTTGTGAATGTGAAAGGGTTACTTTAAAGTTAGTACTATAAACTGGACAAGTTCTAACATTAATCTAGTCTAGTGAATGAATTTAATAGGATTAATGGAGGGTGACTTTTTTTTGTCTCCTGTAGCTCAACATCTAGCGCATTGTGCTAACAATGCAAAGGTTGTGGGTTCAAATCCCAAGGTTTGTACAGAGATTATAGCCCTTTCTTCAACTGTCATTTGGTTTGGATAAGAAAAGCATCAGATAAGTGAATGTAATATAAATATTCTGTAGGTCCTCCTCAAAATGATACTTTCCTCTTCTAATCCGGTTGAAATAGTCCCTGATGACCAGCAGATTCTTACAATACAATAACTATGCTATAAATGTTGTTTCAGGTATGAATAGAATTATTCTGTAGTAAATTTGTAACTTTCTTCAGTTTCATTCACTTCATATTTGCGTAAGCATTCGCAGTCAATAGTCAGATGGTGTTTTACCCACGTCTCCTGTTAGTTTGCATGGTGGTCCAGCCATGAACTAGACTCCCAGCCCTGCTTTATTCTCTGTGCTGCCTGGGACAGATTCCAGGTTTCCCCTAACCCAATGATGCTATATTCATTTCATTGCCATTTAACAAAATATAATAACTATATGATTAACATTTTTGTACCTTGACTACAGAAGTGGGTAATGATGTATACATCCGTCAGTGCTGTCTGAGAAAGTATTTCGTGAATGTAGATAAAAAGCCCTTTTAAATTATATTCTGCTTTTAATTTGAATAATTTTTAATGCCATTAAAAGTTCATGTTCACACATTGTGTCCAGATGCTGTCACTGCTGGACTTTGTTTCTACGGTATAATTGTGTGTTGTGACATTTTTCAAGTAATGCTAAGTCTCTGAAATGGAATAGTGTTTAGCTTGCTATAGGATGTCCCTGAGTCGTTCAGTTAATGACTCATAAAGCTGATATTGATGTTTCCTCGTGCCTGGCTGTCTTTCCACGTTTTAATGTGGCAGAAAACTGAACAGAAATGCTGTTTGGAGAAACGCCCACCAGGAAAACAAAGCAACCATTTGTGATTAATGATGTCAGCAGATAAATCAATAATCTTCTGAACGTGTTTGTGTTTGTATGTAAAACTGAGAAAAAATGGTTCCAGTCAAACCATCTGATAGGATTACCTCTGACTGATGGCGATAACCTTTTGCCCTCTTTCTGTTAGTGTTTGTTTTCCATTACTGTCATGTAACTAAGTACTTAACTGTCACATACTTTGACAGATGTGTAAAAAAGTCTCACTTGGTCCACAAATGTGCCAATCATGAACAAGTAAGACATGGTTTTTCACGAGGGCAGCAACCCCAGTGACCAATCAGGGGACAGACTGGTGAGGCTTTCTCAGTTGGGGGAGAAGAAGATTGGAAAAACATCAGTGAGTATGTTGTTCAGTAAGCTGAAACGGCAAACATCTTCTGTGTTAATAGTAATAGTATGGTGTGTACCAGCTGCATTATAATGAGCAGATAAACATGACTTAATTTCGGCTTACAACTTTATTGGTTTCGAAGTGACAGGTTTAAAGATAAATAAATAAATACATTCTTTACATATACAAGTTGAGTCAAGTTTAAATAGAACAACGTGTTTTGATTTTAAAAAAGTGTTTTGAAGTAGTTTACTGTAACTGCACAGTAGCGCAAATGTAACAACAGTTGTGGTAATTAGTGGTCAGTGAGTATAGAAGTAATTAGTATAGAAGTACTGTAATTAGTCACTTATAGCCAAGTACACTTAATCACTGGATTGATGCTTTATCGCTTTATTTTCTTTTTAAATAAATTGCATATATTTTGCGAAGTTTGGAGGAATTGCACATTGAATGTTGTCAGGTAATTTTTGGAGGTTGTGATATACAGAATTCTGCTCTGCGCTGGAGAATCCAGCTTGAGAATGTCAGGATATCTGCTTAAGACCTGTAGATAAGTACAGCCCATTTGTGTAGCTATATGATGATCTAAAACCGACTAGCAGCTCTACTGCAGAGTGGTTTGGGAAAATGGGAAACGGTGTCTCCCAGGCTGCATCCAGATTTTGTCATGCGACCTGAGGCAAGCAGTTTATGCTCGAAAGGCCGCAGATGTCACACGGCTGGGGCGCTCACGCCCCGGAGGAGCGGGCTTTAGCTCGTCCATCACACTGCGAGGACCTGATCAATACCTACAGAAATCGCTCGGTTGCTAGCGGTGACGTAGCTGGTCGTTGCGCCTTAGGGGTGGTGGATTCTCAATGAATGACATTTAATGTGATCGATTCAGGTTCCCCTTTTATTAGATGTGGAGTTTGGGTGAAAGAATCGGATGGAATTTGCTGTCAAAAAAATGCAAAAGTGCAGAAAACCCGATGGCAGGGGTGGGGGGGGGGGGGGGGGGTAGAGAAACATACTTTTTCTAGGCATTGTGTGTGCTATTCTGAGAAGAGCATGCGTCACACCAGACTAGCCTTATATATAGTGACCCACGCAGCGTTTTCCTGAAACGCAAAGTTATTACTAAGTCAAACAGGATGGCATGTACATCCACGGATGGTGCTTGATTTTCATACATTTTAAAAAACATTTCATTCACAGACCCAAGGTGCCTTTTAAATGGAGTTACATACTTTATGATGCAATACCTGCAGGGAAGGTTGGTATGTGATGCATGCACACATTTCCATATCTAAATTAACTATGCATTTTTAATTAAAAGATTTTCATTATTGGCTGAAGGACTTTTTTTTATTATCAGTCCCGTTTTCCTCGTGAGGATGAAGGTAAAAGGGTTATAGGCATGAGGAACTGTTTGCAGTTGCACAGGCCAAACGGAATTGATGTCTAATATGTAATGCTCATTAGTGATGGGCAAACACAAATACTGAGGAAACAAGATTAATTCCTCATTAGCACACGGTTAATTCAAACCTGTAAATGTGAGATAAGAGCTTCAGGAACACAAATTCTACCTTTTGGTACAGATGGTTTCCCCAAGATTGTGATATTATCAGGAGGTAACATTTAGACTGAATAGCATCTTCTAAATGTCTCATATCACCATTGATATGTTTAAAATGCTAAAAATATATACTTCAGTGAGTCTTTACAGATCGCTTTATATATTCTGCCCTGTGACCCTGTACTGTATAAGCCGTTGGATGATGAGTGAATGTATATACTGCACCTATTATGCAAAATGCCATACCATTTTCATCAAATTGCGTTGTAATATAAAGAAGATAAGGCTGCTGTTACCATGACGCTGGTGTATAATTAGGGGAAATAATAGGGAAAATATACAATTTTCTAACCCATTTAATTATTTATAGTCCTTTTGGAATAATTCTGTGAAGGGTATTTTGGGCTGCTTATAGATTATAGAAAACGGCAAATGTGAGCATCATTTGTGGAAAGCACGTGTTTTGTTCCTTTCTTCAAATCTTCCTTTGTAGTTGTATTCATGCCTATTTTTTTGTTTGCAAATAATCATTACTTACACGCCTACTATCAACCGCCGCTAATCCATCACTTCCTGGTGCCTGATTTGTGTTTGTACTCAGGTGTAATAGAAGTGATGTAATGTGGATGTTTACGTTCATATTTTCAGATGTGCTGAACCTGTCAGGTGGGCAAAGCAAGATAATATAAGTGGTTTTCAGTTCTGCTCGTTTTTTTCCCGGAGAATCTAATAAATTAAAATTTCTTGTGGTACTAGTGAGACAAAAATTTGTTGAGTTCAAAACAAAAATGAGCCTCTGGATGGGGGGAGGGGCAGGCAGTGTGTGGCTCAGTGGGTCCGGCCTCCGTGCCTGTGATCAGAATGTCACCAGTTTGAGTCCGATGCTCAGCATAATAGCCCATCTCCGCTGGACCTTTGAGCCAAGCCCTTAAGCCCCCAAAACACGCTCAGTGGGCAGTAGACGGATAGCTGGCCCTGCATTCGGCCTAAAGTTTTTTATTTGCACCTAGAAACTTTTGATAGAATCAGAAGCAATGTTAGCTATAGTGAAATTATCATGAACAATAAATATAGATTGTCATAAGAATGTTCCTAGTCTGGTCTAGTGCAAGTGTTTCATCTTGACAGATTATTATTGTTGTTTATAATGTTTTGAAGTGTAGAGAAGCAAGTGGTTAGTGAGGAAAACCTCTTTATGCCTATTTGACAATGTAGATTTAATCAATATGCTTCAAACTCAATACTTCTATCCTTGAATGTTCTAAAAATGTACTTCTGTAGAAATATTGTTGTTTACAAGGAAATGGAAGTAACTTGGAAAATTGCTCGGTCAACTTCCCAAGATGTTATTGACAAAATAATAATTAATTATAAATAATATGGGTTTTTTTCTGTCGTTAAAATTAAACTGAGTAAACAAATATTTCATTATAAAAGCAAAACAGAAGTCATTCACCAGCAATTAATAAAATCCAACTCGATACATAATTAGTGTATAGCAATGTATTGATTAAAGTTTGTAAACATTTTTTAATCAGTCCTTAGTTATTCGTGCATACAGTTGTGCTCTGATGAGTATGATGGAACGTTACTGTTCTGTCTGACCTCTGATGGAGAGTTCAGACATGTGGGTGATGGTTACATGAGGGTCCTTCAGAGGACACCTGAAAAAATGTTGCCCACTGTCAATACCATCATACATGGGTGACATCTCCAGGACAGGTCGCACCTGCGCTAATTTACGTGTATCCATGGTCCTCAGATTCCGCGCTGCAGGTACCGAGCCCTGAAATGCAGGAGCTGATACCTGAAATGGGACTTAAAGTGCCCCCCCCCCCCGACATCCAGCTACGAGTCTCCATAAATGCAACAGGACTCTCTTTGGCATGTGGTGGTCTGACCCCTTCTGAACCAGTGATTTGCTTTGTGTAGCTGAAGTGTCTGTCCTCAACAAAAAACAGGAGACGTCAGAAGTGCATTATGAAAACACAGAATGTCACCGAAAATGCTGTCTAATAACAGGCAATGTACTGCATGCACACTGTAATTGGTCCATCTTCCACCTGCATATCTTATGCAGGGTCACGGGATCTGAACCCAGTCCTTTGATACAGGGTGGGAGAGCAGCCTGAATGGGAGGTCAGGGGTCATAAGGCACACCCTCACACCGCACGGGCTATGTGATGTCAATCCTGGGAAGGCGGGAGAAAAACTAGAGTCCCTGGAGGAAACCCAGCGAACATAAGGAGACCATATGAAACTTAAGACATGCTTAGAGCATAGCAGTATTTGAAACTCAAATCCTGGAGGTGTCATGCTGAGCCACCGTGACCACACATGCAGTGTCAATATTTTGTAATTCTTTAGATCTTTTCTGCACATGTAAGAGCAAAAACTGCAATTTTCATTTCCACTATCAATAGCCTGATAGGACAGAAATTGTTATTGTTGATGGATACCATAATTAGTGATCCAGTACCTCTCTATGTAAAGCAGATCACAGCAGTTACAGGTGGGATTTATCTTTCCATCATGAGGCAGTGGTAACGAGGCTGGCCATACTGGGTTCAGAAAGGCAGGAACCCCATGCGGCGTGAATTTAGAGATGCAGTAATAGTATAGGCCCTCTGTAGTAGGCCAATCTCCTCCCTGGTGCTGAGGAAGAAGAACGGCTGCTAGGACCTCTTTGTCAGCTGAGACTAAATGTCCCTGGCTGAGTTCCTTGATTAGACTGTCAGTCTCAGACAGTCTATACCTTGAACTCAGAGTCTCCGAAAATCATTACCGGTCTACCTATTGCCTTGATTCTTTGGAACCATGTGGATTTGATTGAAAGATGTGTAGTTGTTTCAGATGAGATGATAGTAACGGAAATTCTACACTTTGTCACTATTTTAAATTGTTAGCAGAGACTATTTCATTTCAGGTTATGTATTTATATATTCTGTTTGGGATATTTGAATTGAGCATATTTGGTAGCATATTTTCTATTGTGCATATTTTCTAGAAGCGTGGTTTTAAAATTGAACATGTTTGAACTATTTATAGTCTGAGTATCTTCAACCATAACAATGGTTCGGTCGTTATTCTGGTGACATGTATATAGGACTGGGACAGCAAAGCTCGTCCGCTGCCCTTTGCTTTGTAGTTATCTTTACAGGGATGAGCGAAAAGGATCCTCAGTGTGGATGATTTGTTGGAGAAGGGAGCCACACGCTCTATTTCCGAAAATTGAGCTTTTGGACTTCAGCATGGGGCCCTGAGTCTTAGTGTTTCTTTGCAGCGTGTTCTTTGGGTCGTTTGCAATTCTTTGTTACAAAGAAACAGAGAGGCCGCTTTTGGACCATGTGTAGGAAATGCCGGCGTAATTTTAGGTTCTAAGAGCAAAAGGGAGAATTGGATGGTTTGCGCGTTACATGTGTATGTTCCAGCACTGTTTCTCCACTTCAGGTCCTCATTGAGGCTGGAGCCTATCCCAGATGTCAGAAGACATGAGATAGGCTATACCCTAGATGGGGAACCAGCCCGTCGCAGTTAGAGCAGCACAGAGCCAGCAGTATACCTGAGCTGCAAGCCTTTGAACTGTGGGTGAACTGACGTACCCAGAGGAAATCTCAAATAAACACAGAGAGGACAGAGGTACCATTCACACCAACAAGGAACAATCAGACCTTTAACAAAACTACCCTGAAGCTTGCTTTGACAAAATCTCAAATCCTTATGGCTTTTTTAAACAGTCCCAAAGGCTGGATTACCATTGAGCAGCATAGTTGTACCACAGACAGACACTCTTAGCGTTATGCTGGGCATGCCATAGTATAAATTGTTGTGGGCGTTGTGGCTATAGGCTGGCCTGAAAAACTGCATACCTCTATGAAACCCAAGCTGACAAATCTGTGGCAATTTTTGGAGATTTGTCTTCAGCAAAATGACACCACAACGCTGATGTATACACTTTGTAAGTATCACTTTTTGTACAGCTTCCTGTTTTAGTGGAACTTTGGCTGGGAATTCAGTAAGAAGGGTTTCAGTAAGATGCAGGCATACATTTTATTACAAGGCATGGTTAAAGCAAGCTGTTGTTACTAGTTTGATCATCTACGTTGAGTTTTTTTTTTCTTCAAATTGAAGAATGTTCTGTCCACAATTCGTCATTTGAGTTTCAAGAGGAATGAAATAAACTGTATTTTATAGTGCAACCAAGGTTAGATACTGTTCTTTTTTTGTAAATATGGTTTTCCTTTTTAATTCAGTTGAGAATTATTTTCTTTTATCTAGTATCCGTTTTAATTTCAGTGTTAGTTTACGACAATGACACTGGTCCCAAGAAGTCCAACACGCCCGAACACACAAACTGGCACCGTCAATCAATGTAGAATAAGCCCAGATTTTAGCCTAAACATTTTCACAAACACTTATTCAATGGAGATTCTAATGCAGCAAGCAGAGCATTTTTGGCTTTAATAATGAGCGTATTTAGCAGCTAAAAGGACAAAAGATATAAAAAACTCTCCGTACTGTTGGTTATCTAATAAGTATCACTAGAGAACATGGTGTTTTTGCCTGTGTGTTTTCTCTTCTGGTGCTCATCCATAGCGCCAGTACCACCGCGGTATATCTCACTTTGCACAGTGTAAAACCACCATTTTCTTTTATGATAATTTGAACTACCCCCATAATTACGTAGAGATATTAAAAGGAGAACATTTGTTATAGTGGACTGAAGCGTTTTAGAAATCATAAAGGTAATTGTATTTAAAAAATAATTTAAAAAACAATGCGTCGATTTATAATATTGATGTAGACGGATTTTCAGTGTCGATGTCATCGACTACGTCGACTAAAGGCGGCAGCCCTAGTTCAAAGCTTGTACTTCAAGCCCTAGTTCAAAGATGTACTTGCAATCAAATTACACTTTTGAAATTGCTTGTGTGATTTTCAGATTTTGGTGATGCTAGTGAGCAACACGTAGGTATTTACACTGCTGAGGTTAAATATACAGTGCATTTTCCTTGGAAACAACTTTGTTAATGTTTGAGTTTGCATGGTTTGAAGTATATACATTTTAAGTGAATTGTCCCCTTTAAGACAACTGTCACTTTAATGACAATCACTTTCCCATCACTTAATAATAAATCTCTTCTGTTTTGCACCTGTGGTATGGGCCATCCATCCAAACATTTTCTGCTTGTCTTATTGCAAGGCAGAGAACAACCCAGGATGGGGTGCCAACCCATCACAGGGCACAAGGCAGGGAACAACCCTGGATGGGGCACCTACCCAACACAGGGCACAAGGCAGGGAACAACCCAGGATGGGGCACCGACCCAACACAGGGCACAAGGCAGGGAACAACCCAGGATGGGGCACCTACCCATCACAGGGCACAAGGCAGGGAACAACCCTGGATGGGGCACCTACCCAACACAGGGCACAAGGCAGGGAACAACCCAGGATGGGGCACCTACCCATCACAGGGCACAAGGCAGGGAACAACCCAGGATGGGGCACCGACCCAACACAGGGCACAAGGCAGGGAACAACCCAGGATGGGGCACCTACCCATCACAGGGCACATGGCAGGGAACAACCCTGGATGGGGCACCTACCCAACACAGGGCACACTCACACACCATACACACCGGTAGGCAATTTGGTAATTCCAATCCACCGTATCATATTTTTGGATGGGCCAGTAGAATATCATTTGGAAGCCATTTTCAACTTGGGGCATCAGCATATGCCCTTGGTTGTCTTTAGGCTTGCAGTTTAATTATGATATTCTGTCGTGAGCTTCCGGCTGTCTGTCCAGGTCATGCTGATGATTTTACACAGACTTTCCCTAACCCCACTGAAACGCTGTCTTTCGCCAGTTATCCTAATTTGCTAATGGACCGTAAAATATTTGTCCTTGATTCTTGGCCATCATCAGAGCAGGAGAAGCTGGAATGTCTTTACTTTTCAAGAATTACATTTTCAAGTTTGTCGTGTGCTGGAGAATTGGCTCTGAAGTTTTTAATATGTAATATTATCTTCATTATCATTGACTCTATTAAATTCAAAATGGTGTTATTTAAATTAGATTATCTTTCTATTGTCCTTTATGTATGACAGTCTGCATCATTTATGATACATGAACTGCAAGGTATGTAAAGATGAAAGATCTCTTTCTGAGTGTTAGTGGTTATCATTCCTTAGATTATAGGTATGATGCAAGCTTAATCATTTTCTGTTGGTCACAGATGGAGAGTTTAATTTAGGGCAGTAGCAAATGTTGTGGTAAATTCAGAGTGTGGTCTTACTGTAGGTAAATTGAAAATAGTCAGAGTTTCTCAGTGGCAGCCTTGAATTATTGACAACAACAGTGATGGTTTGACTGGCCATAAGGGCACCTGTCAATTACTAGCAGAGCCAAAGTGGACTTACATGCAACACATGGAAGTGGCCACCGGGGGCACTGCAGTGTTGCTTACAGGAAAAACAGGGCTGTACTTGTTTGTAATACTATGAAATGGCAGGTGGCCATAACAATATATTGTTTGTAAAGTTTAAACTTTAAGATTCACAAAACATAAATAATTACTTCATGTTTTGGTTGATGGATTTTAGAGGCTGTTTTCCATCTACCGGACAATCCCAGTAGGTTTCCAGTCTGGGCGCTGATCGAATTTGAATGCAGGGCACTGTGTGAACGGAGTTGTGTCTCATTGTTGTGAAAAATACGAGCAAACAGAGATTCTTCAAAATAAAGGCATGGGTGTACCTTGGGAGGTGTGCAGCTCAGCGAGTTAGTATGCTGTGCCTTTGATCAGAAGGCTGCTGGTTCAAATCCCAAAGTTGGTAGAGTAATTCCACCAGTGGGCCCTTGAGCAAGACCCTTAACTTCCAGTCAATCCTGCCTGATCCTGTTTCCTCAAATGTGTTGATAAATAAATAAAATGCAAGCGTATATAAGCATGCATTGGTTTTGTATGTTCAGTCCATCATAATAAATATCACAATCAATTTTTCATTACATTATGAAAATTAAACCTTTTGATATACAAAGACAAAGATGGTGTTAATGAAAGTTTGTATATTTTCAAGCTATGCAGCATATTTGTAATTTATTTTCAGTTATCAGAAATATTAGTAGATCCTTAGGATTGCTTGGCATTTTAAAGAGGTGACTGTGATCATTTATAGATTACAGGCCTTAAGTATCCTCATTCCTACATGCAAATGAAGCCACTGCATGCTGCTGATGGTTAATATTGCACAGGAAACAACCAGTACCTGATTGCTACGGATCCAATTACAGATTATGTCAATCAGGCTAGTTTTTCCCAAGTTCACAGGAAGGAGTGCAATGTCAGTCTGGATAATAGCACATGTTACCACTTCTTGTGGGTTGACATGTGTTGAAGATCTGAGGTGTTGAAGGTGATCTCATAGGGTTTATTAAGAAATAACATTATAAATGATCTTCTTTGTAGTGTATTATCAAGCGCAACTAATCCGTGTGAGTTCTCTTTTCAAGATCGGCATTTTTGTTATCTTGGCTAAAGTTAATTTATTTGTCTACTTTGTGTACTGAAAAACCCAACTAAATGAATGCTACCGTTGTATAATATCAAAGGGACTGTTAGGTATTTTTTCAGGAGTCCCTTTAATTATGTGTTTAGATAATCCTGCTGACCCAGAGTAATTGCTTAAACTGGCTTTATCTTTATGCCTCAGCTTGCGTCCACCTCTCTGATGATGAAAGGACTTGGTATAACAGATTTTGGCATAATTAATATTGGTATAAAAGACATTTATCTCTCCATGCTTTCTTTGCACATGTCACCTCCCTGAACATATTGTAAATGTACTTAAACATTTAATCCCCACGCTTTTGCCTTCCAGCTCAGAGAAGAACATCTGACCCCACGTCCCGTCATGATGTTGGTTTAAGCCCCAAAATGGCCGCTGAAATGGCACCTTCAGTTTCCTGACATGGGAGTGACATTGCTCTATTAGGTAGGTGTCAGTGGGCTTTCAAACTAAACTTCACATAGTTAGTGCTATTCAACAAAAATAAATTTAGTTTTTCCATTCCATTGCATTTGACATATGAAGAATTTCTCAGTTCAGTAAGCTTTCCATTTCTGTGTAGCTATAAGACAGTGTCTTCACTTTTAGCATTTTATGTTTTTTTCTGGACCTATACTGTGCTACTGTCAGTGAGCCAGCAAGGGACATTTACATGGGACTGGGCCTAGTCAAGCATCACAGGTAATGACACCCTGCTGACCCACCCTAATATCGTCTACTAGGTAGAGTAAGGAAGACAGCTGGTAAATATGAGATGCATCCCTGGTCAGGTCTGTTGTACTGCAGGTCTGCTGTCCTGAGCTTCTGCCCTCCAGCCTCCACATTTGGTGAATGCTTTGAATTGCACGCTCTTAATGAGTTTCCTTGTGAAACACTGGCCCAGCTCAGGTGGTAGCTATGCCGATTTTGTGGTTGTCCTTTGGCATCACAGGAAAATGACAAGCGTCCTCAGCAAAGTGGTCCGTATGATAAGCGGCTTAGTTATATGCAGCAGATTGTAAGTGAGACGTGTTGGAGTTTGTCAAGATCACGGAGGGGACAGTTCATTTCGACTGGTAGGCTTCGGTTTTATAAGTGAGGTTTATTGTTGTCTTCGGAAAAGTTATTAAGTAACAATGAGAAACAGTTTGAGATACTTTTTTTTTATGGCATTCATTGTGGTTATAAAATATTCTCTTCCACTGCTGCACTCCCATTTATAGCTGACAAAGCACATCAGTTTAGTTTGTGCATTCAGACAGAACTGTGTTTTGTTCCATTTGTGGTTGCACTTTTTTCTTCAGTTATGGTAACTGAATGTATTAACTGCATCATTTTATTCTATTTATCCATTCTGCACTGTGTTTGTGTGGATTTGGGGGCTGATGAGGGTATACAGAAGAGAGCGCAAATGTTCTGTTAGATCATCCTGTGGCTAGGTTAGGGTTAGGCTTAGAGTTACTGCAGCAGGAAGAGCCGGCACTGGAGTCACTGAAGATGTCAGTGAGGTCACCTGTATTCCCTTTTCCAGCTGCCACTTATTGAAAAGCTTCGTGTGCCTTGACTTCGGCTTGTTGTATGTGCTACTCCTGCACTATACTCTCGCTGACAGCGAACCCCTCATTGCAAACCTCTGCGCCGAAATGCCATAGCTCTGACTGCCGACTACATGACAGCCTTCTTGATAACCCAGTGTGATGAGAAATACTGTATTTTGTACTGTAAGATGCATTTTTCAGCGCCATTGGGGAGACACACAGAGGAATGACGAATGGGGATTTTCTGTAGGACATACTGAAGGTGAGCCTCACCCCCCCGTGTCAAATTGCCACGATCTGATAAGCTTGGGGGGAAGGCCCCTCCTGTTGAGTTGATCGATGGCCTCCGCTACTCCTCTCCGCTAAGCGTCGTCCTCTCGCCATTCCGCCCCCGTAGTACTGCACCGTCACCGTTCTCGCCTCGCCTTGCCTCGCCTCGCCGGGCCGTCTGTGAGTGCAGCTATTAAGCGAGCTAATACCCTGCTACCGGATCTACAGCTGGCACAGCGGCCTTTTCGGCCAAGCTAAGAGCTCCCAGCCTTTCCGCCTCTAGACTGAGGAAATTATCAAGGCAGCTGTTGGAGAAAATGAAAGCTTGTTTGAAGCCCCTGGGGTGAGAGGGGGGGGGGGGGTGTACCGAGATGTGGTCACTGACCTGACATATACATAATTAATGTTGTTCTAAAGGCAGATTAGACTGAGATTAGAGGCTGATGGTTTGGGAGCTACAGTTCGATATAAAATAAGGAGTCAAGCTCACATTGTTTTACTAAGAGCGGGAGCCTTTCGTGTTGCTTGCTGTTTTCAGACTGGTGTAAAAGTGCCAATACTTTGCACCTGGTTGACATTCAAGCATATTCTGCTCAAATGACTCAAAGGTTCCTTTTAGGACTAAACTCTTAGAAAAAAAGGTAAAAATTTGTACCTTGTTACTGGGGCTGTACCCTCAAGGGTCTGCCAATTGTACCCTTCGCTGTAGGTGACTGTACCTTCTAAGGTACAGAAATGGACTCTGAGGAACATTTCTGAATCATGTATGGTACATTAATGTTGTTTGTACCTTTGGGATGTTCCTCGATGTCCATTTCTGTACCTCAAAAGGTACAATTACAAGGGTACACATTCTTGCACATTTTTTCTGAGAGTGTAGACAATATTTTGAACATTCTGATATCTTCACATATGTTCAAATTTGCTGATATATTTAATTAGCATAAAAATTGACTTGATTCATAAGGGAAATAGATTTGGATATGATTTAATTAAAGGGTTTTTGTTATTGTTCTGGCATTTGTAGTGACATCATCATGGCATCTTTAGTCATGCATCTAATATGACCTGAACTACTGACGGTTTATTAAAAAGAAAATCCTATAAAGAAACCCTGGTCTGCTTATTACGGGGACATTAATATCCTTAACATGAATATGTGCGTGCGCACTAAGAAATAAATTCAGCAGGAATGGTGAGAGTGTAACCCTTTGATTACAGTGAGGGCAGCTGGCCCATAACAATCTGAATGATTTAAAGCATGCAGAGTGGCATGTAAGGTTTTACATTTAATTTGTCAAACATGGTGGTGCTGCATGTTATCTGGGGATTTCTTTGGAGGAGCCTGACCTTCCCTCACTTGTTATAAGAGACGCAGCGCAAGAAATCTATCTGGGTAGAACTATGGTGTGTGGAATGTAAATGAGGTGTGTTTGGGATCAAGGGACTTGGCTGGCCATCCTGCAATATGCCGGTATCGGTACCCCCGAGTTATCCAAGGGGGGCTCACACACAGTCAGATCTTAACCAGTGTGATGCAGATCTTCGCATATACAGAATTTATGTCATGAGAGGTTTTAATACATATAGATTTGAGAATGTGTTGCTTGTATAAGTAATATGTTTCCATTCAAAGGTCATAAAAGTACTCATTTATCTGATTCCTCTTAGTTAAGATTCAGTTCTGAACTCTGTGCTCCGTGTGGAACTGGCACTTTGACCTTTGGGTTGCCGCCTGAGTTCTGCTCTTCTTCTGTGTGTCCATGCCATCCGCTGCTTGGGGTTTAATGAGTGAGCCCTTGATCGGTGGACCCCAGCAGATAAACACAGAGAGGAGCGCAGTGGTGCATAGGTCCACCTGTCACATGTCTGCCAGAACATAATTAAAAAATAAAAAATAAAAAAAACAACAGCCGTCCAGCTTGTTCCTGCAATGACAAAAATTATATGTTTACAAGGCAGTATCCTGCTGAGCCTCCTGGCTGCCGCAGTGCCTCGCCATGCTTGATTGACAGTGCTGGTTGTGTCCTCTTTCATCACAAACATCCTCTGCATTTTTCAAGATATGCCCAAGTCCCTTCTGTGCGGCACTTATTTCTCAAATCTGTTTCTTAAGCACTCCAGAAGTCCCAGGTACCCCTCCTCTCGGGTGTTGGCTGGAGATTTGAAAAAGTAGCTTCTTGAAAGTTTAACAGCGGGCCCTTAAGCGAGTCCTCACTTACGGCGATTAAGATTAACGGCACTTCTGTGATGTCCCATTCTTTAGATCTTCCCATGAGTGTAATTGAACCTTTTTTCCAGGTGTCGGGGTGGAGGTGGCACACAAAATGCCAGAATGATGTTATTTCATGCAACTTCACCTGCTTTTGGAGATTGAATTTGAGTATGAAAAATGTAAAAACTGTTAGGCCAGCCAGACTAATTTTAACTGCTGGGAGCATATAGTTTGGTTATTTGATGTGTGTGCTGTATGTAGCAGTTATTTATTCCCGGTGATCTGACTCAGTTTAACTGACAGAAGGTAGTCCTGGGCTTCTGATGTTCCCATAGGGTAATGGTAACTTCTCTACGAAACAGGATGACATAAGTACTAGAGCTGGGCGATGTGCGATATTAATATCATCGCAAGTGATGTACGGGCAATTGTCATATTGCAAGGACTGTGATAGAATGAGATTAGGCTGGGGCCATATATAATTTTTCATCTTATCCAGACATTATATTGCAGTATATGTTTTTTTTTGTTGTCAAAAGCGATGCAATGAAATGCAACTGATTCTCCAAATGGAGAACATCAGTAAATTTCGCTAAAACATATTCTGTCATAGGAAATTAAACTTGGCAAACTTTGTAATTTTAATGATTGTTACGTGATTTTTTTAAAAAGATTATCTGGTATACGTAAAAAAATAAAAAATCAGTGTAAAGTTTACTGTCACTCCTTTTGCTTGAGTACGTAAGTAAGCAAAGTTAATTTATAAAGCAGCTTTCACAGACACGGAGTGATAAAGTGCTTTATATTTTAAAACTGGTGCATAAATAAATTGAATAGAAATGAGGCTAAAACAAAGAATAGTCACAGAGGGCATCAGAAGATGATCTGTAAGCACTTGTAAGGCAATCACAATCATTTTTGCCCTTTCTGTCGGACTCATTCAGACGGCGTTGTGTGTTTGTAAGAAATTTACCAAAAAGTAATCAGGAGGAGAAAAGGGAACAAGAAATATCTGCTACAAGACGTGGCCCTCGCGCTGTATGGAAATATTTTGGATTCCATAGACATACTACTGAGCTACTACTGTTACGTGATTTGTTGACACAACTCGTGGCAACAAAACCAACTTATTTGATGAACTCTACTGGTAGATAACTAGTTTTGTTTGGCTGTAGTTTATTTTGGGTACATTTTCAGTTCTTTGCTTTATTAATATTGTAATATTTTTCATTTTTAAAAATCACACTGTGAAGTTTTTCCGTTATTGTGCAGTCCTCTTGGGTACTATCTAACAGAAAAAGAGTGCTATGTTAATAAGCACTAACTTTATTGTATTTTCCACAGTTAGGAAGTTAAAATGCCACAGACTATAGGGTTAAAAAGAAATTGAACCATTAGGACGTTGCTCCCTTCGGGGTGGGCTGGCTTTGCTCCACAAGCAAGCATTCTCTTCACTTTCGGTCTTTCTTCTATTCTGTCCTCAGAATATTCCCAAATTTCGACTCACTGGGCAAAATTCCCTTTGGCACCCAGTAGTGTACAAGCGCTGATAGGATTGCTGGGGATGCAAAGCAGTGAAACTGTCATGGAAAGAACGTCTTGATCGCATTCAACAGATCGTAGAACAAATCTTCTCTTTGCTATTTGAATGTGCGTTGGGGGAATCGTGCCATTTTAGTGTTGTATGTGTGTGGCCCTGTGCTACTTCCTCATTGACTTGTCACCTGTGAATTACCTTCAAAAACCTCAGTAATTACTGCTACTTCTTACTATATGATGCTAATGCAATTATATAATTTGCACTGCAGTTACAGGGAGGCAAAATGTGAATTAAGTTGTTTACCATGGTCCCAACCGAAATGTACTATTTTGTAATGAGAAATGTCATAATGAGCTTTTTGGATTCTAAAATGCATCATAAAAATGATATTTTCAGGCTATTTTCAGATGATAATGTTCGACATAACAATAATAAGACCACAGTGCTGCTTGGGCCCTGTGCACTTCTGTCTTGCGGCTTCTCCTGGATGACTCTGTTATGGTTATTTTGTTTCACACTTTATTTGTCTAATGTTTGTGTTTTTCGTTTCTCTGGCCAGTGCATTTCTTCTTTATGGAAGTTCTTTGAAATCTCCTTGTTAATTTTACAGCTAATTTAACTAAACGTTGGCCCTGAAGTGGTGAGGGCAGTAGGTGGTGGGCGCGTGCAAGTCTGTTTACTGTACACAGTGTTTGATGCACATCCATCAACACTAAATTAATTGAAAACACATTTTCTGATACTTATGAGAATGTGCTACTGAAGCAGTCCGTATTTTGTATGCTGTCTTAATCCCCAGCCGCAAATGCAGTTTTTAATGTTTTTTGAAAATGTCCTTGAAATACCATAAGAAATACCGGCCCAGACTTGGGGACAGTTATATAATATATAAATAGATTAATAACTGGGTTTGGAACAAAAGCCATTCCAGTATTTTCTTGCAAAAGACAGTTAATTGATTCTGGTTTGTGGTGATCACTGTGTTTCTAAAAACGCCAACGTCCACCGATTAATGGAAATTAATTCTTAGTTTTGAAAAGCTGCACGGGGTAACATCAGCTTCTCATATACTGGAGACTTAATGCTTTACTGCAGTAAGTTCAGTGTCAAATGTTTGCATGTGTCAATGAAAAGAGGCTTTGGTCTCCATAGTTTAAACTGGGGATATTTTTTGGCATCAGCTAAACATTTATCAATTTATCATTCTCTAATTTAACACATGAACAGTTTATTTTACTACCTGGATACAGATTTCAATCAAAATAATGATGCTGTTATACCTCTCCCTGGTTAAGCTGTCCATTCTATCTATGGCATTTTTATTTTCTTATTTTTTATTTTTTTTTTGTCTCAGGATGCACATGATTTGGTCAATTTTACTAAATCTTGCCAGAAAAGCTCTATCTGTTGCACTGTAATAAAAAAGGATTTGTTAATTGATGATAAGTGTAGGTACCTGGTCTGGCTTCCTGTGTGTGTTCTGGAGGTGACAGTAACTGTCATTGCCACGTAGTATTTTACTGTGCTTTATACTCTGCCAGGTGTACTGTATTCCAAGTTGGAAACATCTGGCTAGTGGCACAAACTCAGTTCATGCAGATGATGCATTGACTGTGTTGATTTTGACTAGACCAGGTTCTCAGTATCCAGCTGCATTTGTTTAAAGGACGCCATTATTCCGCATGTCACCTGGGGTGCAGATCCACGTGCAAATATGGTACATAATGACAGTATGCTCCCAAGTCATATCATTGGGTCAAGGTAACCAAGTTCTCTTAAATAGCTAATACTGTAAAAGTCACCGCATCGGCTAAACAAGGATAGAAACCAATAAAACCAGATAAATCAGTAACATAAACCATACCGGCTAAGTTCCACAAACCAGGCAAGCTAAGAATAAACAGGGAATAAGAATAAACAGCTTGATCCTGGATGGAGAACCAGATGGTGAGCTGCAAACTCTAGTAACTGTCTGTTTAAATAGCCACTAGCTGCTGTTGTTTTGGTTTTGTGTTCTCTCATGCAATGTCCAACCCAAGAAATAAGTTCTACTTCATTCACAGAATGTGACATTAGAGTCAGAGGGCTTATGAGGTGCCATTAAGGTCTGGGAGTCAGTTTTCCAAGTTGCTGGTGGTAGGATTTTGGCATTTGGTACATGGTTGATAACATAGAATGCATTGAAAAGCAGCACTACTCAGCCTGTGATTGACAGTCTATCCAGACTCATTGCTTGTCAGAAACATGCTTAAGATATCCTCACTACTGGATTGGGTTTGTATCTCGAGGAGAAATTTGAAACTGTGGCCCCAGGCATTTGGCCAGGATTGCATGGGAAATGGGTGAAGAGACCTGGCCAGTGGCTGGCAGGGAGCCTTGATCATTCATACTTTCCCATAAGATGTAGATGGTTGAAGCAAGATGAGCAGGGAGGGCATGGAGGGATCAAAGTATAGAAAGTAAAGTAGAGGGAGCTAGACACCTGGGAGAATGGGAAGGTTTTGAAGACTGGGAGAGAGGGTCGAGTTACGGATAACAGAGGGAAGGGAATTCCAAAGACGGGGGCCAACCCTAGAGAAACTGTGGAGTCTGGAAAGAGGAAAACCAGTGGTCGTGGAGAAGAGAAATGCGAGCCATGTAAGGAATAAGCTTGCACAGGCCTAGCGGGGAATGAACGTTTTAGCACTTCGTAAATACTGCAGGTTCTTAAGCAATAGATTTGGTTTCTGGTGTCATGTCTTCTCTTTGCTAGAGAAAGACAGCTAGAAAAGAAAGCACTGATGCATTATGGCGGGGGGGGGGGGGGGCGGTGTGCCTATTTGCTGTGACAAAACTGCCCAAATGCTGATCTCCAAGGCATGATCTTCTACTAAGATAGACACTGAGAAATGCCAGAATTGAACTGCCATTTCAGCTCCTTAAGCCTCCGAGAACCACTTTATCCGCTCTATAAGGAATGTGATCATGAGGGCAGGAAGGGAACAGAATATACAAAACCCCCAAAATATGGGACCTTCTTGAGTAAGGTGGTGCTGGGCCAGTGTTGGATGGTTTTTACCTTTTTAGGGTCCATCTCAGGCCCTTTGAGGGTTTGTTTGAAATTCAGATGGAGCATCAGCCAGACCAAACAGCATTATTGAATACTCATAGTGTCCATTGTGTGCCTATTTGCTGTGACAAAACTGCCCAAATGCTGATCTCTAAGGTATGATCTTCTACTAAGATAGACTGAGAAATGTCAGAATTGAACTGCCATTTCAGCTCCTTAAGCCTGCGAGAACCACTTTATCCGCTCTATAAGGAATGTGATCATGAGGGCAGGAAGGGAACAGAATATACAAAACCCCCAAAATATGGGACCTTCTTGAGTAAGGTGGTGCTGGGCCAGTGTTGGATGGTTTTTACCGTTTTAGGGTCCATCTCAGGCCCTTTGAGGGTTTGTTTGAAATTCAGAGGGAGCATCAGCCAGACCAAACAGCATTACTGAATACTCATAGTGTCCATTGTCTGCCTATTTGCTGTGACAAAACTGCCCAAATGCTGATCTCTAAGGCATGATCTTCTACTAAGATAGACTGAGAAATGTCAGAATTGAACTGCCATTTCAGCTCCTTAAGCCTGCGAGAACCACTTTATCCGCTCTATAAGGAATGTGATCATGAGGACAGGAAGGGAACAGAATATACAAAACCCCCAAAATATAGGACCTTCTTGAGTGAGGTGGTGCTGGGCCAGTGTTGGATGGTTTTTACCTTTTTAGGGTCCATCTCAGGCCCTTTGAGGGTTTGTTTGAAATTCAGATGGAGCATCAGCCAGACCAAACAGCATTACTGAATACTCATAGTGTCCATTGTGAGTGTGGGTTAGGATGTTGGCACTCTACAATTTGAGTTTGTTGTAAGCATTAGCAGGCCCAATGTCATCTAAAGACATTTGGGTGTTTGGAAGCAAGATATAATGGGCTAATTCACATTCTTATTAAGTTGTCAGCTACATAGAACAAAAAATATAATGCTATTATCTGGTTATAGAGATTTCAAATTAACATCCTCATGGAACAGTTAAAAATGCGTATGATTTTGAGTTCATTTTTGTTCTTGCAAAATATCATTTGTTTCCTGTTTTCATTTTCATTCCTCAGCTTGGAGCACCATGCTAGTAACGGAGTGTGTTTTTTGACGATTTTGGCCACTATAGTCACTCGGGGATGGTACTCCATTGTGGCAGGATTGCATCCTATAGATGACTTGGCTGAGAAAGGATATGCTTGCTTTAGTCGGCCCTGTCAAATCAGTGCTGACACCAATGCATACTCTGCTAGTCAACGAAAAAGGCTCAGTCTTCTAACACAAAACAAGTAGTTTGATCAAATGGATTTTATCACAAGATCCTGCCAGACACTGCACTGTCCCACCCCACTGACTTGTTGGATTTTCTGCCTGACAATCTTCCACAGGCTGGAAGCAGGTGCTTAGATCAGGCCCACTGACTGAATGGAAAGTTTTGGAGCAAAATATGAAAGCATGTCATATTGGGCCCCCAACCCAGACCAATCCAATTATATTCCAAATTGTATTCAATTTCATTCAGGGCCCCTTGGAATCATCCCAACCCCCCCCCCCCCCCCCTTTAAAGTGTAGTCAAGTGTAGTCAAACTTTGAGGGAACATTTTTAACTACCTGAAATGACTTCAAAATGAATATTAAATGTTCTATTTCATTAAAGTGTTCATTTGCGTTCCTGCCTGATTTAATTTTTTTTACAATGTGAATATAATTTTAACTGCCCTAGAGCACTTACAAATTGTACATTTTCACTGGACATGTTTGATTTGTTAATGGTAACGTGTTGCCCCTTATTGTTATAATATAAATGAGACTCCAGCTTGTCACTATCAAAACATCTTCCTGTGACTTTTTATTTGGTCTGGAAAATGCAATTTGTAAAATTTAATAATGGATTTTTAACATATTTCTAATAAATGTAGCAGATCTGTGACCAATATATTGTGACTACGATTAACTTGTGAGGTTATTTTACTACTTTGGACATTGGAAGCTGTGAGCTAGCCGTGATTATTTTTAATGTTTTGTTTTTATCGCCGTAGGGAAATAACTCTCAATCAATAAAAAGTGTTTTGTGACAAACATGCTTGTAAAAATGCATAAATAAATTTCAACTGATTTATTAATATGTAGGGCAATATATACTATAGTATATATAGATAGGCCACCCAGCACCCTGTCGGCAGATTGTGGTTTTCCCTCCTTGGCCTGCTCTCAGTGGGTACTCACCATGGTCGACCATAAGCACCCAACAAGCCTTGAAGTTTTGGAGATGCACTGACCCAGTTGTCAGTAAGGTATTTCCTCCTGCTCATATCTTCAGCATTCAACACCTTGACTACAAGAATGTTGGCTCTCCATCTAATATATTCCAAACCTTGACATCAGGGTTGGGGCCATTCTGGAATGCATTAATCAATTCCTATCAAAATAAGGAAATGGAACTAGAGTTGGAATTATAATCTCCCTGAAATTCAAATTCAGTTCCAATTCTGTTCCGTATAGTTCCCCATTTGTACAAGATTTTTAACTCAATGTTATTCACGTCATGTGAGGGTGGTCATAATGTTTTGTCTCATCTGTATGTGTGCGTGTATATGTATATACTGAACGATTGAAATTAAAACCAGTGGATTTTCCATTTCACAAAGAAATAGTTATACACTCAACGTTATAAAAAAACAGCAGCAGAAGCTCTCGAAGTAATTCAGGTCTTTCCCAGGTGCATTTCATTTTCTCTGTGAACTCCCTACTAACAAGGCAGGAGCAGAGTAATAAGAAGGCAAGCATCATTTTTATAAAACCTTCACACTTTTACAGTTGTGAATCATTCATTTTAGTATCCTCCCTGCACTAAACAAACTCATGGTGTCTCCGGTAATATTTGCTTCTACTTTTTTCTAAGCTGCTAAATTTAATTTCACTTATGCTTTGAGTTTATTTTGTGCTCTTATCATTATTATCACAATTATGCAATTTAAATATTCGCACCCCAGGAGACGGTAAAAATGAGAGAGAATGTTCCTCGTGTGATGGTTTAACAAAAGCAGAATTTCATTTTTTTCTAGCCCACAATAATTATTCATCTCAATAATATCAGTCAAGTTTTCATTATAGCCTACAAAATGATATTATATGTGCTGGACTTTTAATTACTGGTGTGTTTTCAGTGGTGTGACTTAAAAAAGCTATTGATATGGATGAATTATTTGTGGTTCTCCCAAGGAAATGGCAATCAATTACAACACCCAACTGGCTGAAAACTGTACTCATTTGACAGTTAAAGGGTCTGTAAATGCGATTGGGGTTGTACTGCTTCTCTGCGGGGGCGGATGGAGAAGTGATCTCCCCTCCATGTTTTCAGTTGTAATTGATGAGCCTGCTGTGGGGATTTATCTCTGCGAGAGAACCACTGCTGAGCAAATACACAAAAAAGTCTGTAAGGTTCATGCGGAACAGAAAAGGAGAACTTGGAACACAGTGTATCTCCATTAGCGTTAGGTGGGATGATCTCCGGAATGATTGATCTTGTAGGCATTCTTCCCTTGTCATGCCATTTGCAAAGGACGCTGATTATTAATTAACCATCAACAGTGTGCCATGTCAGCATTTATTATTAATACACTAATTGAGGTTAATATAATTCCAAAACTACTATCTGAGTAATAAATAATGCAGTATTTCCATTCCCAGTCAATCACTAACAACTTTTCAGCCAAATATACTATTAAACCCAGGCTAAAATTGGCACAGCATCTCAGCATTCTCTTCAGTGAGAGTTCCTCTTCTCGTCATAAATGTTTGACGAGACGACATCGGTGCTGTGTCGGTGGGTGTTCCACAAATGCTGATAAATCCATACAGCTGTAATATTGCCCAGTTTTCCCAGCCAACCCATATATCGGTCAAGCCTTAATTTCAAGCTATTCCTGTGCCCTCAATTTAGAAGGGGAAGGTGGACATTATACAGGTAATATTGCTACAGTCACCAAAAGAATATAAAGCAGCTGTTTGTTAACGTTTTCTCTGCTGTTTACTTTGATAGCTACTCTGTAGATGTTCAGCTTTGCTTGTGTGTGTGGATTAGGTTTATATTACATTGTGGGGACTAACTTGTTGTTTTGACATTGTGGGGACTATTTTTCAGGTGCCCACAAAAATCTGTGACTTCAGTCAAAAAACTAAAAATTCCAAAAGTCTTGCATTTTAATTGGTTACTTATGGTTAAGGTTAGGGCTGGGTAGGGGTTAAGGTTGCCATGTTGGGATTAGAGTTTGAAATGAATGGAGAGTTCCCACAGAGATTACAAACCTGTGAGTGTGTGTGAGACATAATCTGTGGCTCTTCATTCCATCTGTAGATGAGACCCCCCTTTATAGCCCTCTGCTGACCGGTCTTCTGCCCCCTGTTGACCAGAATAGCATGCTGAAGCTTTTTGTTTTACACATTCTATATGGCAGAACACTGATATATGAAAAATGCTACATGTGTTTTTGTTCAGAGGAAACTGTCCAGCGTGAGGCTTAATATAGTGATGCACTGTCCCTTAGCATTACGCTAATCATATTGACCTTTGAAGTCCCAATGCAGGGCTTTCATATTGACCTTTGAAGTTTTAAAACACTCATATGAGACATCACCACGGTAACAGGCTTTCATTAGTGTAGCTACAGCCGGACAAAAAAACACAGCAGGGAGTATGAAAAGAAGCGCAGTGACTCACCCAATTGTTGTTACTTATGAGGTGTGCTAGCTTAATAAGTCTTGTTTCTATAATTAAGACTGTTGGATAATGGTTTAGTAAAGGATTAAGTTCCGAATGGTATGTAAATTTATGTGAATATACAAAAGATGAAAATGAAAAACAGTCATGCACAGCAACAGTTTATCAACAATATAAATGCTGATTATTGTTTCCCCGCTCTGTGAGTGGATTTTAATTGGGTGCGGAGGTATCAGCACAGTTAAAGCTAATACTCTGCCCGGGAACTTTAGTACAGAGGCCTCACGCTGTGTTAAGATGTTAAAGCTGGGCATAGTGAAAGCGTGGAAGATTCAAAGATGCACAGCACTGCATGTCAACATGAAGCCTTTAGATAAGATCAGCGTTGTCCAATCCGGTCCTCAGGGACCCACATTCAGTCCATGTTTTTGCTTCCTCCGAGCTCCCTGCCAGACCGTCCACATTTTTGCAAAGACGTCGCTTGTTTGTGGGTCCCCGAGAGCCAGATTGGGAAACACTGAATTAGAGTATTTGCAAATGCAACGTGGCATTCACTGTGATGCCAAAGCCCTCCAAAGCTTCATTACTAGCCTCAAAAAGCAGTGCTAATGCCCAGATGCGTCATCTTATGGAACCAGTGCCAGTTCCTTAAAGGATATGTAAAAAAAATGGGCAAAATTACCACCAGCATGTAATTTTTTGTGGTGATTATGCATAATTTAGTTCACAATTTACAGAAATGTTGGCTGGCAGCCTCTGGTTTTCATTCACCAGTCCAAGCCTTTTTTTTTTTTTTTTTGGACCGCCAGACTAAATTCCTCACCCCTGTGTCGGAGATGGTACAGTCCTTCTCCATCCTGTGCCGATTAGACACAGTTACAGTTGGTTAGTCAGACTATAAAGTGGATGTCAGCAGCACTGTGGTTGGGGTTGTGCTTGTTAGCAGCACATAAGTATTGTGGTGAATGGTACTTAGCATTGTATTCAGTGTGTATAGTCATAAATAATCTTTAGCTTGTTATACAGCAGATAACGCCATGTTTGTTTTGGCTGAACTAGTTTAGCCTGTATCCTATTAAATTGTTACTGCTTAACATTTTTAACATCCACTTTTGATCACCTGGATGTTACAGTGCATTTGTGGACATGTTGTTTGGGGGCTGGGAGTGGGGGGTGGGTTAGAATGACAGTTTAAAGAGTTGCACATTATTGCAAGTTGGTACAGCCCCCTCTGGGGGGATGTATGTGAAGCTTGGACAGGTGGTGCATGTTTCTGTCAAGTCTTTGTGCCTCAAGCCATTTACGAAAATGTGCCTTAACGAATCTGCTGCTTCCTGATTGTGAAAAGCAGTTCTTTAATATCTCTGTGCACATTAATTATGCCTAATTAGACTTTTCCTTCTTGTAGCTAGGAAGTAAATATTTTTATTAGTGTCATGTTTGAAGAGTTTACGGTAAGTACTGTCATTTAGCTTCTAAAGTTATTTTGATATAACATCTAGGTGATTTGAGACTCTTTGTCCAGATTTTTGTGATGCCATTTCGACGTTCGGACGAGTATGCTCTACATATGATCCCTGGTTCAACTTGAGTCATTGATCTGTTTTTTTTTTTTAGAATACTGATGGTATTCGAGTAGGTTTTTGAGCATTCTTTATATTAAATATCCTCAGCTCAAATGAGTGTGAACAGGACCAACGCTTTGGTTATCTTTCTTGTGAGTGGAGTACCATGTTGAGTGTTCACTCATGCATCAAGCACATCCTTCAGAAGCATGAAATTGATACTCAGGACAGTTAGGCACGATGTGTGCTTCTCTCTGTAACTTGCGGTGTACTCGAGGGAAGACTGTACCCCTACTTTGCCTGAATGGTAAACACTTAACGAAATCACTGATTTCCACCCAAGCTGCCTTTGAGTCCACACTGCCATTTCAACACCAGTGCTGAAGCTTAAGCTGCTTAACCCTAATTGGGTGGCAGGCCATATAATGGCCAAGGGTGTGGATTTATGACTAAATGGTTATTGGTTCCTTTCATACTGTGGTTGAGAGGGAGACACGTTATTTGAAGGACACAGATGGCTGTTGGTAAGCCTTATGCAAGGTGCTTCATCACCTGCGTGGATCGGTTGACCTCGACTGCATGTGTGTGAATTCCTTTGACCTTTCCATCTACAAGCCACAAGTTTCCCTCCTCTGCTGTGAGAACCTTTAGATGTGGATGATAAACAGGTTATTATGAGACAAAGGTCAGGGGCAGCTTAGGAGTTCAAACGCAAAGTGGAATATTTTAGCTTAACTTTGTTTTGATTCCACAGACAATGGATGTAGCTTAAATTAGATTCTCTGTGATTCAGCTATGGAATAGCATTCACAATACATTCCTGATTGGCAGAACATTAGTGCCTTGGCAGAACATTAATTACTGGGAGCTTTTGTGTACATTGACACTTTAATTTTTCAATATTTTTGAAAAGTCTTTAAGCTAAAAAATTTGAATGTGTAAAAAAAGATAAATGTTAAAAATACAACATTGGATTCTCTGAAGAATTACTCATAGACCTTTCTTGTCTGTAATCACTAACCTGTATAATTCATATGTAACAAAATCCAAAGCTATACTGTAATTATTTTTCACTGCCCGATTTCAAACTGCTTATTTAACGGTACAAGCTAGACTGAAAAACCTCAGAAGGACCTGTAAAGTGTGGCTGAGAATGATCCTCGCTGCTTTGATACCGGCTTTTCACCTTTCTTGGTTTGTACAAGGGCTTTTCTTGAAGTGATCTCAGAATCAAATGAATTACTTTAAGAACTCATGGATGGACGTTTTGTGAAGCTATAATTATCATTCTTCCGCATGTTGAGCTGAAATGGGGACATTGTTGAGCAGCCATGCATAACACACAGATTAATGTATTATGTTTGCTGATATTCAGTTTCATAATAGCAGATTTTTATGCTTTACTTCTCCATAGAATATCATTGTTCATATCACTAAAATCGTCCATAAAAGGAGGTGGGGGCATGATTCTGCAGTGCTTCTTTAAATTAATATTATACAAAAGGCGTAAGGGTAGAGATGTACGAGATGTCGGTTGACATATCTGTATCAGCTGATGTTTGTTAATAATCAAGACATCGGCACTGCTCTGTCGTGTCAGTCTTGGGCGATATTGCAGGCCGATATTTGGGCTTTAGTCCATATTAAAAGTTTGCATCGCCGGAGCAAAACACATAACTACTAAAATAATGGAGGCCATAGACAATCAGCCATTTTCCGTAGTGGAGGACGAGGGATTTCATTCACCGCTGCTTCACTGATGTCTCACTGCTTCACTGATGCCTCACTGCTTCACTGATGCCTCACTGCCTGCAGTATATGATGCGGCTGTTACACACATTCGCGGGATTTTAAGAAGTAACGTCACCAATGTCAGCTTCATTACAGAATTGTGGAGCTCAGAGGTTAGCTAGTTATCTGTATTGGTTATCGGTAATGTTAGACAAAAATGTATTGGTTATCGTACCAGGCACCAATAGTTAAAGGTTGTCTGTAACTTGCCTATAGTTATGGCTGTGAGTGTATATAGGTGCCCTGTGATGGACTGGCATCCCATGCAGGGTGTTCCCTGGCCTTGTGCCCTGTGATGGACTGGCATCCCATGCAGGGTGTTCCCCGGCCCTGTGCCCTGTGATGGACTGGCATCCCATGCAGGGTGTTCCTCTGCCTTGTGCCCTGTGATGGACTGGCATCCCATGCAGGGTGTTCCCCGGCCTCGTGCCCTGTGATGGACTGGCATCCCATTCAGGGTGTACCCCGGCCTCGTGCCCTGTGAGGGACTGGCATCCCATGCAGGGTGTTCCCCGACCTCGTGCCCTGTGATGGACTGGCATCCCATGCAGGGTGTTCCCCGGCCTCGTGCCCTGTGAGGGACTGGCATCCCATGCAGGGTGTTCCCCGGCCTCGTGCCCTGTGATGGACTGGCATCCCATGCAGGGTGTACCCCGGCCTTGTGCCCTGTGAGGGACTGGCATCCCATGCAGGGTGTTCCCCTGCCTCGTGCCCTGTGATGGACTGGCATCCCATACAGGGTGTTCCCCGGCCTCGTGCCCTGTGATGGACTGGCATCCCATGCAGGGTGTTCCCCGGCCTCGTGCCCTGTGAGGGACTGGCATCCCATGCAGGGTGTTCCCCTGCCTCGTGCCCTGTGATGGACTGGCATCCCATGCAGGGTGTTCCCCGGCCTCGTGCCCTGTGATGGACTGGCATCCCATGCAGGGTGTTCCCCTGCCTCGTGCCCTGTGATGGACTGGCATCCCATGCAGGGTGTTCCCCGGCCTCGTGCCCTGTGATGGACTGGCATCCCATGCAGGGTGTTCCCCTGCCTTGTGCCCTGTGATGGACTGGCATCCCATGCAGGGTGTTCCCCGGCCTCGTGCCCTGTGATGGACTGGCATCCCATGCAGGGTGTTCCCCGGCCTCGTGCCCTGTGAGGGACTGGCATCCCATGCAGGGTGTTCCCCGGCCTCGTGCCCTGTGATGGACTGGCATCCCATGCAGGGTGTTCCCCGGCCTCGTGCCCTGTGATGGACTGGCATCCCATGCAGGGTGTTCCCCTGCCTCGTGCCCTGTGATGGACTGGCATCCCATGCAGGGTGTTCCCCGGCCTCGTGCCCTGTGATGGACTGGCATCCCATGCAGGGTGTTCCCCGGCCTTGTGCCCTGTGAGGGACTGGCATCCCATGCAGGGTGTACCCCGGCCTCGTGCCCTGTGCTGCCAGGGATAGGCTCCAGGGTCCCCTGCGACCCCGACCAGGATAATGGACACATGATGACATTTCCATCCCAGACAAGGATCATCATGTGTTTGAAGTTTGCATTAATTCCTGCAGAGCACCTTGACTGGTGCTACCAGCTAAAAGAAAAGTTATGGTGAAAAAATGGCTTTATTTGTATAAATATAAGTAATGAAAATTCCTATTTATTAGCTGTTTCTTTGGAGGCAGTTTTGATTTAGAGTGTGACACATTGGTAATAATGCTGCTACTGCTGTGTCCCTTAATGCCAGTTGTTGTAAAGTACTTGGGGATAATTTTACAGTGGGAGAGAGGGATATTAAAAGACTTGCACAGTAATAACTCTCTCGCAGTTGCTTGTTTATGTTTGCGGCGTGTTTTTAAAGCATCCTTTTGAGGTTTCGTGTGACCACCTGTTCTCCTTGCCTGCCAAGAACTCAAACGTGACCCCAAGCAGCCTCTCCCGACCTCACTATTCTGCCACACGTCCTTTGGGCCCTTGTTTCTTTCCCAGCTGGTTTATGTTGCATGGCTGAGAGGGGATTATGGGTAACTGGCCCAGAGGAGTCATACTCTGCCAATGCCGGAGTGGCTAATGGAGAGAATTCCCAGCGGACCGCCACTGGTTGTGAGCTGGTGATGGGAAACGCTGACCCCCTCCCACTAAACAAATTTTACTGCCAGCATCCACTGACATTCCTGGGCTGAAACTCCGTCCCACTCCGGCCCAGCAAGTTCTAACGAGTGGAGCCGATTGAATTTCAGCAACAGAGGAACCAAACATTCCCTCTGGTCTAGTTCTACTTATCTAGTACAATTGTCTTATCTAGTGCCTTTTTCCTGAATGCTCATTGGTTTAAAAAAAATGTGAGTTTTGTACCAATTTGTTATTCCACTAATTCTGCAGTCCAACTTTACTTTGTATGTATTCCTTTTTCCCCAGAACTGGTTATCCGTTGCTGGGTTGTAGTGAGTCTGTGCCAATCCCAGGAAACCTAGAGCAAAGGCAGGGGATGGCACAGGCTTACCCAGGCAGAAGCTCAGGGGCCTCTCCAAAAAGGGGCCTCAATCAACCATGTCTAATAAATTTGTAAATGTAGAGATGCAACCCACCCTATGTACTATGGGATCGCCTTGCATTGAAGAATAAAATGCTACATCCTCTTTTGAAACAATACAGGATACGATTTATCCTGTGTTTTCTTAACCGGACTGAAATACAATCTAGACAGGGCAACCGATCCCCCCCAAACAATTTTTTAAATCTTAACATCAAGGACTCCCCCGCTCCCCCTAGTCGACAGCTCTTATAGGCTAGTCCAGGGGCCTCTGACTATGCCACTGTGCCTCTGATTACAGGGTACAAACTCAGACACACTCTCAGAACAAGGGGTAGATGAATGCATAGGCTATCCCCCCCCCCCCCCACACCCTGCCTGAACCCCCCTCCTGTGCTCAGCAATCTTACTAACCCTGGAAGTGTGAGGTTCAAGTCACCAGTTCTACAGTCCATTGGAGGCCTATTGTGTGACAGTCACTTTTTTCACTTCAAACTTCAGTGACTTTCAATGATTAGAGCTGACCGAACCGGACGATTAAGTGACATTTTGGCCCTGAGTCACTTTGAAAATCAAATAACAGAGAGGTCTGAGTGCTGTGGATTTTAGGTGCTCATCAGGATTGCTAGTAATCAGGTAGCTGATTGCATGCTTTCAAGGGGAAGAGCGAAAGGCTCTTGCAACCCATAACTCATATCCCATTAATATGGACATTATAGAGAGATGGGATTCAAACACCCGGAATTTTCCACAATGTCGGCGAATACAATGGAATACGGCATTAATCAAAGGCTTTGCTTATTTCCAACTGTCTCATTTAAAGGACAGTGCAGGCAAACATGGAGATCACGTGTGCATCCACTTCAACTTTGCATGTCTGCACTATTTATAGCTTACAATGGACACATTGATTATGTGCTCAAACACTCAATAAGCCAAACTGTTTTTATGCTCCTGGCCCAGAACCTGTTGTTAATTCCATTATATGAAAATTGGTTTATGAAAGTGTGAGGGCAAAATGTTTAAAATGATTAAAAAGCTTAACTTTCAAGTACTATTAACATTATTTTTATTGTTAGTTTTTTCTAATTGGCAATAATGTGTTTTTTTTAAGCCTGACAGCAAAGGTAGGAAAGAATAGTGCTAACCTATATAGCTATTCAAAATAATGCAGATAATCTCAAAAGTTTAAGGTCTTTGTTTATTGAATGTAAGACTGGCCCCAAAGCACTTTTCATTGGCTAATCAATAAACACATCAAGGAAGCAGGGCTTCAAGAAGGTAGTCTTTACATTTAGTTAGCCTTATTTAAAAGAACTTGGGACCGTTTTAGATGTCACATGAGAAGAATTTGGAGGAGTCGCAGCCCTTGAACTGTACTTAACGAGATTATCATGCCGCCACCATGCACAATCTTACTGTTTTTCTTCTGATTATTAATTTAATGATTAGGCTGATGTAATGAAAACGGAACCGCTCAAATAAACATACAGCTCTGGAAAGCATTAAGAATCCACTTTATTTTATTTAAAATCCTGGTTTAACCCTGGTCCTGCTGGCAGAAGGCTAAGCTGAGCAGCAGGATGCTTCCAGGCTCAAAAATACCAAGACAGCAGTACAGAAGAACAAGGTGAAGCAGGAGACACTGGGAATGACCAGAAACCAGCCAAGTAGAGGGCAGAAGCAAGTCCCTAATGCCAGAGATGACCGTTAACTTATCCAACAGTTTGTCATGAATTGGTGTCATCAAAAATAATGGGGAAGAGTAAGTGGTATGAAATGCACTGGCAGGACAAGTTCATAACAAGCTCCTAGAAGCAGTATTGAAGTCCCATAAAGCAAGTAAGAGGCCCTTCATAAATTGTGCTGTGGTCTCTTCATTTTTTCCAAACCTTTATATTAATATATTTACGTTTAAACCAGACCTGCCTTAATATTATAGCGTGTTCTTTGTTTTTAACAGTAATGATGTTTGATACGACCAAGAAGTTGTGTTGCCGTAAGATACTTAATATCTGTTTTACAGATTATTGCTCATTCTGCAGTTCACAGAGGAAAGCATGCTGCTTTCTGAGTATATAATTATAGTTTCTGTTTACTATGCGACTGGGGAAGTGTTAAATTGTGTAATACAACAGAGAGGCATTAATCTATGAGGCTGCTCGTGTACTGGCTGTATCATGGCTAGTATGCCTTCATCATCGTTACAGGAGTGCTCACTGTGTCCCTTCACCATGATCTCGTCTAAGAGAGGATGGGTGGTGTGTATTTGTTGTCCTTGGCGCTGATGTGATGCTTATTTTTTAAATAAAAATGAACACTGTAATAATTCCACTGGCCCCTGCTATTATGGCACTGCCCACATTATGACTTTCAATTTGAATCAACTCTTAGCTACCCTTCATTAGCTAAATAAAAGCGGTGTGTGGTTTACACTTTTCTTGCGTTGTCGTTGACAATATAGGTACATTTTTCTTTGATATTAATAAAGTATACTCAGCCACATTACAGCAGAAGTATTGCTGTTGGATAATGTACATCATGGACGTATATCATCTTACTTCAAAATTTTGGCACCTTGGTGAGCTCTGAGAAAATAGGTGTACTCCATAAATGCTGAGCTGTTCTGCTTGGTGATGCCGAAGTCTTACTGTCACCTCATAAAGTGAAGTTCATGCCCTTGAGTGGTCAGTTTCAAACGTATTTCTCCATCTTTGTCAGCGCATGGTACATTATTCAGAACCGTTAGTTGTCACGGCAACACGGACAGTGGTATTTCATCTTGTTTTTGGATTTGCATAATGCTGCCATTTTTCTTTAGCGCTGTACTTGACTTGATGCATATACTTAAGTGCAGATGACCATGTGGATGGACACAGAAACAAAAAGAACAAATGTTTGATTGGAGGTCATCATACATGATACGTGTTTCCATGGAGAGGAATTCTTAGAGCCAAATGAAAAGGGATGGTTCATCTAAATCAATATTAGGAAATGAGGCTGTTCTCCTCTTTCTTTATTCTCTTACCCCAGCTGTAGCCATTCATGCTAGCTACCTAAAATCAATGCAAAAAAGAGAAAATGCTAACAAATAAAACTAACATTGAACACAGCCATGCCATTTTATGCAGATAACGCTTTAGAATAGCTTTACAGTTCCTTGGCCGAATGTGATATCCCAAATTATTGTGGGACCTTTACTGAAATGAGAGATTATCTGCTTCCCCCCGTTAATGTACTGATCTATTATAAAGGGGACGAAGACACGGGGGACACATTAGTTCTGCAGACCACCAGCACTGCAAGCCTTAATTATTAGTACACACGGAGCTCTCGAGGCTCGTTTTACACAGTGCTTAAAATAATTTGTTATAGACGCTGCTCCAGAGTTGCACTGTACTTTCGGAGGCATGGGGCTCAAGGAGAATAGGTGCAGATTTCCTTGCAATCAGGCATTGTGCCCCCCCCCCCCAGCATTACTTTGTTTCCCTGATGATGACAGAGTAACTGCTGCTGTATAGCGCTCCTACAGGACTCCTTATAATCATTAGTAGGGCACCACCCTGGCTGATTTGTTTTCCTGAGCTGTTGATTTTCTGACGCCCTAACCCTCCTCCTCACAGCTTTGATCATGCAGCTCTGATACGGTTCGGTTATTCAGGCTTATTTCGTTTTTTTTTTGTTTTTTTTTTTAACCCAATTGTGAGGAACTCATTGGAGAGGACGAACAACAAAAGCATCATTTGTGAAGAGAGGCACATCGGAAGAAACGTACATCCTCCGTGGTAACGGCGGAGCAACAGTGGTCTTTTGCTGCGATTCATCAAAGCTCAGAGCGAGCGAAGGATTCTCTAATGAACCTGAAATGCCTAATTTGAGAGCTAGTGAGGTGTTGCTTCAGGAAGCAGTCTCAGGTGGGTCATTAGTGTACGTGTTAAGGTTTGATTAAAGGAAACAGAACCTTGTTAGCTGGGAGTTAATCAGCACTTTACCTTTACAGGACTCACAACTCTCAAATGCTGTCTGGAAATTGGGATGAGAATGTAGGTTTGTTTATAATCGTTTTATCTTTATAGAACTGAAATCGGTATATCTGTTTTAAAACTTACTGGTAGAAAAATCTTTGTTATTTTGTCTAGATTTGAAGCTAAAGTTCTCCACAGCTTACAGAAGGCGGACCTTCTCTTTTTTCAAAATTAATAAATTCAATCCCAAGACAATCCCTAGGTAAAATTGGATATCATAGGATGCCCAAGCAATCAGCCGTACCCCAGCAGCAGGCTAAGACAATGACATGCTTCCACCATTCAGTATCAAAGCATAACCACGAAACTGAGGCAAAAGATAAACATTTTGTTGGAATGGAGGGTCTGATGCAGCTTAACTAGAAAAAAAAAAAGATTTTACTGCAAAAAAAAATAATAAAGGTGACTAATGGTCAGTCACATTGTAGTTGCATTTTAGATGCAGGTTTAGAAATTTTAATGTGTGAGAATGTATAGATGTATGAATATACATTTGCACTTTTAAGTTGCTTTGATACAAATGGAAGAATTAAAAATCACAGCATAAATGTAATATTTATTATTGAACCTTTAAACGCGTTACACCATCAAAAGTGTACCAGTGACTTGATAGACAGGAAGCAGTGTTTCTAAATTCTGGCGTTAGTCATACGTGTGTCCATTTGGTCTTGCTATGCTGAAATATGGCCTTCTGTCCCGAAAAACATTTAATACCCCCTCTGTGCATCTTGTATTCATGCAATATGTCTCAAAGATTTGTAACTCACGGCACGCATTTTTCATGATATTGTGTCTGAAATGTGGCTGAGACACCAATGTCCCCAAAGGTAACCCCAACAGTGTTTCTGAAAGATTGATGTAGAATGTTCCGGCAAAATGGATGGCAGCATATTGCGTATGACTCCAGTCTTTATAACTGTGCATGACTGTTACGCACATTTCTGTGACAGATTTAGACTGATTCATGGGGTAGTGAATACAAGACGTGTGGATGTTCACCTCAGCATCCCGAATGCTACGAGAGAGTTTTATGGTATAGAGCTGGTCCATTTTTAGCCATGTTCTGTATCATATTAATTATACTGTATTTCAATGTTATTTCGATTGCCAGTCAGGTAACGTGAATCATTTTAATTTTTAATTGAAGGTCTCCATCTCTTCATGTATGTTGAGATCCAAAATGTAAGTGCTATTTGGAATCAATCACAGTTTTTCATCCAGGACCCTGACAGATTATTTAGAGGATGGATGGATGGACAGCATAAGCAAACAGTTATAAGCATTTGATCTGTAGATATCTCTCCACCATAGGTCCTGCAAAGAAGTAATGCATAGTACAGCCTGGCAAAAAGAGATCAAGTGTCCTGTTTTCAAGAAATAATTATGCAGGCAATCATAGTCCATGAAGTTACTGCTGCAAATGATAGGTATTATTTATGAAGACATTTGAGATGTAATAAATGTCTGTTATTTGCATATTTCATGGAAAAATTACAAGTAAAATGATATGTTAAAGTAAATACAGGCATCAATCAATGTATGGGTGAAATAATTATAATGGGTGGTTGAAGGTGTGTAGCAGGGGGGCTGATTGATCAGCACTCACCCCCACTACCCTGACTGGGGTACTGTAAGTGATAAGATGATGGATGGATGGATGGATGGATGGATGCTTTGAAGGACATATTTTTTGCATTCCTTACCTTTCCACAGCGATTCAAGTAATCTGTTCCTGATGAACATAGGAACTCCTTCTTTTACATTATATCTTACATAATCAAGGAATTGCAGTGATGCTTTTAGAATGCCTGTTGGGAGATGTTGTGGCCACACCTCTACGTGCTCCAGCTGAGTGAGTGATTCAGTGAGTGAGTGATTCAGTGAGTGAGTGAGTGATTCAGTGAGTGATTCAGTGAGTGAGTGAGTGATTCAGTGAGTGATTCAGTGAGTGAGTGAGTGATTCAGTGAGTGAGTGAGTGATTCAGTGAGTGAGTGAGTGATTCAATGAGTGAGTGAGTGATTCATTGAGTGATTCAGTGAGTGAGTGAGTGATTCAGTGAGTGAGTGAGTGAGTGATTCACTGAGTGATTCAGTGATTCAGTGAGTGATTCAGTGAGTGAAAGATTCTTTTTAGTACCTATGGATAGAAGCATGGACAAGCATGACTTATCAGCTAATATGTGGATTTGCTAGTAAATAGATGAATGAATAAATGCAGGCTGGATGGTTGGAAGGTCTATGACTAAGCTACACTACTTGGCGTATAACTTTCACATTAAAATGCAGAACTAGGAACATATATATTTTGTTAAGTGTAATAAAATACTTTCAGTTCTGGCTGAATGATTTGTCAGTATTGTGTAAACTTTTTTCATTTGTATTGTAATTATGTTACAATTTCCATTCTACATATAACTAATACCAATATATTTGTAGGAATAACTTACATGAGGCTTAAAATATTATGATTACTAAACATAAAAATAACATCACTATAAAATGTGTTTTTGAGACAATATGTGGTTTCCAGAGCATTACTGTATGCTATATTAAAAAATTGCCTCCACACAAACCAGCGAAGTCAGTGTTTGCTGCATTTCCTACTACATTAATTACACATATTAAGGTTGGAGCACAGATGTTTGCTTAGAGGGAATGAAATGATTCTGTTTTTGACAATGAGTATATTGACAGAGAACAGACTGTTTCCTTACTGGATACTGCTTTTTAACCATGTTTGACTGGGACTGACTGTAACGTTGCTCAGTTATGGGTCAGTTTTGAATCTTGAACACATCTGGCCCATTTTTTGTAACATTTTACCTTTAAACATTATTTTTAGGCAACATCATTCTTTCAGTATTTTAGTAAATAAACGGTTTTAATGGTGGTTGGAACATCATATAACTTCTGTTACAATGGGTAACTAACTTTATTCCTACACCAAAAAGTGTCTCCGTTTTGATCTGTAGTGACAGAGTGGAAAACTACTTTTTTATGTTTGTCTCTGTGAAGGAGACCCATCCATCTTTCAGCCGCTTATCCAGCACAGGGAAACGGGCGGGTCTGGAGTCTGTCTCAGGTAATGAAGTAAGCTTTTTTCTAAAAGTAATAGGTCAGTAACAGGCATTATCTCAGTCCTGGTTTCTTCCCCTGAGAAAAGAGGCCGATAGGTTTTACACTTCGGTGAAAGGTTCTCCATTTCTGCTGAAGCAATTTTTTGCAGCCATGTTTGGGATCCGCTTGGGGAACAAGAACCTTAGTTTAATCAATACTTGCTGTCAAAAATATATATGCACAAACCTTGTGAAATCTTTTGATCCCATTTTATTTAATTCTTTTTTATTTACACAGTAAATTTTTTATGAATTTACCAATATAAGAAATATTGAGTCTGTTTCTTTTTTTTCTTTATCAGTTAAGTGTAATACTGAGAATGACATTTAGCAGTGTGTCTTTTTTTTCAGTGATTGATCGTCATGACATGCAGTCAATATTACCCCAGATGAAAAGGTTCTTCTGTGTGGAGGGAACACATTGGCAGTGTGTCTTTATTTGGTTTCACCATGTTATGTTCTTGCAATGGCTCTTTGGTGTTGCTCTGTAAAAAGTGAAAAAAGATATATAAATGGCATTTATGCATGAGGCATGTAGCTTTCTTCAAATGAAAATTATTGGGAAAGAACATTATGCTTCCATATCACTTATTCATCCTTTACTGATCCTTTAGATTAGATGGAGTTTATTGATCCCCAAGGGGAAACTCACTTTATCCCATCTTTTCTCTCCATGAGACAGACCCCTGCAGGTGAGACCAAGCTTGTGGGGGGGGGGGGGGTCACAGGCAAGTGTTCGTTACCTTGCAGCCCCCGGGGAGCTGGGGGTTAAGGGCCTCGCTTAAGTGCCTATGGGCATGTGACTGTTGTGCTAAGACCCAACAACCTTCTGGTGGCAGGTACAGCGGCTCAGCACGGCGAGCCACATACACGGCTCACACCCACCCCCCTTTGCCAGTTTATACAACCGTGCATTTATGAGGAAATTTACTTTCAATAGTAAGTCTGCCACCGTGTGATTAGGTCGTGTCTCATGTTTACTACAGTCATCTCAGAACTGGACTCCAGAAAGGAGGGACTCTAGTTTTTAATATTGGTACCATGATAACAAAAAGGTGATTTAAAGTTTGAACACATCAACTGACAGAAAAGACCCAGGCATCCTTGATGGTGTCAATTCTGCAATAAGAAAAATACATAGGCCTTTCAGAGAATAACATTTTTTGCCTCTGCGCAGACATCCAGAAATCAGAAATGAAAAATTAGGCTGTAACAGCAGCATATTCCAGCTTTTTTTATGTAGAAATGCCTGTGACGATTCATTCTCGTGTGACGATTCATTCTCGTGTGACGATTCATTCTCGCGTCTTATTCTGCCTGGAATGGGCTTCATGTTTCCCTGCCACCTTGACCAGGCTATGAATATGGATGGATGGATGGTGTTCATTTTCAGAGTGTACATCATAAAACATATGCTGCATATTCAGAAGTAAATATTTAGCTGGATGGTATGGTTATGATCTAAAGACCACCCCCCCCTCAGTATGTCTTTCTTTAGCATCACAGGTTGCTCTTGTGTCAGATGGGAAGGTGGTGGGATATTTAGGCAAGTGAGACATGAGACGTCATGTTACTTTGGATGGAAGTCTCTGCTAAGTAACTAAGTAATGCAATAAAAAGCTGCACTTGGTGTTGCAGGAATGCCGCATCCTAAAAGGCACTGTGATGCAATTATCCCTTTTCCAGGAATGGAGTTACATCCTGCCTCTTCACTTTCCGCATATCTTAATGCATCTGTTTTAGTTTTATTGAAATTACATTTTGGGAGCCAGTAAAATTATATCACTTTGCAGGAAATGATAAATTGCCATCTGCCTCTTTCCACCTGCATCTGCTCCATATGCCGACGTATCAGGTCGCAGTTTTGAGGCGTCTGACTTCACCGAGTGATTGACAGAGGAAATGATGCAGCGCGGCTTTGGGGAAACGTGCATTAATCTCGAGAGATTCGAAGAACACCCTCCTTGGGAAAATACGGGGCCAAGTTATGTTTTCTTGGAACTGTCTTCGTGGCTGGGAGCTAATGTTTTTATAGCAAAAATACTGGAGTCATCCCACAGCGACGACAGCATGTTATAGGAAATGCTGTGATATTCCCTGCCGTGTTTCTTTAATCTGGTGATGATTGCCCAGTGTTTTATATTGTTATATGATACTCATATACTACATTTGTATGTTTTGTTGAAGTAAGGTGTAGACTATTTTTCCTCAATTAAAAGCTAAGCAAGTTATTTCATAGCTATGGTTGGAGCTGGATTCAAACCCAGGACCTTTGGGTCCATCAGCCAGTGTCTCACCCGTAGCCAGGTGTCTTAAAGGAGCAATAGAACTGGGGTGTGCATGGGAGCCCACAACCCCTTCCTATTTCGGAGCGACAAAGCGGACCATCCGTGGTGAATTTCAGGGGCCCTCATGGCAAGTGAGGCCCCGCTGGGGGCCGAGATCAGGGGCCAACTCTGTTATAGGAAATGCTTTGATATTCTCCGCCCTGTTTCTTGAATCTGGTCGTGACTTTTGTGTCATTCTTTAGCGAGGTATTGCAAAAACATATCTCGGGGGATATTAGATACCAAATTACATTCAAGATTCAAAATGCTTTTTCATGGACAGGGGCCACATTGACTTGTCCAGGAGTCTATTATCCAAAGGAGTTTGTATTTGTCTCTTCCTCACAGCTAAAATAGTGGAGCAATTCTGATCAAGTAAGTTCCTTAATGGGACTAAAGTAAGATCTCTCCAGGGGCCCAAGCTAGCGACCTTCAGCTTATGAGGCTAAGTCCTTAACCACAATGGCAGACGGCTCCCCAAGTGATTAAGTAACAAAATGACATAACCCCTTATACTGCAGCTTAAGTATGGCCTTCATTCTTATTTATGAGCTCTCTTAGGAATATCATAGAATCAATTATTTATGCCATCATTACTGCAGTATTAAAATACTAATATTAACATCCCATCAAATGTGAGGCGAGGACAAGATCTCTGATTCTTTACAGCAAACAAACATGATTATAGGGAGGGCAGATCATCATGTGCGCCCCATTGGTAGCCTGCAGAAGGGGCGGGGTTTTGGGGGTGTGGCCAGAGGTTAAATCAGCGAGGCACATACCAGCTAGTCTAATTGGCAGGCGCTGCTCATTTTACTTTCCGTTTGAGAGTCCGGGAAGACGGCTGTCTCTGGAGACGGAAGAGAGAGTCTCCTAAATGCATTTCCCATGTTCACTCTGGGTCTTTCTGGACTGCGCAACATGCCGTTTGTCATCTGCTGAGTCGGCTCTTGGGAGGACAAGCAAGCACATGCCACCTGGTGGCCGTTTTTACTTTCGGTCTTTTTAAAGATGTCAGCCTGAAACTTTCCCCCCACCTTGCTACTGTAGCAGTACTTCTATTTTGTTCCAGTTGTCACCGATTGTGGATTTTGCTCTGGCGCCTCCGATCTGCATGGCAGAGATCCAGCAGCTACGAAATTGGATTGGAGGCTTTGGATTCCAGTACATGAAGGGAATTGATTGCATAGGTGAGGAGGAGGATGGTGATAAGAGATACTTTTGCCCTAAATGTCTTGCATGCCATAGACTAGCTTAGAGTTCCATATGATATGCTAGCTGTACGCCTTACCCTGTCGGATTGGTTCAAGTAACACCAAAACTAGTGTGAAGCATTATTGATATACAGTAGGTATAGTTATGAATGTGCCAAGGAGGCACTGAACTCATTAACCACTGCATATATTTCTGCTGCTTTAGGAATGATGGGTAGATAAGAGGAAACAGATATCCTGTTCAGCTTAGTAACCTGAAAGGAAGCTTAGTGATGTTTACATTTTGAAATTAACTTTTAAACGGTTTAAAAAATGAATTGTGTTTTGTTTAGGCGAAGATCTGAGGGAAGTTATTAGAATAAGGGGAGATCCCTTTGAAATTTAAATTGTTTTAAGAGCCGTAAACAGAGTAAAGTTAGTTTATTGGGGATCGCTATTTTAATAACAAAGTACTTTTAGTATCCAGCATTACAGTTGCTGTACTTTTGACTGGTAATGAGAGATTCATTAAACTTGTATCACAAAAAAAATGTATGCTGATAACCTGCTTGTATAGCCCTCTGAATGCTTCATTAAAAACAGATCAATATCAGCCGAATATCAGCCTGAAGTTTGGCACAAGTCAATGTCTTGGCTGATAAATCGAAACATTATAGAAGTGAAACATGGCTGGTAGTTATCTCCTGACACTATATGCGTCATTATTTTAGCATTTAGCAGTTTACACTTTAATATATTAGCAAATACTTGCAGAGAAGCTAATCGTTTAATCTTCGACGGCTGCTTTTTTCCAGCTGTTTGCTCTTCAGAGATTCCGAGATGCCCCACCAGTGTAATATTAAGCGGGGCAGCCTCTGCAGCACTGAAATGTAACTACAAAGCCAGTACTTTATTATTTTTCTTGCTTTGCCTTTCAAATCTAAAGTGCCTGAACAATGCAGCTTTAAAACAGCTCAGCCAGGATGATGCTGATAGAAGCTGTAAGGGTTGCTGACTCAGGCCGGAATGAAAACTGAGTGCTGGACACTTTGAATATTTCACCGAGGTCATGGGGAGCAGCTCTTTGGGACAAGTGATCTGTCAGAAACTTATTGTTTGCGTTTCCATTATTTGCATTGCTAGAAATTTCTACACGGAAGCAAACTTTGGAGAGTTCATTCAAAAAGTAATATGATGCGTTTTTGTTCAGAGGTACCAAAGGCACAGAAAACACCTCTTTTTGAATGTGGTGATGTTTTTTTTCCCCTTCCTGAGCTAAGTGAATTCAACAAGATCAGCCAGACAAATTAGAACCTAAATGGAAATTATCCTCAGCATTTGTTTTCTAGCTACCACCATGATTGTGAATCAGTGCAAGCCAATAACCATGCAGAGTAATATTGCTTTCTTTATGAGCGTATTTGTTTTCTCTAATGCTTGCAGCTTTGAAGTTCCATTAACTTTTTTTTTTGAATTGCATTGCATGCACTCTATCAACATTCAGTGCAACATACAATCATTCAAGATTCCTAGTTATGCAACGTTGTTTTCCTTCCACATTTTTCCGACTGACCTTAGAAGCCCTTCAGTACGAAGTTGGCTCCTTAATGAGACGTCGGAATGCGTATCACCCCAAGGGTGATCAACCTTGCAGGGGTCGACTAAGTTTTTGCAAGTACTCAGCTGCAGTCTTGTTACTTGGCTCTGCCGCTGCATGTCTAACGCACCCGCAGATTTCATGCGGGGCCGAAAACCGAACGTGGGAGCAAAGCCCTTTCAATGTAAATATTTCAAAGTGCAAGTTAATTTCCAGGTCGCAGTTCAACCCCAAGAGCGGGCTGAGTGGGAAATCGGCGGAGGTAACATGGATTGCGTCTTCGTCGCTGGTGTGGCAATTTTATTTGTGTGTTTACTCATTCGTATTTCAGAAACGCTTAGCTGATGCATTTACCCATAGCTACTTATGAGTTCTCACCCACATACGCAGCTACATATTTCGCCAGAGTAATTTAAGGTTGCAGCCTTCAAGGACCCTCCTTGTGCATGAGCCATCAGCCAATCAGGTCGTGTGTCCATATGCTGCACTCTTGTGCTACCTGGTAGAGCACACCAGTTGAATGCCAACATGATTATGACTCATACAGGTTTCATGTAATATTAAGGGCAAGGAGGACAAGTGGTTTACCATTATTTAATTTATATCAGTATCATCAGTGAAGCTTTTTTCAAATTTTGTTTAAAGATTGCAGGCAAAAGAACAAATTTAATGTAGCTTTGTATCTCAAATGTATTTGGATAAATTCATAGATTTATTTTTAAGAATCCTTTTTCCCTCTCTCTTCAGTGGGTTATAAAGATATGAATGGTAAATGAACTTCCTGTTTGCACTTCCAGAAAATTCTGCAAGTTTTCTTTAATGCTTTAAAATTTCAGAGCATCACAACTGCTTTATTTTTTTTTATTTCACATTTTTAAAATTTATTTACAAATTGTCAAACTTCTGAATGGCCCAAGCTATATTTTCTAGGATGCATCTATTCGCATGGTCCTCTGACCCTCCCTTCCAAAGCCTTCTTCAACATTGAAACTCTATCACATCCTTTCTGTCTTCTGGACCTTTAATGGTGTCCAGAAGAAGGCTGTTTCCTATTATACAAAGCAGCAGTAAAACCCGATTAGATCTGTCTCGCCACATCATAGCCATTGGCTGTTGGAAGGCAGGTCTCATAATTTACTTCAAACGGTAATGATTGCAGAATATATCTTCTTAAATGGACTCCATAATGGATAACGGAGCTGTTGTGTTCTGATCCTATTTAGCCGCTGGAGTCATGAAACTTGAAGACATTGAGATGGGAACGATTGTTTGAATGGGGTGATTAGTGCCCCAGTCAAAGGCTATTCAAACAGGAGAAACTGCATTAGAACACAAATGCAAAGTTAACAAATTAAGACACCAGGTGCCATTGCATGGCTGGTTAATTACAGCTAATTGTGCTTATTTTCCTCATTTTTGCTCCTCACCCCCAACCATATCACTTTATTCAGCTGGCTGCTCTGCTTCCTAAAAACACCTCTAACAGATTGCGGAAGCAGAAATCACGGCCATTTGCAGTATTTAATCTGAATCGCACACGCCTCTTTGCAAATACTTTGTCTTAAATGGGAAAAAGAGGGTCATATTTCAGATGTTTTCCATGCTGTTCACCGGGAGAAATGGGTTATAGGGAATAAAAAACTAGGAAAATGGCATTTCCAGCTGACATCGCATCGCCAGCAAATCGACCCAGACCATAATAAGCAGGCTTCCACACTCATTTATGGGTTTACGGTTTTCTTAAATACATATGAGAAGGTTGATGCTGTTGAACGAGAAACAGCTAATTCCAACAGGCTGAGCACTATCTGCTGGTTATAGTCTGGGTGATCATGAGCGTAACGCACTGTTCCTTCACATATATACTGGAATCTGTTAACGTTTGTGAAGGCTATTTGTGGTCTGCCCTGATGTTTACTCACTGTGACAGTTAAAAAGAATATGGCTACATGTGCTGCACATTGGAAAGCAGGATTTCTAGACAAACTAACCATGTGGGTATTATTAAGATAAACTGGCAGTAGCCAATTTTGAAGTTGCTTGAGTCATACTGGGAACAGTAATGAGGCACCTTTGGAATTTTATATATTCTGTCCTGTGCTGATTGTGGTTGACAATACACAGTCCATACAGACAAATGTTTGTTTAATCTATAACCATCATATGTTGTATGACTGGAATTTCTTTGAAAAAGATAATACAATCACTACAACTCTTTTTATTTTTTTAAATCTTTGTGAGCTAAAAAAAACTTTCAATTTCACTGGAAAACCAGCAAAACATTTACAACAAATAAAGCTTGAAATATCTGGAGACAGGCTGAATGAAACAAGTTATAAATCCACAACCTTCTAAGGATCATCAGATCCATCCCTAAAATCTGATTGTTAGTCATCCAGTCTTTCGTTTTTCGAATTCAGTTTAACAGCACAGATAATAAGAAATAAGACAATTTTTTATTTTGTAAGATGCCATAATAAAGAGATCTTATATTAATAATTGTAATAAGCCCTGCTGGTTTCATATTTTCCCAGCTTCATTGGGCATTCCGGAATGGAATGCTCTAAGGTTTCATCCTGGAGACATTGTGACATATGACACTTTAATTGTGATGTAAACACTCAGGTTTTTCTGTTACTCTTCTAACACACATTAGGCATGTGATTTCTCATACATTCAGAAATCTTCGCTATATTCCTGAGATCTTGCTCAAGCTTTTGTGGACAAACCTCTACACATTGTGATACATTTCCACCATAAATATTACTAGTAATGCATATAGAGACAGGGTAGCTCAGTGACTATTAATTGTATCCATATCATCTCCATGGGTGTAGGTACAAGCCACACCCATAGTTTCACCTGTGGCTGGAGTAGTGATGCTCTGAGTAGGAGAGTTTTAGCTGATACGGATAGCTATCTCGAAAACGGACACTGATACCTGTGTGAGTGACTGGAGTGTGAGAGTGCCCTGCGATGGGTTGGCGCCCAATCCTCCAGTATAGGCTCTAGACCAGTGTTTCTCAACCCAGTCCTCAGCGAACCCCAGCCAGTCCATGTTTTTGCTCCCTCCCAGCTCCCAGCCAATCAGGAACACCGAATAGCTGGTACAGGTGCGTTGGGAGCTGGGAGGGAGCAAAAACGTGGACTGGCTGGGGTTCGCTGAGGACTCGGTTGAGAAACACTGCTCTGGACCCTCCATGATTCTGAATAGGACAAGCGGTTTTTCAAAATGAATGAATGGTTGAAAGGATGGACACTGTTACTGATTGTTTGGAAGGTTCTGCTTAAATAAATTTAAAGGGACACTTCACCCAAATAAATTAAAAAACAAACGAATTACATTCCAAAAATATTGAATTTAAGTATTTATTTTTGGCAAGAAAACACCGACTCTGGCATTCAAGTCCCAGGGCACTATATTTCTATAACTGTATACATTATATATTTATAACATTTATAACAGAGAAGGGCTGATCATCGAGTGTGATCAACACTGTAATTTTCTGAGTAATATCTTTTGATTTCACACTGTCTGCATTGAATTTTCTTTTGCTATCAGACTCCTGTGTTACTGACAGCCTGGCATTTTTCTGCAGTGCTGCATCCTACTTTATTGGAACGGATTTGTTTTTCAGAAACTCTTCATGCTCTGCACTGTCTCGCCTAAGGTGTGCAATCAAATTTGTCGTGTTCAAATGTTTATTCGTAGATCCTCCTTGTGAAATTCTAGCCGAACAATGTTTGCAAAATTATAATGATTCCACACAGCAGAATGCCTGCTCTCAATATTTGGCCTGACCCTGAATGTGATAAGTAATGCACCTCTGTTCAGTTTGCATCTTCTCTGTGTTTACTTCCTGATTCCAAGATCATGCACTTAGATGTTTCGTGTGGCTGAATTACTCTCTGCATGTACCTCCTGCTTCTTGGGGTGGATTAACTATGACTCAACAATGGATTCATGGATGGGTGGATTTCTTCAATAGAAATAGTTCCTTCTAAACTGTAATTCTAGGTTTATATTGTAGAGAACTTTAGCTAAAACCCCTGGGTTTGCTGCCAGTGTGTTTCAATCAGGGACGACGTGCCAAGAAGCCGTCATGGGACCGTAAAGGCACCCTGGACATGCTGTCTCCTCACCTAACCTTATGTCTTAATCAATTAGTCTCCCACCGTTCATTCTTCCTTATGTAACCTCTGCAAATGCCCTAGACTTTCATTTTCCATATTCCTTGGACATACGGAAGTTGTATTTAATCAACTTATTTCTCCAGTTTTTCAAAAATTACAACTGGGTATATAATGCTCATTTTTATGACTTCTTGAAGGCTGGTATTTTTATATTGCATTTTCTTGTACTTTGTATATAGACCGAAAATAGGCTGGCCTTCCCATACATCATTTGAAATTGCACCAAAGCACCTGGAGGCTGGAGAGGAAATTATAAAAATTCATTGTGGAAATGCTATGCATGTCATAACTTGTGGATTTGTTTTATGATACACGCATCTGTGTGCCGGCCAGGTCAGTTAATGAAGGCAAGAGTAAATCCCAGAAGAAACTCAGCAGTTACAGAGTATGTTCTCTCCGAGAACTGTATTAGTTCCAAGGCGTAGATGTGTGTGTGTGCTTCAGCACATGGCTGTCAGAATGGAAACGGCATCAGATTCCGAGCTTTTATTCTGTTTGATAAAGGCAGACATGTTATGGGACTGAGATGTGATCTCTCGTCTTGATTGACAGAGAAAACAAATTATAGTCCATTGTTTAAGAGGCAGTGAGTCTTTTGGGTGTTTTCGGGTGTTCTGTGTGTCCTCATGCAATCTTTCTGACCTCATTTTACATGGGGCGGGGTGGGGGGGGGAGGAACTCAGCGCAAAGGATGCTGGGATTGGTCCTCCAAGTTAAATTAAACGTTATCTCAAGGACAAAAAAAAAAATGTACTTTAAAAATCTCTGGATTAAAATAAATAAATAAATAATTCAGTTTAAAATTCAACCACAGTTGCAATCTTTGACTCACAGGGAAGCACTGAGTAAAATTAATTACATGGGAGTAAGCTGGGTTTGTGATAGTGCCTGTTTGTACATTGTCCTATCAGAAGTTGTGGGGAATCTCTCTGATTTTAGGAAAATGCAAAGACTAACAGTGACCAGCACAGAATTGCTGGCCTCAGTATTTGTGCTGACGCTGAATGTGGAATGTGCTGTATGAGCTAAGACCATTAACTTTATACCAACAATTACGGTGAAAGTGGACTATCTGATTTCTTCTTGTAAGTTCTAACATAACTGTATTTTGATAGATCATCAGATATCATTGAACCTTAAGTATGTCATTTATTTTAATTAAGATGGGGGGTGGTATGTGGCTTGGTGAGTTAGAATACTGTGCCAGTAATCAGAAGGGCGCCAGTTCAAATCCCATGGTCAGCAGAGTCATTTCACCGTTACACTTTAACCCCCCAACTAGGCCAGGGCCTGGCTGTTCCTGCTGTCTCATCTTTTATAAAAGTATCTGCTAAATTTTAAAAAAAAAATAGATTAGGAACACATGGTTAAAGTATTCATTTATTCATCTTCTGCCCACTTGTCCTGAGGGTACCTGGGGGGGCCCTGGATGACACACCAGTCCATCACAGGGCACACAGCCATATGTTTCAGGCATGTCTATGGAAGACCTCTGGAGGAGACCTGGTCAGCATGGGGTGAACATGCATGGTGAGGTAGCTTCCACCCTGCGCCATCCAACTTCAGTGCTGCTGAATTAGAATTTCGAGATCAGTGGCTATTGTTGACACACCACAACAAAATGTGTCCTTTGCATTTCACCTATATGTGACACCCAGAGAGCAGTACCTTGCTCAGGGTACCTCAGTGGTGCCTTGCTGGTCAGGGATTCAAACCTGCAATCTTTCAATTACAAGTGAGCATCCTTAACCATAAAGCCACCACTGCTCCAATTAAATTGCATTGGGAATGGGACTAGAACCCATGACCCTTGGTGCCAGAGACATAGATCAAACCGCTGCACCAATGATGGGCTCATTATAATGAAAATGAGTAGCTGTCATTGTTGACACACAATAACAAAATGTGTCCTCTGCATTTAACCCATGTGGGTCATTATGACCACCCAGTGAGCAGTGCTTGGGGGCAGTACCTTGCTCAGGGTACCACAGTTGTACCTTAGTGGTTGGGGATTCAAACCAGCAACCTTTCAATCACAAGCACTTCCCTAACCATTAGGCCGCCACTGCTTAATGGGCCCGGGTGAGGCTGCATGTGAACAAATGTCTTAATTGTACATCAGTAATTTATTTTTATGGCTGTGTCAGATTATATGGCTGAGATGAGCAGACTATGTAACAGCGTAAACCAATCAGATGAACTGAGCTGGACCGAATAATATTACAGAGATATAAAATTACATGGTGATTTAAGTGTATAAGCTATAGGGCACATTTGAGCATCAAAGCCCACAAAGGTACTATTCCGATAGCTATAACATGGTGAATGTGACCACTCCTTCCTGGAAAATGTGTGCAGTCATGCACAAGGTCACTCCACAAAGAACTGGAGACCAGTAGCCTACATTTCACTGGAAACCCAAAGGTGGGATCTAGATAAAATGAGGGTATACTATATGCATCATATATGACATGTGCATAATGAATAGTTTTTAATCACTGCGTTTAGGGTTATTTTACTTAGATTTTTATGCGAGTATATTGAATTCAAATATTGAATAACTTCAATGCACAAAACTGAAGCATATTCCTTTGGTTCACAAAGGCTCTTTGTTGAAGAGAGTGTAAGGCGATAGCGACGGAGAATAGAGCCCTTTGTTTGTTACTGTGTAGGTATGCTCTGAGGGGGAGTCCGGATTCCCAGGAGGAAACTTCTCGCTTGTCGTCCTCCCACTGGAATAGCTGGGAGCTCCGCCAGTCCAAACGCGCTTTTTCACAGACTAATGCCTCTGGGTCGGTCATACAGATCAGAGCACGTTGACATTATACCGTGAGCTTATGTGGGACCTGCAGTGGACACATGTGAAGAAATATTAAATGTGACCCTCTCTTTATTCTCTGTCTCCTTGTCACTGTCTCTGTCTGCCCCCCCCCCCCCCCCCCCCCCAGTTCAAATGGTACCGGTGCAGTCAGCATGGAAGCAAGAGGTATAATATTAGCTGTTAGCAAACAGCACAGGTACACAATGAAGAGACAATGAATAACATAAAATACAAAATGAATATTAATAACGGTGATAAATACAGTGAATATTTATAAAGCTACCCAGTTGCATCCTCATTTTGACACATTAATAGCTAAGTCACGTTACAAGTTCACTATCGCTTCCCCCACCCCACCCCACCCCACCCCACCCAACCTAACCTCACCCCACCCAACCTAACCTCACCCCACCCATACACACACACACACACACACACCCTCTCTCTCTTACTATTCTAGACTCATACTCATTTTTTCTGTCAGCAGAATGAAATTACTTTGTTTTAGTTTGAAGTTAATGTTGAAAACCAACTTCAGCACGACAGCATCATTTGTGATCCGGCGAAAGATTTCATTGATCAGCGCCGTCATAACGACAGCGGTACTAATTACACGGCGTGCACAATATGGTGCATTGTTACTCACTCTGAATAGAGACCAAAGAAGAAGAGAAAACATCGCAGTGGTGCACGCAAACATTTTGTTCCAGTGCAGGAGTGTTTGAAGCAGCAAATATATGCTTGAAAAATGCTTGGGAGAACATGAACTCTGGATAAAAGTCATAAACTCAGATTGCTGAAATTAAAAGAAAATCTAATTATCTTTTGATATACGACAATAAGAAACAGGACTGTCTGTCTGTGGTTCAGTCCATGTGCTAACTTGAATATCAGTACAGTGTGCAAAAAGCTTCCTCTCGGCAGTGATTTTTGGACAACCTGCATTTGTGGACTGAATTAGTGACATTTGGCCATAAGAGCAGTTATCCTACACCTTCCAGGACAGAAAAGTACAGAAAGCAAGAAAGAATCATTCTCACTTGGCCAGAGCAGGAAACTTCATTCCATCTCTAGGTGCTAGAGAAGTATTGTGCAGTACCTCTAAGAAGGTCCCGTGTGGGATGGTCCTTTTGTGGAGAATCTTTTGTGATAATGACCTTGTTTACTGTCATATTCTCACCTTTGCTACAGTCTCAGTTACATAATATTGTACGGCAGCTAGTTATTTAATGTCCTACTTGTGAATTTCATGATTCATTGTTATCTTGAAACAGTAGATAAGGACTGCACAGTGGTAGTTTTAAGCCAGATACAGTAACCTGACTTCAGGTGCGATATTGCACTTGTGGTGAATTTGGCAAAGTGCATAAAAACAACAGTATATTCCTTTAAACAACTACACTACATAAAACTACAGTGACTTGTAGTGGTAGTGGCTGCTCTCAGTGTTAGTTTGCAGAATCATTCTTTTAATTTGCAGCAGTTCACTTATCAGAAATAAAACTTCATTTCGTTTTTGTCTCCCTGCATTGTTAAATTCTAGGGGAAGTCAATATGTCATGATGAAAAGAATCATATTTCAGTTGCTCTCGCAGCACAAAAGACGCTGCTTCTCTTTCAAATCTCTCCAAGTTTTTCCTTCTGTTCTTACGCCGTGGATGGTTAATTATTGGCAAAGTGCCCCCTCCCTCTCTCCCTCCGTCCCCCCCTCCCTGTTTATCTGCAGCTTGGCGACTAAATAAACAGTTCAGAGAAAGAGAGGGGACTCTGGAGCAGTAAGTCAGGGAAGGGTTAAGAGGGCACTGGGCTCCCGTGTTTGCACAAAGGGAGTTGGTAGCTAGTAGTAGGGACAGCATTATTGGCAGAGTGTTTTCCCTGAAGCCTTTGAAGCTCATGTTTAGGACAAGATGAGCAGCTTCGTAGAAGAAAGACTCTGGGGAACAAAATTATGGGAGCTGCAGCAGATCACTTGAAGAAGAAATGACTGGGATCTTGCATTTACAGGTAAACAGAAGCTGCCACATTTTGACTCATCACATATAAGAGGAAAGGAAGGACAGGACCGGTGTACTGTAAGTAGCGGAAGTGAGGAGTTACTCTAGTCTGTCTATGGATCCATAACCGGGTTCAGTTACGGTAGATGGTAGGTGTCAGTCAGGGAGTATGGATTGAAAGCCTATATTCAAAATAAGTATTCAAAATTGGCAACTGCTGTGGAACTAAAGCTTACAGTGATAGTTGTGCTCTGTCCTACGTGTTATCCTGCAAATTACAATTACCAATTACAAATGTTTGTATTATCCATATAGTAGGAATTTTAGATTCCAGTCCTTTGTCTTAGTGATTGATGTCTAATTATTTTATAATGCTTGAAAAGTATCGATTGTGTGGAATTCACTTCGTAAGTGTTTTACGGAACACTCATTACATTAACCTTGGGCAAAGATGAAATGGAATGTTTGGGATGAAACCTGGGCAGTTCGAAGTTGGATGAGCTGTTAAGTGTCTGTATTACTCATGATCAGTGTAATAAGAATTTGTGCAGACTTAGCTGTGGGGAAAACACATTAAACACTAGAACAAATGACGATGGTTTGGTGCAGGGGGATTTTATTGTATCAAGATCAAAATCATGTTTAATCTCTTACTAGCTCCTGCTCTTTGACTCTTTGTTCACCTGCTGAGTGTTTATGCCATGCATTTTTTTTCTGTTTCTCTTATAAATGATTTACAAGGCCAAGTGACACTGCATTCTGTGACTTTGTGATTCTAATCAAACAGAAAACAACATGAACCTACCGATGCTTTTATATATACAAGAAAACTGAAGTGGGTGGTGCCTCAGCTTAAAATTATGAGAGGTTTCAGGATGATTCATGATTCGATGTATTTTGGCTGATGTTTAATTATGAGGTGGATATTTTTTTACTCGAGTACAGCAAGAACAACACTACATGAAAAGTACAGGTAACAGATCTACAAAATTAAACCAACCAATGGCTCACCATGACAGAAAGCCATACATTTTGCTATGGAAAAACACATATTAACAGGGTTGAGGTTTAATTAAAGTTTAATTAAACTGAGAATTACTAAGAACTGTAATTTAACTGACAGATTACAGGATGCAGAATTACATTAACTGTCTTATATGAAATGATTTTTAATTTGATTCTAATACACTATTTAATTTCAAACCTTTTTCGTTTGATATTAAATAAATACTGTCATTTAACCAGTTCAACAAACTTTCCATGAAAATAAATTGAAAATAATGATTATTAAAACCACCATCATAGGAGCATAAAAGGTGTACAGATGCCAATAAAAATTATTCTAATAGATCTCTTGAAAACGTTATTCCTTTTAGGTTTTTAGAGCTGGGGGTAGGTACTGTATTAATCAAACCAGTAACGTTTTCACGTTCTACAAATGATTATAACTATTTTGTATGACACTCAGCTCTACAATTCTGCTATTATTATTTAAATCCAAATTCTGTTTGTTGTTGGGGGTTGTACTTGCATTATACAATGTCAATAAAGGTATTTTATCACGGTACAGTTATATTTAGCTTTGTTCAAGTGAGGCGGATATACTAAATATGTTTAATCTATGTTAGATGTGATAAGGCTGTAAAATTTGAAATCACTGCTGCCAGTTTGATATCTGGGGTACGGTCTCTCATGTTGCACCACATATTTGTATAACGCGAATTTGCTCGTACTGTACTGTACGTCGTTGGTGAATAGGGGACATACGCTTCATTAGTACGTTTGGACGCACCTGAAGGCGTCGGTCCACTTGATGCTCAGCTCAATTAGCGCACATATTTTGTTTTGGAAGCGTGATTTTCATAAGATCTACTCCATTACTGTAAAGATGAATGAGCAAGTTTCAAGAAAGTGTTTTATGAAGCGTACTGGAGAGACTTCAGGCACTGGACGTAAGAAGAGAAACTTTAGCACTCGAAGAAAAGCTTGATCTTACAAGCGTTTTTGACACAGTTAATGTAATTTTTAATAGTCTGGTTAGGTTTTCAGTTGTTTTACCCAAACCATATTATTTCATAGACCCTGTTGTTTTTTATTGTGCGATTTTATATGAAGTTTAATGGGAACAGTGTCGTGTTCGAGCACATACTGTATGCGAGTGTGCTGTTTTTTGGTTTTATTATTTTTTTGACTTCCCCTTCTTACAAAATAAAAGAAAGAGATGCCTTTTGTCTGTTTAAAATCCCACATTATTATTCTGTAATTAACCGTGGTTAATAACAGTGTAATGATAGTGGTGTGCATGCGCCTACACTTTTGTGTTCTTAGAAATGTTATTTTATTATGCTGAGGCACAGTAATTTTCTTAATTTATTAAAAAGTCAAAGAAGTAAAAAGGGACCTGAATGGGTCACAGGGCTTTTTAACGCTGCCGATCTATCAACATACTTACAGCTTCTAATAGCCTACAGGAGTGCATTCAGCCTGGGCAACTTCGAATCGCACTGACCTTAAATATCAAAGGCAGTTTCCAAGTTTATGAGTCACATTTCCTTGGATTGTTTTCCTTCTGACCCGACGTGTACCAGAACCTGCTGGTTTTAATCACACCCGGAAACGATAAGAACGAGATTCGAAGAACACGATTCCGTACAAAGACGGCGCTGTCGCACTCATTTTGGCAGGGAGTGACACTGGCAGCAGGTCAAATGGGCAAGAAGGTCATTACCTTAGTTAATTACCGAAAAGCTCCAAACATGTAACAAGTAAGTTGATTACCTTCAGTAAAATCCCATCATGGAACTGAATAAAACTGTTATTAAATAGAGGATGTAGTGATAAAGTCTGATAAGACAGTCCATTTTAATGTAATCCTCCTTTAAGATAATTATGCATGCGAGCAATTTTAAATTATATTGTCAGAGGGCTTTGCCTTGGAGTGAAAGTGTCAAGCAGATGTAAAATGACTTCTTATCCAGATCATTAAAGCTGGCACTGGCAAAGATGAGTGAGTACAGTCAACTAATGACAAATTATAACAAAATAGACCAGATCTAATTGTGCTGCTCTTTTACCCCATTTTTCTTTCAGTAAAGTTGGCAAACAGTTTTAATAAGTTTCAAGTGTTCAAACACTGATCTTTAATGGCAGATGAGCAATTGCTTGGCATGGACTTCCCCACATGTTCAGGAAATCATCACTGCAACTGTCTGCCGTGTTATGCAACACAACAAGGCAGCGGCTGTTTTTTCCCAGATTAACAGAAATTTGATTTGAAATCAGCTTCCGTCACCCCTTTGTTCTCTGGAGACATTCTTTTTAAAATGTCATATACTGTACTTAAGATCCACAATGTTTGGCTTAAACAAGGCTTAAAGTAATACTTTTTCCATTGATCTTTTGATTTCTTATAAGCCAAAATGTAAATCTGGATGAATATAGTTCTTTATAACAACTGTACATTAATTGGTGTCTCAGTTATTTACAGCTTTCTATGTTTTGGAAGATAGGGAGCGATAAACATTAACTGAGGAACGGTGGCAGATTTTGGCTAAAGTGTCAAACATATCTTTAGGGAGTAGGAATGCGATGTACCCTACGGTGGCAATTAAGTATGAACTAAGTCAGGACCAAGTCTTTGCCTATTTTTCAACGCTGGCATGAGAGGATGCGAAGGGCAGCAGGGAAAACATTTATTTCCATCAGCTTTTTCTGGGCAGGCCATCAGCGGACGCTGAACTCTGCGTTACCCCTCTCCCCGGGTGTCCGCAGTAAGGTGCCCTTTAACGGAGCTGCTTACAGCTCCTGCTCGCAGCCTCAGCCGATTGGCCATTCTGACAGTCCGCCGGGAAATCACTCAATGCCGGCTTTTACCCCGGAGAGCGTCTGTGATGGGGAAGGCTTAGGCCAGTGGAGTTTCCTCTTACGGATTAATGGGAAGGGAAAAAAAAAGTGGAATTCACGCTACTTTCTTGAACTAATAAAATAGTATTTATCAGTACCATTATCAGAATGTTGTTGTTATTATAATCATTAATGTATAATACCAATTCTAAGGCAACTTTGTATATTTTATTACTCTCAATGCCATCTAATGATGAAAGTAAAATAGGATCAAATAAAATGCAATATAATTATCAGCTTAGAGCATCTCCGTAGTAAGCACATGAACGTGATGAAATGGGGCTGTTTAAATACCAAGCAGAAACCAGCTGTGTGTCACCGTGTATAATAGTGGTCTAATCAGCTTTCAGCTAACGCTTGGCCATTCAAATACTCCTGCGACTCTGGCATCTCTGCATCCTTTGTCCATAATGACTTGCTTTTGTTTCTCCGCAGCTGAGTCAGCCATCGCACTACATTAACTCCACAGAATAGAATTATAGTTTTAAATTACATCTTAAGTGTGTACAAACCACTAATCCCGTACTGTTCTCTCTCCCCATCAACGCTGCAGATGGCATGACGTTGCAGCCGCTTCATGTGGGACTAGGACCCACTTGAAAATATTCCAGCCCAAATACTTCACCTTCCCACAATGCCCTGCTTTCTTCGGGGGAAGATAAAGCTTTTGGCTGCATCTTTGGCATTCATGGTACTTCTCACATGGCTATATCTCATTGTTTGGAACTTGGAGAGTAAGTATCACAGGTGTGATGTTTCACTTATTTTTGTGTTTCCTTTGTTTAAATAAAGTTGTGTCTTCTGCCTTAAAATGTGCCGCCTTCTGTATATCAGATGACGAACCCCGTATGCTGTCTCATTTATAATATACAACAAATGGTATGACAGTGCAAAAAGCCAAAACAAAAGAAAAAACTGTAAAGGTGACAGGTGTCTCACTAGGCATTTCAAAAACCACGACATTATTCTGACATCTGTTTCGAGTCGCATTTGATAAATGGTCCTTTCGAAGAAATACAATTATTATTTTAAATATGTCATGTTTTTGACATACAGGAGTCAAGGCAGGCTGTTCCCTATGCACACACCGACAAATTCCACATTCAACTGTTGAAACCTCTCGAGCAAAGAAATGAGGTTGTTATTTCCGATTTATAAGGGTTGATTTGAAGCCTGCCCTCTGAAATGGAATTATGCGGATTTTTCCTACTTCAAAGGAAAAATGAAATATGGCTCCCTAATCTTAAGAGAATCGAACTACGCTGCATTATGCTGGCCTAAAAGGCTGTAGGTAACAGTTCTGTAATGCATATAATATGCGTGTAGATGTTGTGTTACATGCAAGCACGCGTTACAGACTAACGGGCGGTAATGTAATGGGGCTGTGAAGCGATGCTTCGGTGCCTGAGAAAGCATGACAGAACCTGGCAACCCTGACACGCATTTCAACGGCATGTCACCTAATTTGCCAGTACGTGGCCAACGGCGGCTTAGCCGGCTGTGCGGACCAGTGCCAACTACTGGAATTAGCCACTGGAGCACAGAGCACAAGTGCGAGAAGTTTATACGGCTGCTGTTAGTGTTTGCCGTGCTTTAGCATGCGAGATGAGCCGCAGCGGGAGGCCACGGTGATGAGGGTTCGTGGTCACTGGTGGACACATGTTCCACTTACCCTTGTGGAAGCATCACGCTGTCAGAAAGTGCTCAGCAGATGCTCTGCCGTGAAGGGGGTAATGGCGTGGAAACGCATCGCCAGCTGCGGCCGTCGCATGTCCTGCGAGGAGGAGGCTGCTGGTTGAATTCGACCGAAGCTGCGGCTGAACAGCGATGGTCTTCAGCCTCTCCTTTAGCGCCACGCCAGGGCCGAGTGGAAGAACCGTTATCAAAGTGGTTTCTGTAATGTGTTGTGGTTTCACTGATTTTACGTGGAGATTGAGAAGAACAGGAAGAGGGAAAATGCATGATTTAGTAATGCTGTCTCAGCTTTTGCAAACAATATGATACTAAACCTGAAAAAGTAGCAGTCTGATCCAATTACATACTGTAAATCGTTACTTTTCCCTGCATTTGAATGCTTTTCTGACCAGCAGCTGAACTGCATTTTATGTGATACCTGCTACATTTGTTATACACATTTAATTTGTTTTGGAAGCCTAAAATATGTATTAGGAAAGTCCACAGTGACCTGAAATTTATAACAAAAATGCCAAATATCCAGAACAGATAAACTTGCTAAAATTGCAGGGAAAGATGGCGCTGACTATTAAAAAAAAAGAAAAGACAGATATAGCCAGATGCAAGGAAAAAGTACATGACACCTTTTATCCGTTTACAGGTGGGCGGTCCTTACTGCTCTCCCCCTGTCTTGTTGACCAATCAGAGCTCGGGTACTTGGAGCGTGATGTGCTCATATCACGGATGCGAAAGGTGGAGGAGGAGAACCAGCAGCTACGGGCACAGCTCCGCCAGTCCCAGGGTATGGCACACGTGCAGGAGGGGAACTATGGGAACCAGCAGTGGGTGGCATCTGCAGACACGGGCACTGAAGACGGCGAGAATACGGCAGAAGAGCGGGTCAACGGGACTGACTGTGAGCGCCGGCCAATGGTTGAGAAATGTGAGGTGAGGACCACATGGCCATTGGCCGAAGACTGGGAAGTGGGAGGAGTTGGCCACGTTATAAGAGGATGACTAAATCTTGAGTTTGGTATCTAATATAGGGTTATCTCTGTAAACATATTCAAATGAACTGGATAAGCATTGATGCATTACAGTGAATTAAAATAATACAAAAGAGATACAGGAAATTATGTCGGGAAAAAATGAAAGCCTAATGAAATAAAATAACAAATAGTAAAATAAAACCGGATTGTTGTGTACATTAGGGTCATTGCAACTAGGGACCGACATGTTTTGCACGGAGAAGCCTTTCTGCACACGACTGTTGTACTGAGGTATTATTTCTGCACTTGTGGCCTTCCTGTGAGCTTTAACAATTCTGGCCATCCTCCTCTGACCTCTCTCGGTAATAATATTCTATCTTTGGTTGGATGGTTTTTGTTCATCACACTGTTGTCTATAAACTGTAGACACCGTTGTTTGTGAAAATCCCTGGATGGTGGCTGTTCCTGAGATTCTGGCACTGCCACACTTACGTCGCGTTTAAAGTCACATTGATCACGTACATTAGCTGTTCTAATGCTTAGCTGCACAGTAGCTAAATCTCTTGACCCTGTCTGCCTGTTGCATAATTGCACTCACTTGATTCACTGATTCGCATTAACAAGCATATGTGTACAATAAACTGGCCCCTGAGTGTATATTGTGGAAAAAAAAGTTGGTATACTTTTAAGAAGTACTCCGCTACAATTCACTGTCAACAAGTTGTTAAACTGGCTCATTAATAAAGGAAAGGCAGTTCCCCCCTGAAATGCTTCCTGGTAGAGGCAGGATCCCCAAAGTGAGTTTCTCAGAAGCAGATGTTTGATCGATAAGCCATTCTAGTATGACGAGTCTCCTCAAGCCTGTGAAAGCACTTGGGGTTAAACACAGCCAGGAATGCAGCTTCTCAGTCCTATTGAAATAAGCCACCAGATAACGATCTCCAAGCATGCAGAGTCTTGGCTAAAAGAAGTTTTAACTCTCGCAATCACCTAAATGCATTCATGGACCTCGACCCAGAATTCTCTGGGGTGCGACCAGAGTACATGGATGAGATTATCCAACGCCTTCAGCAATCTGGTGTGTACTTTACACCCAAGCTGTACAGCTTTGATAAGAGTCAAGTATATAAATAATTCAAGATTTTTAACTGTATATTTATTGTATGAATTTTGCCTCACATTTTCCCTTGGTTCTTACAGTAACGCTGGGTTTCTACCGCTGTCACTAAATTATTTACACCATGGTCTTACATTCTATGATTTTATATATACACTAATCAGCCATATCATTAAAACCACTGACAAGTGTAGTGAGTAACATCAATTATCTCGTTGCAATAGCACCTGTCAAGGGTGCTACTATATATTAGGAAAGTGAAAAGTTCGTGAAGTCGATGCATTTGGAACAGGAAAAATGGGCAAGTGTAAGGATCTGAGAGACTTTGACAAGGGTCAGATTGTGATGGTTAGATGACTGTGTCAGAGCATCTCCAAAACAGCAGGTCCTATCGGGTGTTCCCGGTATGCAGTGGTCAGTATCTACCAAAAGTGGTCCAAGGAAGACCAACCGGTGAACCGGCAATGGGGTCATTAGCGGCCAAGGCTCACTGATGCCCATGGGGAGTGAAGGCCAGCCCTTCTGGTCCGATCCCACAGGAGAACTACTGCAGCACAAGTTTATGAAATAGTTAATGATGATAGGAAGCTGTCAGAAGACACAGTACGTTGCATCTTGCTGTGTATGGGGCTGCCTGGCCGCAGACTGGTCAGAGGACCCATGCTGACCCCTGTCCACCACCAAAAGCGCTACAATGGGCATGTGGGCATCAGAACTGGACCATAGAGCAATGGAAGAAGGTGGTCTGGTACGATTAGCCACGTTTACTGTTACATCATGTGGACGGCCAGGTGCATGTGCATCATTTACATGGGGAAGAGATGATACCAGGATGCTCTATGTCAAGATGGCAAGACGTTGGAGGCAGTGTGATGCTCTGGGCAATGTTCTGCTGGGAAACCTTGTGTCCTGGCATTCATGTGGATGTTTCATTGACTTATACCACCTACCTAAACATTGTTGCAGACAAAATATACCCCTTCATGGCAACGGTATTCCACAATGGTAATTGCTCAGGAATGGTTTGAGGAACATGGAAAAGAGTTCAAGGTGTTGGCCTGGCTTCCAAATTGCCTTCAACTCAATCCGATCGAGGATCTGTGGGTTGTGCTGCACAAACATGTCCCATCCACAGAGGCCCCACCTCGTGACCTGTGAGACTTACAGCGCTCTGCTGCTAATATCTTGGGCCCACAGGACATCTTCAGAAGTCTTGTGGAGTCCATGCCTTGATGGGTCAGAGATGTTTTGGCAGCACAAGGGGGACCTACACGATATTACGCAGGGGGTTTTAATGTACTGGGGGATCTGTGTGTTGTGTGTGTGTGTGTGTGTGTGGGAGGCAGGCTGGTGATTCCAGGATGAGGGGGAAAAAAAATCAGGTGATGTGTGAAACACACTACATTTTTGCCTCTGGAGAGACCACGCTCCCAGACCTTGTTGCTCAATTTGCAGACCAGACGCCTGTCTTTTTCCCTTGTGCTCAACCTTAAGTAGCTGCCCTTCAAGTATGTCTTTTTCTGCCGGTTTCTTAAATCCCAAACTTAAATTAAGCCCCTCTCCTGTTCTCTTGTTCCCTTGTCAGTTGGATCTGCTCGTTGTCCCAACTCGTGTCAAAGATCTGAGACATCATTCTGTTTGTGATCTATAATAGCAGATTCATGGGGTGTGAAGGAAAAATCTACATCTTACCTCATGAAAGAGCACGAGTGCTACATTTTTAAATATGGGGAAGAGGCAGCTATTGGCTGAGTTGCTGCTTCCAGTTGTGTACACAACAATGAGTGATTATTGAAAATCTGTCAAACAGCAAAATATTTTGACATAAGCAATATGTACCTTGACTTGACATTGTATTTGTTTCTGGGTGGGAGGTGACCACATTTTATTGACGAATGGCTGAACACTTTCAGGGTGGTTCCTCTGTTAAGGAAAACAAAAGAAATGATGCTGAAGATGAGTGTACGATAAAATGTGGGTATGTGTGGGAACAATGAAAAGAGAGGGAGAATGCTCTGAGCTAATGAGGGTGCTGTACTGTCAATATCTTACCTGTATATTTGCAGCTTCTTTCCGATAGTTTGTGCGAAACTATCATCACTACTAGTACAGAGATTCACTTCAAGGTGCATAAGAATAGATGACAAGAAAAATAATATGAATAGAACTATTGTAAAGTAATATTAATTATACCTCATCAGTATTCTTACTTGATCAGTATCATATATAATCTAATTTCTATCATCCATCCATTTTCCCGCTCATCTAGAGCCTATCCTGGGAGCTACGGACATAACAACTTATTAAGTTTTGTTCTATACAGCACCTTTTGTGTGAATGTGCCCTGCGATGGGTTTGCGCCCCATCTTGGGTTGTTCCCTGCATTGTGCCCGTAGCCTCTGGGGTAGGGGCCGAGCCCCCATGACCACGAACAGGATAAGCGGTTACAGAAAATGGATGGATGAATAGATGGGACGGATGGATGGATGGATGGGTGGATGGATGGATAGCACCTTTCACAACAGATATGCCCTAAGGCGCTTTGCATGGGGTGTGTTGTAATGCATTGTTACATCATTCATAAAGAATAATGCAAAAACAGGTAAAAGGGAAGAGAAAAAAAGAAAGAATCAAAGAATGAAATCCACCTCTTTTCTAACTGTTCCGATACTCTGCTGCAGTGCTGTGTAGGGACAACAGTGAGACATTTAGCAGTGCATAAATATATTTAAAGTGCAGTGCCTGCTTTTCGTCCTGAGAGTGTTGATGGCCAGTGATAGGGTGTTTTTTATCTTAATAGCACTCAAAAGGTCCGGGGAAGAAAAATCAATAGGCGATTACTGTCCACTATTTGAGGCCTGCTTGCTCAGTGATCGTGTTCGGTGTAGGTCCTGTGTACTGGAAGAATCTGGCTTTAATGATAGCTAAGTTTTAGAGGTGTACAGACGAAAGAACAGCTGACATCTTTTTGTATCACTTTAAGTTTATTTTGTCCAGAAAAGTATTGACATTCCCTGCCTCAGTGCCCTCTGGGACTCCAGTGAAACAAAGATGGTTACATCTACTTCTGTTCTTGGTCGTGAAGAGATTTAATCTCCTTCCTTTCCCATAGGAGTTAAATTTTAAGTGTTACAGTATTTAGAATGTTCTGTTAACCACACTTGTTGGTGTGTTTATTCTTGAGAGGATGGCTGAATTTTTCCACTGTTTAAGCGGAATCTCCACGATAATCTCATTTGGTGGTTCTTCCCTGTTACCTGAGAATGTTTTTTTCACCACAGTGGTATATATGCTGCCCCAGCCGTTAGGGTAATAGTTCTTTGGTTTACTTGAAAGTCGGTCTACGCTATTTGTAATTAAACATATGTAAAATAACGTGTCTCGTTATTATCTTGTCTTATAATATCACAATGATAGATTCCTAATCCCTACCTTTGAGCCATTTCTTTCATTATGTTCAGATCTATGGTTCCTATTATCTGTGGAGTATAAAGAAAACAGCGGCTCTTAGGAAGTATGTTTGCAGACTATCATGCTAAAATGGCACTAGATCTCATGTATGGAGCCCCTTTAAAGGTGCTTCTTTTAATGAGTTGGGAGGCAGAATCTTCACTGCTTTCTCTTCCTTCTCAGGTAATCCACGTCGCGTGCGTGTGCGCCGGTCACAATGCCAGTCGAGATGTGGTCACCCTGGTCAAATCCATACTGTTCCACAGGTGAGGGATCAAGACCTTGTTGTGAGTCAGTAATTGACTTTGATGCAGTTTAATGACTAAGCCCCGGGATCCTTTCGAACTGTTGCGTGTGAGACAGCACAAACACAAGCGTCAAGTCTCCTTCCTTCTGTCGCTTTTCTCAGGAGGAATCCCCTCCACTTTCACTTCATCACGGACGCGGTCGCCCACCAAATCCTCAGCTCCCTCTTTGCGTCCTGGATGGTGCCGTCCGTGCTGGTCAGCTTCTACGACGCAGATGATCTGAAGGTAGTTAAGTCTTTCCCAATTATCAGTCCATTTTAAAATACTTTGGAACCGTCAAGACACCCTTGATAAAATCAGTTTCAATACAGCTTTTACAGGAGTACATTTTTGCTTTCTAGAATGTTTTTTGGTAACACTTTCTATGAAGCCCATATTCATAAAGTCTAATAACTGTTCTTATAATTCATTGTAACACATTCATAAAATATTATAAACACGGCTATACAATATTTACAAAAAGGCATAACACCTTATAGCCATGTTTCTCATGCATTACAAAAGGTCTATGAAGGTCTCATCTATACTGCACTCTGAATAACTTTATAATGCATTATAATGGTAGGTATAGGAAGAAAGCTTTGTGCTGCATTTTGATGGTATTTATAGTGCATTATAGATGAGAGCTTCATAGAGCATTCATAATGCATAATACACATGACTATAATATGTTATGCCTTTTTTATAAATAGTAATAGCTGGGTTTATAATACTTTGTGAATGCATTATAATGCATTATGAAGGTATGTCTTGGGCAGTATAATGACTGCTGTGTTACTGTTTTTTTATACCAGCTGCCGTTAAGATCTTCCTAATGGCTTCTGATGGCAAACTTTCTTTCTATGCAGTCAGAGGTGTCCTGGATCCCCAACAAGCACTACTCAGGGATATACGGTCTGATGAAGCTCACCCTGACCAAAGCACTTCCTACCGACCTCACCAAAGTCATCGTCCTGGACACGGACATCACCTTCGCCACTGATATTGCTGAGCTCTGGGCTGTCTTCAGGAAGTTTGCAGGTTCAGTATGAGTGCTGCATACCCAAGCGAAGAGCATGAAATCAGTAGGTCGTCTGCACTATACTGGGCTATCAAGTGAACAACAGATGATTCATTCCATAGTGCTTCAGAATCCAGGCTTCACTTGGACTGTGAGTTTTCTGAGTACAAACAAAATTAAATGAAACAAGCCACCCTTAAAAACTATAGCATTTTCTTTTGGCATCACCTTTGTATTCTGTTTGGGTCTGAAGTTTCCTTCACCATCATAATAAGCCTAAAATAATACTCATATTTTCTGTAATTTCATGGCATTGCCACTGTACCTACTGCTTGTTACAAAACATCTTAGACTGGGGTCTGTGTATAGACTGGGCTAGTCACTGAAAATATTCTGCTTGCAGACAAGCAGGTAATTGGACTGGTGGAGAATCAGAGTGACTGGTATCTGGGAAACCTCTGGAAGAATCATAAGCCTTGGCCTGCCCTTGGACGCGGATTCAACACGGGTCGGTATTAAATCCTGTGAAATCTCCTCCTGTGGGGGCAGGCTATTGTGGTTGTGCTCAGTGTACAAAACAGGCAGACAGTCATCTAAAGAAAGAGTGTGATATGGGTCCCAGTGTGGTCTATGGGGTCGTCGCAGGGGTCATTCTGTTGCTGCTGGAGAGGCTGCGTGGGATTGGCTGGGAGCAGATGTGGCGGCTGACTGCGGAGAGGGAGCTTATGAGCATGCTCTCAACGTCACTGGCCGACCAGGTCAGTCACAGCGTTGCTCCTCATGGGTCAATGTCCAGCAAGTCAAATTGTTCCGATAATGAGCTACTTAGCTAACAACGCTGTTTCGCCCATCTGTTCATGTTATGTGTACTAATTAACCTTAACCAATGATTATTCTTGTATTAAGACCTAAGATCCTTTTACACTGATGCCATATATGATCACAATTATGAAGGACTGAAAATATAAGTCAGGGATTGACTTATTTTATCAGATTCAGTTTTCCAAACTGAAATCAAATCGAATTGTATAAGTTTGTTAGAAATGTTTTGCAAGCACTGAAAGTAAGCTGTCAGAGATGTATATAAGCGGCCATCCTGCGATGATTGGGTTACCTTCCTCCGATTCTCCTTAGCAAATCAGCTTTAAATTCCTCATAGGATTAGGAAAAAAAAGCCAGCTCTGTTTAAACCTGACAAGCTGCTTTTCTGTACATCTACACGAAAGAAGCAGGTACCTGAACTATAAATATATGATTATTTGTAAAATGTTCATGTGTTGTATTAGTCACTTTTTAAGTAACGTCGAATGTTGCTTTCAAGAGTCTCCTTGGAAAATAGTCCCGTTTTTTTCTCTTCACTTGCTTCTCTCTCATCTGATTAGCTAACAGCTAATTGGGAATATAACACAGTCTTTTACCCGGCTAGCTACACTAATGGCATAAAGGAAAATTTGTTTTATAAAAGCTAAATAGATTTGGTCAATCAGGAAGGTAAAATGTTAAAAATGTTTATGACCACAAGACAAATTCAAAAATATTTAACCAAAAATTCAACAATAATCCAGCTCAAATCCTAACTGTTGGTGGTCTGTCCATTTCCATCCTATGAACTATTTGAAAATCCAGAGCTGGAGTATATTGGTAGAGGGCCAGTGCTATTGTGCATTGGGCGAACAGCCTATATTGGATTATATTATATATTTCTGCACATAATAGAAAACCATGTTGGATGCTTGTGTTGCATTTTTTCTATAATTATTTTTAATGTTAAAAATGATTTATTTAAAATTTTAAGAATGAAATTGAACAACGAAACATCTGGGTGGTTGAGAGAATGATGTTTATAGAACGGTATTAGTGACTGTTTACGGGTTCAAGTTGTTTCACAGACGGACCCAATATTGTAAACTTGTGTAAGAGGCATCTATACCTGTAATTAAACCTGTAAATACATTTCTTACAGTAATGTGAATTCTGTTGTGTGCAGGACATATTTAATGCGTTTATCAAGCAAAACCCAGTCCTGGTGCACCAGCTTCCCTGTTTCTGGAACGTTCAGCTGTCCGACCACACGCGCTCAGAACAGTGCTACACCGAGGTGTCCGACCTCAAGGTAGGTGCACGTGTACTTCGAGAGATTTAGTAGTGATGTAGAGGTCTCAGCTGAGCATTTAGAATACTGGGCACACAGTCAAAAAGCGCTGGGTTTTACTGATATCGCATAATTAAATGACGTACTTCACATTTTAGGAAGTTAATAATGTATGCTATTACAGAAGGCAAATAAATCAATCCTACAGGCCAAGGCTGTTCAAATCACGGTCCTCAAGGTCTGAGCCCTGCTGATTTCCCAGACTTCCTTTACCTGTCAGCCAGGTGTGAAGCCTCTGTGGCCAATCAGAATCAGTGATTATTAAATTAACTACAGTACTTGGCAGAACTGAAAACACGGCCTGGATTTGGAATTGAGGGCCAGTCTTTTCACACCCCCGTTCTCTGTTCACCATCTGGGGCCGGGGGCTGGGAGGAGCTGGCCGTCCGGTCGGGGTCTGGGCTGGTGGGCTTCTCGGCTGCTGTGGGGTCCGGGGTGGTCTTCTTGTCCCCATGCCAGAGGAAAAAAGGGATCCATCTCCGAGGTCTGGTGGCGGATTGCCCCTCTGGGGGCGGTGGTGCCTAGATCTCGGAGTATAGAGTATATATGGGGAGTGTGAGTGTGTGTACGGCGTTCATTTCTGTGTCTTCATGTTGGGCGAATGGGTGAATATTTGTTTATGTGTGCATGAGGGTGGGAACGTATGCTTGTGTATGTGTGTGCCTGTCTGTCTATACGTATGTGTCAGGTTGGGTCTTAGACTCCACCTGAAATAACATCTCAGGCTCTATTACCCCCCGCCACACTCCCTGCTGGTGGATGAGGCCCCCGGCCGCCGATGCGTTGGTGGTTCTCGATGTCTGGGGCTGGATGCTCTGGTGTGTGCTGGCTCACTCTCGGCGGTTGCCTGCCGGGGCCTGGCCCTTCCGGCTCTGTCGGGGCCCTGGCTGGGGGGTGGGGGGGCCCTTGGATCTCTGGGCCCGGGGTCCGGTCTGCCCTGGTGTGGCCGGCCGCCGGCGGGGCCTGCGTGCTCGTCACCACGGCCCCCTGGGGCTCCTGTGATGTGGCTGCCGGATGGCCCCCCTCCGGAGCGCTCCTCTGCCCTTTTCTCGGTGGGGGCTGCAATTGTCCCTGCGTTGGTCCTCCTGGGGTTCCCGTGCCCTGGGGGGCCTCTGGATATCTGGGGCCCGGGTCTCCCCCGTGTCGACTTCATGTCCTGGGTGGGCGGGGCTGTGGCTCCCCACACACACTACTAGACAATTACTTGGAGAAACCTTAGGAACAACAGCGTGCTGACACACAGGTGTGCACACAGGTGCTCACGGACACGTGCTCACGGACACACACTGTCTTGATCGGCTGTTGTTTCTGGGCATGGGTTGTAAGGCTGGTTGTGTGTGCTGTTCAACAACATTTAACGTTTGATGGTCATTGTGATTAGTACAGATGTTGTATGTTGTCTTTCTCTTTTCAACAGACATGGAAGCAGATTATCTGTTTTGTTTTTTTCTTTTGTTTTTTTTTCTGTTTTCTTTCCATTCCTCTCTCTCCCTCTCTCTCTCTTCCCTCCTTCTCCTTTGTCCCCCCCCTCCCTCTCCTTCTTTTGAGGAAGTAAATAAAAATATAAAATAAAATAAAAAAAAAATAAATAAATAATAATAATAAAAAAAAAAATAATAATAAATAAATAAATAGATACAGTCCCCCGCAGAGGGGGGGTGGAGGAGGGAATATAAAAAAAATAAAATAAAAAAAAAAAAAAGGAATTGAGGGCCAGTTTTGAAGAACTGTACTATAGGCTCCAGGGGTAAAACTGTCACATCCTCATCATGGTTGCCAACTCTCACATATCTGGTGTGACACTCATGCTTTCAGACTCTCACGCTCGTGCAAGAAATCTTACAGCAAATCTACATTATTCCAATATAAACCTGAAATTAGCTATATGAAAAGCGTTTGGGTAGTTTGCAAACCCTACAGACTATTGACAATGCAATGAAACTGCAAATGCATGTGCATGCAGACTTCATCCAGCTGACCAACGTTGGCCACCCTGCCCCGCCTCCATGTTTATGGGTTTGAATCTTGTCTCCCTCTATGTGTGTGAAGTTTACATGCTATCCTCCTGTTGTATGTGTTACCACATACAATCCAAAGACATTCAGTTAGTCTAACTGGCATTAGTACACATAGTGTAGTGTGTGAGTATATGTGTGCAGTGTACTGGCATCCCATCCACGGTGCCCCCCTGCCATCAGTGCAGTCTGGGATAAGGTTCCAAGCCTCCGTGACCAGTATAAGGGTTTTTTTGATGAGGATGGATAAAGGACCATTAATGTCTAGTTCTAGAACTTTATATGACTCCCCTCTGGGTGTCAGGTGATCCACTGGAACTCGCCCAAGAAGCTGCGTGTGAAGAACAAGCACGTGGAGTTCTTCCGGAACCTGTACCTGACCTTCCTGGAGTACGACGGAAACCTGCTGCGCAGGGAGCTCTTCGGCTGCCCCAGCCAGCCCAGCCCCGAGAGCGTCCCGGTGAGCGCCCCCCAACCCCCCCCCCCACCACACCGCCTCTCCGTCGTCAATCATCCGCATGGACCTGCAGGGTGTGACTTCCAACCGCGCTGGGTACCTGACAGCTCGGGAAGCTGATTAAATGCCTGCCGCCTTTTGCTCTTCAGCTAAGTGAAAATATTATATCACTTTGTACATTTGTGTAGCGGGTCCTATATGCAAAGTGATTTGCATATCTTAGTTATGAAATTTCACCTGCTTAAATGGCTGAATATTTTGAAGGTAAAACTATATGTCCTATTGCCTTCCTTGTACTTGAACCTTGATATGACATACAAGACATTTTGGACCTTTTATTTTCATTTAAATTGATTGATGGGGAGGTATGACAGCAATTCAAATTTATACCAAAATTGGATTTCAAAAGGCTGATTTAGATATGAAATGAAAATGGATGGCCACCTGTGAACCCAGTTACAGGCCGCGCTGGAGGAGCTGGACGAGGACGACCAGTGCTACGATTTCCGGCGGGAGCGGATCACGGTGCACAGAATGCATCTGTACTTCCTGCAGTACGACTACAGCCCCACCGAGGACGGCTCTGACGTCACCCTCGTTGCCCAGCTCTCCATGGACAGGTCAGACCCCTCTTGTCAAAATCACTCTGTATTCTAGAAAAGAAAGCCTGATGTTCATTGGCTGGATGGCAAAAAAATGGCTAATTTTCAACTTAATCACAAGGGTTCGTTTTTTTTTTTTTTTTTTAAATTAGCATTATTACTGGATAATTATCAGAGCAATCTGTATTCAAACTAAATGTCAGTTCAAGGTCATTAGAGATGTTGCATTAATATTACGCTAGAATTATATTCAAAGAAATGAAAAATAACATTATTATTTAATTAGAAATTGGATTTAATCATATGAAAATGCTACTTTTTTCTAGATTAGATTTTAGTTTAGATTTATATGAAAATGAATACCATATAATTATCACTGTTTTTAACCAGTCTATGATTAGATTGTCCCAGATTCTTTGCTTTGAAGTATCCCACTGTTTTATATAAATTTGTCTTTTCTATACAATATATTACCCTTAATTGCATTCTAATTGCTGTGTTGAACTTCGCTTGTCTAATGGGATTAGCGCTTGTAATTATTTTTAAATAATACATCAGGGCATTCATCAACTACAATTATTGAAATATGGGAATGGACTGAAATATCCTTATTATAACCTTATCTTTTGTCAGCATTAAGGTTAATTGCCTGATAGTAAGCAGTTTCGCTAAGGGCATGGTTCATTAAGGCGTTAGCCCTGGCAGGAAATCATCTCGTCTTGTCCATCATCCTTATATTTATTTTTTGTGTGGGTGTCTGCTTACGTAGATGACTAATGTATTATCTGCTGCCTTGACATTGCATTGGTGTATCTGTTTAGTATGTTCACGCTTGTAACTGGGCATTGATTGGAAGCTCAGTCTAGCTGCACTTATGCGTAATTGACTCCTTGACAGCATATGTGTTTACAAAGTGCTATTTGCCTTGCTTATATGTTGCTTTGGACAAAAGCAGTGGGTAAATACAGATAAATGTAAATATGTCAGACATATATACTGTATAATAAATAAAAGTTTGGCCTGAAACCAAAGGCTCTCAAGTTTCACCAAAAGTTTGGAGTGAGATTACATCTGTTAGGGGCTAAACGTGTGTCTCATGCTCAGTGTGTGACACTTCAGAGCCACCGACCGCATTCATTGGATATTGCTGTTACACTTAATCCCACCCTTCCTGCACTCCATCTGTGTGCGCATCCATACAATAACGTGCTTGCAGCGGAACACGTAACTTATTTAGAAATTCACCTGGAAACAACAAATGCTATTTTCTGATTGGCTGGTAGGTGGATATTAACTCTGTCCAACTCGATCGGGACAGCTATGAACTCGGCGGAAAACTCCACTCTGTACGCCTGTGCATCGTCCATTAATTCTGTATAACGGGACACCTTGGTGGGCGTTATCGCTTATCCTCAGCATGAGAAACACTAGGTGTGGCATGTGAACGTGAGAACTGGTTGAAATTCGTGTGTCTCACAGTCAGTGCATGACACTCAACAACCCTATAAATACTAAATTCCAAATTAGAAATATAAAACAAAGTGTAGATGGATATCTTAATATGACCCACTGCAGCTGATTTAAATCCGAGGCATGTCAAAGTGAACAGGCCATTAGCTTTCAGATGCATTAGCTCTGTTTTGTTAATAATAGAAGAGATTTATGAATAAAGTATTGATTCACTGTGCCAGTGCTGCATGCCAAAGCCTCTTTACAAGTTACTCAGGTAGATGAGTGTTTCCAAGAAAGGGGAGTTTCTCAAGGAGAAGGAGATGATGGAATGTAAGGAAATGGTATGACCTCAGACGGCAGCAATAACCATTTCTTATGTTCTGGAGTCTCCCAGGTCTGGTCAATATAGACAAAAATGATGCACACAATGATCTTGATACCCAGGCTGCAGATGCTGGAGGCCATCTGCAAGCACTGGGAGGGCCCCATCAGCCTGGCCCTCTACATGTCCGACGCCGAGGCCCAGCAGTTCCTGCGCTACGCCCAGTCCTCGGAGCTGCTGAAGAACCGCAGGAACGTGGGCTACCACGTGGTCTACAAGGAGGGCCAGTTCTACCCCGTCAACCTGCTGCGCAACGTCGCCCTGAGGCACGCCAGCACCGCATACGTGTTCCTGGCCGACGTCGACTTCCTGCCCATGTACGGCCTCTACAGTTACCTCAGGTGAGCCACACTCGGTGCACACCATGTAATGGCACCTATGGGAAGACGCCAGTAAATGTATTGTTACACACTGGGGCTGAAGCTGTATACAGCTCTAGAAAAAATGACGAGACCACAGCTCAATTTTTTGTTTCACCCATTTCTCAATTTTTAGGTGGGCGTCTGTGAAAAATATATATATTTTTGCAACCTGCAGCCTGGTTCTTCTCTGTTTCTCATTGATGAAGAGCTTCTTCCTTGCTTTATGGGTCTTCAGTCCTGCTTCTAGGAGCCTGACACGAACTGTCCTAGCAGTGCATTTCACACCTGCACTTAATGTTTCCCATTCCTTCTGAAGGTCACTTGATGTCATCCTCAGTGCTCTTAGTTCACACTTTGGCATTGTGAATAACTCCAATTCATGATGAATTGTTGGATAAGTTAACGGCCATCTCTGCCATTAGAAAGTTGCTTCTGCCCTCTACCAGGCTGGTTTCTGGTCATTCCCAGTGTCTCCTGCTCCACTTTGGTCTTGTGTACTGCTGTTTTATACATTTTTAACCTGGAAGCATCCTGCTGCTCAGCGTAACCTCTGCCAGCAGAACCATGATTAAACCATCAATGATATGCTACATAGTTCTTTTGTTTCCATAACTTCTATTATCATTGTATCATCACTTGCCTCTGTGCCTGTGATCAGAAGGTCACCAGTATGAATCCTGTGCTTGTCAGAGTAGCCTCATTCCTACCGGGCCCTTGAGCAAGGTCCTTAACCCCTAGAAAGATGCTCCAGGGCCGCCGGATGGGCAGCTGACCCTGCGCTTTGACTCCAAGCTTTGCTCTCTTTCCTCTCTATGGATCCATGTCATTAAAAAAGGAGAGCAGGATATGATATGCAATCATTTACATCATGGTTCATTTCACAATGCTGATAGGAAGTGGGTGAATGTAAAAACGTTTAAGTGAGCAGCACAATGCATAGAGGGTATTTGTGGATTAAATTCATCACTGATTTTTTCATCCTGAGAGTAAATGTATTTTTATGGAAACTTGTTATAATATAATACTGGAATCCTGTGATAGACCCCATACCCACAAAGGCTCTGTACTGGGTCCGTGGTTATGGAAAATGGATGGATGTTAGAGGCGCCATACGGCCATAAGGAGCATCACTTCCTAAGACGCACTTGTTTTGACTCATCTTTTCATGGACTTCTGTTTGTACAAGCAGTAACATGACTCAGTGCTCTTAGTTCACACTTTGGCATTGTGAATAAGTGCAATTAGCAGTTGCCTGTTGAGTGGCCACATTCATTCTGTTACTGTCATGTTTTCATTTTCACTCTTGAACTGTATATATTATGTTTGTTTTTGGCATCTTTTTCAAACGTTAATTCTTTCACACTTTGCAAAGAGCTGTCATTCAGTAACATACATTCCATGGCATATAATATTTATTAAATGACACGTAATTCCTTGTGAGCTCAGTTAACAATGCAATCGTCATTATTTTATGATGTCTATTACTAATGTTTTCACTATGTATTACAATGTTGAGGTTTATCTTCCCGCAGGAAGTCCGTCCTGCAGCTGGACTTGGCTCACACCAAGAAGGCGCTGGTGGTACCAGCCTTTGAGACCCTGAGGTACCGTCTCTCCTTCCCCAAATCCAAAGCTGAGCTCCTCTCCATGCTGGACATGGGGACCCTCTACACGTTCAGGTAAAACCTAATCATGTGATCACATTACGTAATGCTGATTGGTCGAGAGAAGTATTATGTTTATATGCCATCTGTGCTTCTTTGTGTGTCTATACACGTGTCAGGTACCACGTATGGACCAAGGGCCACGCACCGACCAACTACGCCAAGTGGCGGACGGCCACCACCCCCTACAAGGTGGAGTGGGAGCCCGATTTCGAGCCCTACGTAGTGGTGCGGCGGGACTGTCCGGAGTACGACCAGAGGTTTGTAGGGTTTGGCTGGAACAAAGTCTCCCACATCATGGAGCTGGACGCCCAGGTAGGCAGGACGATGCTTACGGACTTAGTGCTGAGTGACCCAAGCACAGTGGCATTCGGGGCACCATGCTGAGCGTAAAGTCAGGAAAATGAAGCTCTCTCTCCTTTCATCTCCAGGAGTACGACTTGGTGGTCCTACCTAATGCCTTCATGATCCACATGCCACACGCTCCCAGCTTTGACATCTCCAAGTTCCGCTCCAGCCCCAGTTACAGGTTCTGTCTGAGCGTGCTCAAGGAGGAGTTCCACCAGGATCTGTCCCGAAAGTACGGCGCCGCAGCTCTGAAATATCTCACAGCTGAGAGGAATATCTGAGACTCAGCTGCTGTAGGAGTTCAGGTCAACGGGGAGTGTCAGTTTCTGACCGTGAGATCTTAACCAAACGTTTGCCAGGAGAAGGTCACAAGGCGGACACAGCTGTTGTACCTCTGAGCATAAATATATTATAAAATATACAGCTGTGTAAATGGAATAAAAGTTATACACTAGGTTGCTTTTAATAAGAGCATCTGCTAAGTAATGAAAACAAAGATATTCTTTTTTGAGATGTCTATGAGTGTCTGGACCTCTGAATGTGTAAAAATGATGTGGACGAATCTTTTAAGGGGATTAAATGGTATTGCGTGTTAATTAGGTGAGGAAAACACTTAGCACACTGTATTTATTTTAATTGCAATATTTTTATGTACGTAAATGATTTACACACAGTAACAATTATAATTTACACTATAAATTATATATGAATTGTTTATTCCTGTATTTTTCCCCTCAGAGGTAAAAGAAATGTCTGTTTATTCTCTGTGTATAAATGGTACGAGCTTGGGAAGTTTCCAGAAAGGTATTTAAGTACTTGTGTTGCATTCTTTCACTTGCCCAGTGATGTGTTATGAATGAAACTGGCTGGTTTTAAGTCAGTTTGCTCAATGATATTACTGTCGCTTTACCAAATAATTTATTACAGTATCCAACCAGTTACACTTATGTTTGTATAATTATTATTATGTCTCTTACTGCCTGTCAGAACCATATTAATCATAAATTATTGCACTATTCAAGTCAAGGGAGAGTCAAAGGAAGTTGGTAAAAGATTTAGAATTTTTGGTATTATTTAATTTCATGTTTTATTGTGCTTTGGGGGAATCTTTTGTAAGACTATTTAACCTTAGAGATGACTTGCGCTGTTGCTCTGGGCCATCTGTTTTGTTTCAACTTAAGATTTGCATTAATGCTACCACCCTTCCCCCTCACCCCCCCCCATCACTTGATGGAGCAATCTGATCATTATGAGGCCCAAATGGAACAGTTCCATTGGGAGGAGGGCTAACACAGACAGTATCTGTAAGGTACTCTGCAGTGAGCTCACTGTATGTGAGGTGTCATTAGCAAGAACGCAGTGACGATAATGACTGCCTTCGGAGATTACCACATGCCATGCCATTGTGAAGACACCCACAAACTGCAGTAAATGCCAGTGCCTTTGCTGTATTCAGAGAGAAATGGTACTGATTGTATACAAGGAGGAGCTATGTCACAGGCTGTGTATTTGTCGTTGTTGACTTAAATCATTCTTATTTTTCTATTATGGGGACACAACTGCTTTGAATAAAATTATTCTTTTTGTAATTGTCTCACTTCTGTCTTTGCGGGAAAATATAAAGTCAGCCATAGTTTTGTCCCAATGGTTGGATTACATTATATTTATTTAGCTAAAGGGGCCCATTAGGGGCCTCGCTCAGGGGCCCGACCATGAAATCACTCTGGTTATCCTGGGATCCGAACCAGCGACCTTCTGCTCACAGACACAGCATCCAAACCCACCCAGCCACACATATATGATTCATTAAACTGTCCCACATTACTTCGACTGCAAAACGCATTTGGGAACTTGCGTAGCTATTTATAAATATGTAGTCATTTTTGCAAACCCAAAGTGACATAAAGTAACTACAGATCTGAAAGTGTTTTCAGACACTTACAGTACTAGTTGTTCTGTCAGAGTTAGGCGGCCTTGCTCCAATGACGAGTCGTCTCTTGGGAGCTATATTAAATCTGTGGTTATGAGGTATTAACCAGAACAAATAAACACCTGACAGATGGATAAAGGGAAGGCTGGAAATCTTTAAAAGAATGAAGTGCATTCTGCCCTATGAAAATGCTGATTGTCTCAAACATCTGGTAATCCTTGCGCCGTTAAAGTCCTTTATGTACCACCAAACACCAATTTCACATACTAAATAACAGCTAATTGTTACAAAGGTGTATTGGTAACTGCTATCATTTATCTTTCAAGGTTGGATTGATGCACTGATTTATTAACCATTGCATTTGTCTCTAATCCATAAACACAACTTCAGCAGTGAACATTTTTGACATGAAAAGTGTTTATAATGGCTGACATAACTTATAATGGATGACATAACATAACAATAAATTTCCATATATTTGGTAAATGCTTGATCAGCATGGTACCTATTCCAGAAAGCACATTCCACAAGTGAAATTAAAGAACTGCAGGACAGTTATTTAGTCTTACAACAGATGCACATTAAAAGTGAATGGGGTATCAAATGACTGAATGAATTAGCAGCCATGGATGCACATTTGGCAGCGTTATTGAGAGTGTGGTGAGAGCAATATGGTAGAAGCATCAGATGATAGCTACATAACATACAGTACTGTGGAAAACTGTGCTGGTAATCCCTATCAGGGCTGCTCTAGTATTCCATTAGGGAAGTCTCAGGGGTCTCTGCAAATACACGGTTACCAACAGCATTTAATGACGGTGCGGAACAGGGTGTGTTCGACTTGGGAGTGATCTATACAAGGGCACAGACCCTAGGCCAGGGTTCTTCAACTCTGGACCTCGATTCCAAATCCAGGTCGTGTTTTCAGTTCTCCCAGGTAGTTGTTAAATAATTACTGATTCTGATTGGTCAGAGGCTTCACACCTGACTGACAGGTAAAGGAAGGCTGGGAAACCAGCAGTGCTCGGACCTCGAGGACCGTGAGTTGAATAACCCTGCCCTAGGCCATAGCCCAGGATAGCCCGTTACTCTGCCCCTGACTGTAATGCAATGCAAAGTTGGGCAGAGCGTCTGAAGCTCAATCATTACTCTTTTCTGTACATTTGGGTTTTAGATCCTGAAAGGCTCTTCAAGTCAAACTGAATTGAAAACGCGTGTCGATAAATTTCACTAGTTTTAAATTGTATTATGGAGATGGTTACGTAAAATGCAGAGAAATTTCAAGACGATCAAATTAATGTTAGTGAAACACTACTACAGCAGAGAACTTAATTCTGACTAACCAGATCCATTGGCCTTACTGCTCAGAGTCCAAGGACAATTATGGCTCTAATTATTTTGTTTCAGCGTGAAGTGAGACCGCAATTAGCCCCATCCAGGGGCCTGTGTTACCGGCTTCCCTGTAGACGTGGTTGTGAATAGTATGAAAAATAAAGATATAAAATACAAGAATAAAAATCATAAAAATAAACCTAAGAATTACCCTCCAAGGTAAAGAAAGACAATTTAGTGATGATGGAAAAGTGCAGTGATGATTCAGAGTGAGGTAGGTTGTAAGTCTATTGATTTACAAATAAATATAAAACACAAGGACATTTTCTTCTTTTTCTACAAAGATGACGTCTGATTTTCACTTGGTCACTCTGTCACTCTATAGCAATCAAACTGGACAGAAATAATCATTTTCTCTCCTATATTTATGTCAATCTGTCAGCAAACTGGATTATTCACTGAATAAAAATGATACACTTTGGCTTTAAAGGTTAGAAAAATTGTTTTTTTCCCATTATTTTTGTTCTGCCATAAAATTGAAAAAGAAAGAAATCCAATTTTTGTGATGTATTTATTTTTGATTGCCAATAAAGAGAAGGAGGAGATTTTATTCTCTGACTTTTGAATTGTGACATATTATTGGCCAGTTTAAAGCTGATAGATAAAACTGTTGATTGGTCACCACAATTCTATAACAACTGTCGCCCCAGGAGATTCCACACAGACCTCTGGAGGAAGAAAACCAAATTTTTGATTTCCTTCATAAAAGAGACCAAATCTTCCTGCTTTGCATGTCTAAACAGCACAATGTGGTGAACTTTCCTAGACATCCTACACTTTATACTCTGGAAAACATCTTTACTGTGGGTGTGTATATAATGCTCACACAAAGTCTTGAGAAGCTTGTTAAAATATTGCAAATTTATTTGTTTCATATTAAAAGTCAATTGAGAAGCAATGTTTAACATTTCTGCAAATATTTTCTGTGCAGAAATTTTCTTTTTATTGTCATATTTTTTTGACTGACTCATTCAGTTCTGTTCTTGCCATTTTGATATTAATTGCAATTGTAGTCCTTGGCTCACAAAGAGACACTAAACACACGTCTGGTGTTTTATGTTATTGCAAAGGTGTTACTAATTAAAAAGCACTCAACTAGATTGCTTGTCAACTTATTAACTCTTAACAGCTCTTTTAGGACTATAACTTGGGTTTCAATTTATTACTACTTGACATTAATATTTTATTTAAAATTAAAAGTACTGGTTATTTCTAATGTGATATATAACAAACTTTAACACTACAGGACGTATTTTTAAAGAATCTTACTCATCAGATTCATTAGCCTTATTGCTCACAATCCAAGGACAATTGTGGTTGTAATTATTTTGTTTCAGCCTAAAGTGAAAAAACTAAGCAGGGCAAGCCCTCATGGCTCCCCCCCCATCCCATTCAAAAATGTCTTTTAACAATTGAATGCAATCAAATATATCATATTTAATATGACTGTATATTGTTCCTATAATATGGCTGACTAATATGGCTCTCTGTAATGTTTTCCCTGTGTTAGATGCATTTCTGAATTTCCTGAGCTTCCAGTCAGCTGTGTTTCTTTCTGCCATGACGTCATGTGTGCTGCTGTCCAGAGGCACTTAATACTGGTAGACCCCCCCCCCCCCACCCGCCCCCCACCCAGAGGTCTCAATGTCTGCATTACCTGCATGCAGGAAGCTGGCGATCAGTCAGACCAAACCGAACAGCTTGTTGCTGTTACTTGTGCCTCCCTGTAGATCACAGGTTTAATATTCTGAGCAAATTTAAAAGCCTGTCAGACATTTCACTGGCTAAAATAGGTAAAATGCACTTTACTTGTTGCTGAGTGTCAGGTCTATGCATTTAGATTTCAGTGAAATATTGCTCACGCAATAACTATTTATATAAATATATAAAAACGTATCTTTAATGTACATGTCATTTATTCCATATGAGAGGATTATGTTTGGTTCAATATCCCCTAAACGTGATATGAAATGGCAATTTTTAATCCAACAACTTATTTGTTTTATAAACATTTATCCTAAAACTTTTTCAGTTCGGTTATTTGGCACTGATGTATATTGACTCATTCTTTAAAACTTTTAAAATCAGCTATAAATGTTTTCCAGGGAATTGATTACTTTGCTGATTCAGAAAAGAGGACTTGAGCTGTGATTGCAATCAAGGGTAATAGTAAGTTTGCAGTAATAAAAGTCTGATATTAGAGAATATTTTGCTAATCTTTGATAGTGTTTCATTATTCATTGCGCCGTGGCCATTACTCTGCTAATCTAGCAGGATAATTTATTTAAAAAACAGTGTGAGCCATTTAGAACTGACTTGTGTACTGATCTGCATGTGTAGATGTGAAATCATGGGGCAATTTAACAGCAATGTGGGGAAGATCCGATAATATGTGTAAATCAATTTGATAGGAACAAACTTGAGAGTAACTGATTTAAGGTTGTTCAGTTTTACTTTGAGGTGGAGCTCAGTTGACACATAACCATTAGATTTTGATTCCCAGGGACTGAAAGAGGACACCTGATAGATAATCAAGATAGTTGCAATTGTGACAGTCAAACAAAAATGGCTGTGCATACACTTGTTTGGTTGCAGGTGGCAGAGGAAAGGTTATGATTTGTGTTAAAAATTATTTTTATTTTTTCAGTCTTAGCTGTCAAAACCAAGAGAAATACCTTGGACTATTTTAAACATCTCAACTGAGTTGCCAGTGTGATATTTTATGCATGTCTGTGTCCTTGTACATTTATGTTATTAACATTGTCTTTTGCCTCTGTCCTGGGAGTGCAATGGAGATTAATAACAGTGGGAGCATGAAAACACAGGAAATGATTAAAAAAGGATGTCTGAGCAAGCTTTTTTCCTCTGATACCAGCACATTCCTCATAGAGATAGATAGGACTCTCTTTCACCAGCATTGAAAAAATGTTATTTTCTCAATGCTGCCTTTTATATTCAGTCTTCTAAGGATATTTTTAAGAGGTAGGATCCTGCAGGGGTGTGGTAGGTGATTGGATTAAAAATGTTTCATAAATAAGTGCACATGTATGTAATCATGCTGATTCTATTTTGCATAATTACATTAAGTGTAATTAAAATACGGTACTTCAAGATGAGCACTGAAAATGAGCACCTGAAGTAATAGAAAACTCCAGGCAGAATGGACAAAGCCACTCACAAAATGAAAAACGTCGCATGTCATTTTAAATCAAAAGAACGGCTCAACAAATAATATTCCACAAATAGCCATTCAGCTGGAGAAGATATAGGAAAATGTCAATGGCAAATGTCACAATAAAGACATCCTTTTATTCCCACTGCTTGGTGCACCCATGCATCAACATTTAGGAGTTCATTAAAGGGAAGTATGGGATCAGTAATGAACTGTGAATTATCTTCCAGATTGTCTCCATTAATATTGCCTGTATCTCAAGAGTCCTTTGGGTAAGGCTGTAATGAGAGTTACACATGGTGATGGGGGACAGAAGCCCTGGCTAACAAACAGAGCAGCTCTCTGGGTGAATGCAGATCAGGCTGCCCGATTGCCTGGAGAATCAGTGCCATGGAACGCAGCTAGTTAAACATGAATGAAAAATGTTTGGAACATGCATGCATAAGAGCAGCCAGCACAGAAGGTCCTATTTATGTGGGAGATGAGAGGGGATTTAAGGTGACTTCAGAAAAGTCTGACAGGCCATGCATGACAGCTCACGTCATCGACTCCCATTTGGATGTCTATGGTGGAATTAATCTCTAACTTAATTATTGATATGCGCCCAGAGGTCCTGCTATGGGAGGCTAAGGGTTAAATCTCTGCGGTTTTACCCACCACTAAGTATAATTGTGGTTTGCCCTGGAACCAGCGTGTCACATACATGGAACGTTAATTATTTACTGATCCACTGAGGGCAGAACAGAAATGCAATAGACTTTCTGAAAGGAAAAGAAACTCATTTCTTGTCTGAATAGAAACTGGCTTCCTTTTTGTATAATATAAATATTTGGGGGAAAAAATTGAGGACAGAATAGATACATTATTAATACACACAGTTTTAAATAACAAATGTCTACACCTAACTTGAAGGATTTATCTATTTTTTTTGCTCAAGAAAAAAGATTTATATTTGCTCCAAGAAAAGTGCTAAGACTTGTAAAAAGAACCCTTTTTCCAATAAATGAACAATGATTAGCTTGAATTATAAGGGATTGTATGGCAGGTAGATTTATCCTAAAACAAATAAAGGCACAATTAGTGGAGGCTAGCCACGACCGCCCCACCACGCAACACAATAGTTGTGCTCCACCTGGCTCAATTATTGGCTTTAGAATGCTGGCACCGTCCAGGAGAAGCATGTATGAGGAGGTCATACAGATATAGGATGCACTAGCTACGCGGTACCACAGTGAGCAGTCGCTCCATCATTCTTTCAAAAGTGGATGGGGCATTGCACAACCCGAAAGGCATGACTGTGAAATGCCACTGTCCTTGCCCCAGGAACAAAGCTGTCTTCTCTGTATCCCTGGGAATGCTGCCAGTAACCACTGCACTAGTTCAGGGAGCTGAAACACCTGGAGCCCACAAGGGAGTCCAGGGCATCAGCAGTATATGGCACTGGATAATTGGGTCGTGTGATTGTATTCTGGTGGTTATAGTTGACCTAGAAGCCCCGGTAGTCATTCTTCCTCTTCAGAAAGACAGCTAGTGCTACCAATGGGCTGCAGGATGGTTGAGTGATGCCTCTTGCTCATTCCTCTTCACTGCCTCCCTCACCAAGTGACAACATGCAGGGAAGAAGAAAGAAGGGTGGATGGATATCAGAGCTGCTGTTCAAAAAGGATGATCCTTATGTAGATGATGAAGCCATCTATTTAGGATGTGTACCATCTCCCTGTGACAGACCACAGCTTTACCAATGTCACTGTCCGCCTTTTTGGCCAGGCATAGTTGGTACCTAGCAACAGCCCGCTCTTGAGAGCTGGACCTTTTGACAGTAAATGGGAGGAAGGCGATGTGGCTGTGGCAGTGTTGAGTGACAGTTACCTCACTGTAGTCTCGGAGATAAGGCGCTGGGTAGAGCGGAGGCCCCTATTCCGGCAGTGGCACTATACCAGTGGGCTCCGTTGCCGTGGTGCCTCCTGGCGTGTTGCACTGGCTCTTTGGCTTCATCCTGCCCTCCCGCTGACTGCTACATGGCACTGCCAATGTCCAGTGGCACAGCACCAGCTCTAGCCACTCTGCTGCTGCCTGCTATAGAATACTAGGTGTGGTTCTGCAGCCCAGCTGCCACAATTTCTCTGGTGCAAATCCGCTTAGGAAAGCTTGCAGTGTCAGGTCATTCTGGACCCTCCTCCAGGTAGTTGGGATATACATAGTTAGCCAGGGCGTGCAGTTCAGTCACCAGCAGCCCCAGCGTCTCTCCCTTCTCCTGTCATTGGCTGGTGATGAGATGCTGCAGGTTCCTGGGACCTGTGCCTGAGCATCACCTGAGCGCTTGTCTCAGCCTGATGAGCTGGTGCTGGTCGCCAGGTCTTTTTGAACTCACCAGAAGTAGCAAACTAGACCTCCATCTAATTCTCCATCTCTATTCTAAAACAAAGGAATGCCTTCATGATGGGAAATGAGATTCTTATTTTATATGGGGGTATTTTTTTATATATATTAAGTTAAAAATTTACAGTATGATTATTTGCATTAAATGTTCTCCGAATCTCTGCTCAAGCTTCTTGTTCTGCAGAGAAGAAAATCTAAGCTTTCTCTTTTCCTGGGGTTCTGATTATCCTGCTTCATAATCCAGTGTTTCCTTGTTCAATATGAGTTTAATGGAAGATACAGAGTGTGAAAATTTTCACTCGCGTGTTCATGGAATTATATGCTTTGGATGGGTGTCAAAATCGATCACTATGGGCACATACGGTCAATACTATTCAAAACTGTCTTGTCCAGACTTCACAAAGATTTTATTTTTTTGCTGAGCTCCTGCAGGTATATCTGTGGTGTTTTTTCCTTTATACTCTTTGCATGATGTGCTGGATACTGCAATGTGTTTACGATTCAACGACCACCATTTTAGCTCCAAATTTGGCTCCAGCTGCATTTCAGTTTGCTCATAAATTTTTAAACAGTTGTGCGTGGCCAGATATGTGCCTTAAAACAACATAAGCAACATGGTCTCCTACATGCTGGATGTCTTCCGGAGTTTTCATTCCCACTTTAGATAATAGAGATGAATGGAACAATAAGTAGGAGGGCACTGAATAAAATGAATCATTCAGTGGCAACATGCTGAAGAGGCGTACAGAAACAATCGGGCCTGTGAGCACAACAGACTTCTGTTCATCGCTGACCTTGTCTTGGAGGTCCCAAATCTGCATCTGAGGCTATGAAAACGCAAACGATGCCTAGGGCAGCGACTTAGTGACTAAGTAAACAAAGAATTATCAGTCACTCGGTGTATTATTATGTCAGAATTTCCTGGATGAGCAGTCGGAGGATGGAATAATGTATGCATCTTTGCAAAACTTCAATTCTTATGTAAAAAAGTTGTTTTGGTAACCAAAATAGCAGCAACTCCAATGTGTTATGAGTCATCGTTCTCACACTACACCTGCATGACAGGCACAGACAAAAGACAACATGGTTTAAGACAACGAGAACTTGTAATAGGAGTCATGAAGTGGCACTCAGTGCCACTAAGTGGCAGATGATAGCTTTGTTAGGTCAAGATTATGTTATTTGGAGCCAATGGCCAGGAATTAGTGAGGCGGAGGTACCCCAACATACTAGAAATAAACCAAAAAGACAAGCTTTATGAAGCAAAACCGCAAACCGCTTTGCTCTCAATCCAAGGTGCCTCTAGTGAGCCTGGCTAAATGGAAACCCTAAATGGAAAGCAAGAGTAAAAAAATGGAAAAAGCATACAAATATCATGTGTCTCGATGGTGTTTTTTGTCAAAATATAGGAAACAAATTTCAGATGTTGCTGTCTTCAAAGCTGAAATCTGATGGAAGTAAATTGAAATGGCTTAGCGCCTGCATAATGACCTTTCTGTGTTCCCAGGCTCCCAGTCGCCACATTAACGTTAGATTGAGAGAGATCACAATCTCATTTACTTACTTCTACCAGTGCCCTAAATGCACAAGGAATCGCCTCGGGTTCCCTTCAAAAGACAAAGACCAGGGCCTTGAGTTCCTGGGTATAAAGGCATTGCGATTTGAAAACAAACTCTTTATAAAGCCATGACTGCAGACATTGGAATATATATATATATATACTGTATATATACAGCCACAGGAAGTTCAGACTTTTACTGTGGGATTCTGCTGTACAGTATATAATTTTCTGGAAGGCTCAGCAGCACGTTCCCCTTCAGAGGTAGGGTTTTATTTTATTTTATTTTATTTTATTTTATTTTATACAAGGGCAGCTTTGGCTGGTTTAAGTGATGACGAGTAATGACACAGGATATGTTTCCTATATTCTGTATTTTACAGGTAGTACTAAGCATCTAGACAGAACAAAAACTGCACCTATTCTTCCTTTTTAAGTTTGCGCAGTTCTATGAATTTGACAGAATATTGCAAGTTGTTCTTTTGTACACTCATTTAGCTGTGGCCTGTCATTATAGGGTCCCTCCCAATACTGGCTAAATCCTGTCCTTCTGAGGTGTCTTATTTTTTTTAAACTTCTTTTAAAAAATATAGTCCCTATAAGGATAGAACGTCTGGTCAGGCTACTCACCAGAAGCACCAAGTTTGTTAAGTTACCCTTGAATCCTTCAACAGACGGACACTTACATTTTGAAAACCAAGGAAAATTATGCTGATAAGAATGTCTTCTTATTTCTGCGTAAAATTCACATAGGTTTTTATATTAACATGTTTAATAATGCATTATTACATGCAAATAATCACATCCATGTGACATCCCCGGACCAATAAGAAAGGAGTATTAACCAAAGCTGAGGTAAAAGAGTTAGTAATATTATTCTCACATTAAAACATTAATGACAGATGTCAATTATATATAACAAAGTCCAATAAAAATGCGAACAAAACTGTATTATAATAAAGGATGCATGCGCATCATTTGTATATCCATAAATCATTTATTGTATTACTAAATTGTTAAGGGGAATTTAGGGATATTTAAATGATGAATTAGTATGATGGTTCATTGTTAGATCTATCAGCAGTGATAGGTAAGGATTTTGTGTTGCAATGGCCTAGTGAAAGTCTACTATTTTGTTCATCTCTGAAAGGTGCACGCAATTTAAAACACATGAAATGTTTCGTGAGCCTTGTGGAGGCTTTGTGATCCGTATCTGTGAAGAATGGAAACTTTCTAGCAAGAAAGAACAACAGCAACAAGACCATCTGGTACCACCCAGGTACGGTTAATATTTCTGTATCCAAACTTATTTCTTTGTTCAGATATTCTGTGATTATGTAGCTTTTTTCTCTCTATGATCTCACTGGTAGCTGAAATATTCTTAATTCCTGTTCCGTCTTTATGTTGTAAGGTTCAAACTCTATGATCCCCACTACTGGGAAATGACCCCCATGTTAACAGTCTGTATCGGGATGGCGAGCTTCTGATTAATCTGGCTAAAAGAGGCCGCTGTTTTGTCTCTTTCAGCTAAGCTACAACAGGCATCAAATGGGTCTCAAGCATACATTTGTTACAATTAATAATGATACCCCCATTCTGGCTTCAAATAAAGAAAGCTACCGTCAGATAATTGCTGCAGACCTACATTATTCCCTGTGGTTACTGATGCATTAATAACTCTTCTGTGATCAAAAGCTTGCCTTGGCATCATATTATTATTTTTTGTAATATCAGTGTTTATTTACATAAAGATGAGAGAATAAAATCCCAGTAATTTATCGACTCCCAAACGTGAGGACATTTGTAAAAGCAATTTGCTCAAATGTCAGCACTACCTGGTTCTGAGATATATTGTGCATCATTACAGCTAGAGAAAGTTTTGGGTTTTCTGCAATCATTCCCGTTTTACGTGACCGACCAGGATGGCATATGTTAATATCTAGTTGTAAAGCATCTTTGTCAGTCCTCCTTTACTGTACAAAGAAAATAGTATAAAAGTCAGTAAGACAATGGCACTAAGAATAAAGTATGATTTAATACAATAAATGAAGTTCATTGGTAACACCCACTCAGTTTTATCGATTAGTAGAAACCTTCAAGCTGCCCTGCTGACCTGCTCACCAATGATGTGTTTAAGCTTTACCCCCCCCCCACAAAACTACAATTTACATGTGCTGCATTTCTACAAGCACCAGTGAGACAGGAAAGATACAACAAAACTAGAAGCTAAGTGTTTAATACAGGAAATAACATTGACTTCAGAACTCCCAGCACGCTTTTCACTGCCAAGAAGTTATATAACTATAACGGCAGGGTCGCTACAATATTCTGTGCTCCATTTTATGTTTCATCTGCTTGAAAATAATTACTTAGTAATATTCAATACTTTTGCATCACTGAAAATCTTGATAAAGTCGTGGCAGATTTACAGCTAGGCTTCTGCAGCCTGCGGCCATCATAAGCTCCTTGGCTGTCAAGAGTTATCTGAAGTCTCGGAAGTCCCTTCCTTGGGACCAGGGTGCACAGGTCTGATGAGCCTTGTTTCTGTTGCCCCATGTGCCCTTGCAACATGCCAAACCTGTAACTTTAATTAGCTGGAGGAATGCCAAAAACAAACAGACAAAAAAAAAAAACAGACGCGGGGGAAATTCAAGATCGGATTAAAGTCAGCATTCTACATGCTAAGATTAGCTTTGCCTTTAAAATAGTTTAACTTCTGAGTTTTTAAACTGTGAAAAAAAGAACCCCAGAAGCGCCCAATAAACTATTTTTTATAAAATGGACTTTTTTTTTTGTAAGTTGAACAATGAATGAATATTAAGTTTAGTATTAATAAGAGCAAAAACTTGATGCAAATAGCAAAAACGAGTGATGTCTTGTATGTGGAAGTGCTGAACCGTCATGTGTGGGACCTTTAACGGCGGGGCCAGTCCCCCGTTGAAGCCCAGGTGGACCATTGCTGAAGCTTCACGTCTGACGCCTCCTCCACCCCCCTGGCAAACTTCACCACCCAGTTTTGCTTCATCTCTATAGCTCCCTGAGTCGACGGTGGGGGATGCAGTACAGCTTAATGGCCAGTGGGGGTGGCACCAGCATGCTGGCTAGGATGGTGTCCCCTCAGAAGATGTCCCCTTAGCCAGATGCCTATGTCACCTAAGGAGTTTACCTGCACAGCCAGGGACAAGCCAGAGTGGGTGATGTGTGCACTGCACATCAGGTAGCTATGGAGCACTTTAGATCCCCCACCACTCATATCTCAAGTGCATTCATGTTTTGCTATACTTAAAAAAGCCGAATCCCTCAACGATTCATGCTCCGATAATACGTGACTGTCCGCAACTGTTCCAGTTCTCCTCCTGAGTTCCGCTCCTTTTGTGAGTCAAAGCTGGTCACTCTGCAAGCTCTGTGATGCCACCATTTTTAATGAATCTCCTTCATCATTGTCTGTACTCTGCTTGTCCTTCTCCCCGAGGATCTTGCTCCACAGATTTTTCTGCTGAGCTGCCAAAACCGTTAAATTATGAGATGACACTCTGTGCCATGACAGTGTGCAATGTACGTATGCTAAAATTAGACACCTATGTGATTCATTTGTCCAGAAAGTTCCAGCTAAACTTTGCGTTGGACTATAAAAAGTCTTCTTGCTGCACTTGGTTTTGTGAGGTTCTGCCCATGAATCTTACTTTCAGAGCAGCTGGTAGAAGCAGGTACTGTAGAAAGAAGACCTGAATAACGCAGTTTATGGGCTTATAACAATTGCAGGAATAAATTCATTGTATAGCAAACTTCAAATTCATAATGCACAAGTATAAATATATAGATGTGTGGTAAGCTATGGAAAAATGTAATATAATGTTATTTTTAGTTAAGGTCATTCCACTCTGGACTATTTACACACGGCAGCTTTGTGATTTGTGCAATATTGGAACCTTTATCAAATTTCAATATAATTGGAAGGTTTTACCATTGGAATTTTTAGAGATCTTTGTCTTTAAATATACTTTTTTTAAACTGTTGCATTTTATGAAGAAGGGTATTCCATAAGTTTAAGGGGGCTTATGTAGACTGACCTAGACCGCATTTCAAAATAAAAGCACACAGACCATTTCAGTCTCGCATCACCTGTTTATGCTATTCCACCCCCACAACATCTCTGTCTGTGTTTTTTCAGATATGATGTCTTAATGGGGCATCAAAGGCCTCTCGGGGTTTTATTCCTTTCAGCAGACTCTGGGCCAGAGGTAATGCATTACCGTTTGCTCAAGCATTCTCACGCTGCCGTAACTGAAACCATCAAGCCTTGAAACGCCTCCCTTCACAAAGGAACAATAAAATTGATGACTGCAGAATGGATATATGGGAGAGTGTTGGCCAGAGAAAGATTCTAGCCTGCATAGTATGTGTATAAATATTATTCTATTCTACTGACACTCTTCTTTATCCGTTATTGTATGCGGACTTGCTGTAATGCTGTATTTGTGGTTTTACCACTTCTTAGAAAAAGGCCGGAGGGGGTCATACTCTTTCAGGAAACACTGGTCATTGTCATCACTGTCCTTAGCTTCATCACCATCATGAGATCCATAACCGGCAGAGCGATTTGAGGCCAGAGAGGAGAAGGAGAGAGATCTTCAAACTGAGACTGAACCAGCATGGATATCTGCTGCCGTGATTCCGTGAATAGTTGGTGTGAAATGTCATCATCTTGCCTTGAGCAAGCTGAGTTATGTCCTCCTGTGATCAATAGCTAAAACCCATATGTAATGTGTTTGATGATCTGGACGATCTCCAATGGGGAATATAAAACAGGACCAAGAATCGCGGCGAAACGTCACATGTACTCTTCTTTTCTGTCCGTCATTTTATGAACTATTTAAAAATGTCTTGAATTATTCCTTTTCAGAAATAACACCACATGGATATTTGAACATATAAATTATGATATTCAAGTCTATGAAGGAAAGTCTACTACCCTCTACTGTTCAATGCTCGTTGCTACTTGAGATCTGAATGCATGGGCCCCTGACGTACCTCAGTTCTCCACATCAGCTAATATGCTAACCAATGCTAAATGCCAAAGCTGAAGCACTTCCTTGAATGAATGACTAGTTTTGATTAACTTTAATGCTTGCCAGTTTTTTTATAGGTCAGATGTGAGGCAACTGTATGAATGAATGAATGAATGAATGTCACACGTATACTGTATACACCCGAAGCAGGAGTGGATCCAGAGGGGGGTGCACCCGTCGCACGCCCCCCCTATTTTTCCATGAACAACAATTTTTGTTGCCTAGAGATTCGCGCCTACGGCACTCGCTCCAGTGGCTGCGCCCCCCCTTTCCAAAAATCCTAGATCTGCCCCTGCGAAGCACTTTACAGAACCAATGGGGAGCCTCTTCAACTACCACCTCTGTGTGGCCCCCACCTGGATGATGCGGCAACAGGAATTCTGTGCCAGTACAGTACATTCATCACACAGTAGCTAAGGTGGTGAAGGGGCAGGAGAGGATTAGATATATTAGATATAGGGGATGATTACTGTAGGAGGCCAGATTTGAAAGGCCCGCAGTGGGCAATTTGAGCCAGGACATCGGGGTACCACCCCGACTCTTTCGAAAGATGCCCAGGGATCTTTTATGCCCACAAAGAGTCAGGATCTCGATTTTACTTCTCATTTTTACAGCATAGTGTCACTGCGCGGGGGCTTTGTGATCCACAGAGACCACAGGACGGGCTCCCCTGTTGGTCACACCAACACAGAAAATGAAAGGATAAGATGCTGACAGAGTGCTTGGGTGGTCTTCTGTACCGCAGACGTTTGACTTTTGCTTCTTACCAGGCTGTCTATCAGAATCTTATTGTCTGCCACCCCTTCGTCTAGTGCCCCTAATGGCAACACTAGATGGACATTTTCATTCCTGTCCCTGTCGCAGTTTAGCGTATGAAGGTGGAACTGACATTTCTGACAGCCAGACTGAATTAGTTTGTGCATCCATGAATGGAAATGTATCAATGTGTCTTTATTGAACATGATCACTTGGCCTTATGGAGAATCTGTATTCTAGGTTCTGTATTCTAGGTCAGCTGCCACCCGCAACGTCAATATCAGAAGCTGTTTCATGTCACGTCAATCACCATTGTAGAAATTTGTTCACGGACCAGCCTGGTGGTAGGTTCTGATTCCGTAGCAAAAATGAGTCCCTTGCATTCATGCTGAGTCTTGGTTTATGGGTAAAACTTACATTTAGTGTGATGCCACCTACAGTACCACCCTCTTTGTCCTGCCAATCAGAAAATCAATTCTTGTTACCCTACCCCCTCAAATCCAACACCCGCCCCCCCCCCCCCCCCAAAAAAAAAAAAAACATAAATGATGATGACAGCACAAGTTATTGCCTACATATTGCCTAGCAACAATGACAACACTGAATCACATTTGGAAATATTTGTGTATATATGCAAAATTTGATTGCCGTGGGGCAAAAGCAGATCTGTATGAATAACAAGTGCATGTACAACTCATGTATATTATAAATAGCAATATCATGCATTTGTTTAAGCTAGAACCAAAAGATAAATACAGACACAGCACAGATATAACAAAAATGTAATGAATTAATTATGAACTGAAACAACAAAAGCGTTTAAAATGAAACACCTCTAAGGATTAACTGATTTATCTTGAAGAATGCATTGTGCTATAGGAGCCTGTCCCCCTCCCTGCCTATTAGTGGATACATTAATAAAAATGCAGTTGTAAAGCCCCCCCCAACCCCCCCGCCCCGCACAGATTTTGAGTAAGAGAACCTACTGGAAATTGTTTATGACAGATATTTCACACTAAGTAGTTCATTTCTTTTATTAGTACTATAATTATTAAGGATGAAATGAAACCATTCTAGATTTTGAGCTAGTGTCTAATAGCCGTTCTATGATGCAGAATATAATGATATAGTTATAATTATGATATTATTGCTAGTAGTAGTTATCGTATTTGTAGTCATTTAGCAATAGCAGTTGAAGTAAATAGTAGTTGTATATTCACCAGTATAATATAGCATGTTTGTTTGTCTGTTTCCCAAACCAGTCCTCAGGGGACACTGGACAGATCCACATTTTTGTTTTATTCCAGTAAGGTGTCCCTTGTCAGGTGTTTAGAGCTACTGATTGCTTGGGTCAGATGTTCTGGGAATTGGGATAAAACAAAAATGTGGATCTATCCAGTGTGCCCCGAGGGCTGCTTTGGGAAACACTGGTATAGAGTGCAATATGCTTTGGGTGTCTTAAAAAGCACTATATAAATGTATCGTTCATTAATTCATTATACAATACAGCACGAAACAGTTAATGTCAGCGATGGCTGAGAAAAATGAAATACTGTTGAAATCAAGAGCATTTTTGTCTCCTGGGGTTATTACCATTCAATTTTACATGTAGTAATAAAAAGTAATTAAAGTACATAACCCTTCCAGCAAGACCTTAGACCAACCATAGGCATATTTTTGAGAGAGGGGCGGTGATGGGGTCACTCATCATGCTATACATGTAGTAGCTAAGCTAATGAGCAGCATCATTTAAAATGCGCTAACTAGCAATTATGAAGAACTAGTTTCCCCACTCAAAAAAAAAATCTAAATTAACAATTCATTTAAATTTGTTTTACAACATTATTTCGCTGGCACATGCTGACTTATTAAAAGTTAATTATGACTTTTAGACCTGCAATGCTGATTAAACCTGAGGAAAAAGTAAATCTGCAATTCAAGTGTACAAGAATAAGATGTCTTCAGAATTTGAAATTATTCATAGATTCCAAATGTCTGGAATGAAGTGCCACTGTCACTGTAGACCTGCCACCAACATGTCTGTTTGACACAGTTTTTAATGAATACGTCTGTCACCTTCTTTTCTTACACACTGCATCGGATAGCTGTTCCCGCAGGCTGCATTTATAAATATTTTTTAATATGTTTACGAACTCAAATATACAAAATTGAAATCAAGCCTCTGCGAAATGCATATGTAAGTGGTGCAGTGCCATCGACTTAAAGAGGTTCCTACACTTGTTACAGTGATTTTCTCTGTCCTCCTTCAAACCACATACTGTACGCAACTCCTGGTTACAGGAGGGCCTGTAGTCTGGCCCAGGCTGGGTGGGGCACAAGGCATGCAGGGGTACATCCATGATGATGTTATTCTATCGCAGGGCACACACACACACACACACACACACAGACATTGAGCTTAACCCCTACTCAGCCATAACCTTTACCATAAGTAACCAAACAAAATACAAGTCTTTCGGCATTTTAAATTTTTTGTATGCAGTCCCAGATTTTTTTTTAATTGAATTTCCCCTTGTGGGGACCATAAAAATGGTCCCCGCAACATCAAAACAACAGTTCAACCAAGGAGACCTCAATAGTTTGACTCGACAAGAGTGTTTATTTCTTGGCACAATTTGAATACGTATGAGAAATGTGATTTGGCGAAGCCCGTCTCTTGGTCGTCGGCTCCATCATCTCTGAAGCTGACAGGTCTGGCTGGGCGACCGGGCAGGAGCCGAAGGAGACAAAACCGGAGCAGGAGGGGAGTCGAAGGTGATGGAGGGGTGGAGGCAAGCGGACCTTACTGCTTATATAAAAATCTGGACCAATGTGATTGGACATGCTGCCGTTCATTAGGTCTCCTTGTTTGAACTTTCGTATTCACTTTCATTTCATATATTCCTATCATTGTGGGGACTTTCCATCCATTTCTATGGACATAACCCTAATCCTAACTATGATAACCTTAACCCTTAACCAGCCCTAACCTTAACTATAAATAACTAAACAAAACACAAGACTTTTGGCTATTTTAGTTTTTTGATTGCATTAGTATATTTTTTTTATAAAACTGAGGTTTATATTGTGGGGAACAGAAAAATGTCCTCACAAGCTAAAAAGTAACCTGCTTTACCACATTGTGGGGACCACACACACACACACACACACACACACACACACGCACACACACACACACAAACACGTACACTCACATACAATCATTATTTCAGTTACCTTGGGCCATACTTTTAAGATCTAATCAATCAACTCTGACTTTGAACAAATGGGTGTCTCAGGACAGCTATGAAATGTTAGATGAGACAACTGGGTCGTCTATGAGCTGTTTCTGTGTAACAGTTTGCAATTGTGTGTGTTGGATCACATCTTCATAATGTCACCTACACCTATGCTCTGAGAGCGTCATAAATCAGCTCAGTCAGTCATACCTTACGTTCTGCAGCGTGTACTCGGGAGAAGTGCCATCAGTCACCTTCCTTCAACAACATAAATAAATGTGTTTGAGAAAACCCAACAAAGACGACCAGAAAGTGATGTCTCACCATCCAACTCCCCTGCCACTGAAGATTCTCCTGTTTTGGCACTTCTCTCAAAAATAGGACATTTTCTCAATTATAACAACAATAATGACCCTGCAGTTCATCTTTTAGTAGGAGCCACAGAAATTTGGGATAATGAAGTATTGCAATGCTTCCAGTAGCTGTTCAGTAGCCTAAGTATTCAAATTCTCTTTGTTGTCTAAAACCTTAATGTCATAATTATATGATTTATCAACTATTTAAGCCTTGTTTTCTTTTATACTGGATTTTATGAAATTGACAGTTTTCTAGGAGTAAATCCATATGCAAATATACTTCATTATTTTATAGCATGAATAATTGATCCTGGAGGTCAGTGCCTCTCTCTGTCTCAGCATCTGACAGACACTCTAGCAAGCTGGGCTTCACTTTTAATTCTGAGTAGGAATGAACGGGAGAATTAAAAGCTTGCTTATGGTTAACAAGCTGCTAATTCAAAATGATTAGCCAGGATCTTGCTAATAAAATATGTTACCAATTATCACTCCAAGAGTGAACCATTATCATGCAAGGGGGAATAAAGGAAAATTTGGGAAAAATGCACTGATAACATGGAAAGTAACAATGGATTAGTGCCGATTCTTGCACAAATTTATTAGGATTAAATGAATAATTCTCTGTTGTGTATGAGTCTGATGTGGAAAATAGTACACAAGATAATTTGCTAGAAAACCGCAAAGCTTGGTGTTCTGCAGAAATATAAATGATCACTAATCTACACAGAAGCTACTTATAATTTCACTTCGATGAAAAATAAGTACATTTTTAATATAATATGGAATCAATTTTCATCAACAAATAGATGAAAAATCTACACTATTTTCTGAAAACCGTAAGACAGAATTGGTAATAAATGGTTGTATAATGCTGCTGCCTTTCAAACCAAATGTACAGAATGTACATTACGTAGTGATTGAAAATAGTTTGATGGATAGATGGAGGGACTGATGGATAGATATGTTTGTGTACCAAAGCAAGAGAGGTTCAGTAATGCTAGTACTAGTATCAAGTGTTCTGGTGCCTGTGAGATAAGGTCTTGGGGAGTTTATCTCTCTTTATAGGTTACAGGGGGAGATGAATCTGGTTCCTGACCTTCTGCTGTCCTAAGTGCTACAAAAAGAGGGTCCATAACCTTACAGAAGCAACAGAATGAATAATGCTTGGAAAATAGCTAACAATGTCCTGCATTGCTGCTTGTTATATAATATTTGATGGAATGGAATTAATTATGATGCCTGCAAGCATTCTACAGGAAAATAAACAGAAATATTTCTCCAGGTAACCATTAAATGCATTCAGTGATACATACAGTAGGTTTATGTACAGCATTCTCATGTTGGTTCCCCCTCTCTAATTTTCTGAAAGCAAAAAGTAAACATTTTGCAAGGAGTATCCATTCAATCTGCCGGTCTGGTGAGTTACAATTCCCACTCTCCACAATCCCAATACAATGCAGTATGGCCAACTATTGACACTTAAATTTCAGTGTCAGTCTAATAGCTACAGTTAACTGCGGTCAATTTATTTTCTTAAAGCATCCTGTTCAGTGCAGTTGCACCAAAGTGCTTCATATGCATATACAGAAACACACACAGCACAGCGAGGAGGAAGAAAGAGCCAGACAACAATATAGGAGAGGGACAATAATTGCTTGGTTTGGAATAGAAGGCAGGAAGGAAGCCCAGGGGTCAAAGGTCAAGTGGCCACCCATCCCTCCACATGTTATCTATACTGGCGGAGAGCCTGAGAGGCCATGCCACAGCTACTGGTTTTATACTGGCCAGTAACTTTAGCCCAGATGCACGTCAGCCTTCACTCGCCGGTCATGTGACTGGACCCAAAGCGGGCGGGAAGGTACCTGCACTGAGCCTGAATCTTCCCTTTGAGTCCTAATCCCCCACCAGGGACCTGAGATGCAGGAAATCTCTGCTGTGCTGTGGGAGCGAGACTCAGGTAGGATAATTAGGAGGAAGAGACAGGCCCTGACTTGACAAATCAGCTAACACAGCACAATGAGAGTGTTTGTTCTCAAGGAGACTGGACCTCCATGTTCAAGCAGGTCGAAGTGGGATCAGAGCCTGTGGAGACTGTAGCCACTGTTACAGGCACCTAAATCAGCTGCTTTACTGCAGAACTAGTGCTGAGCAACCAGCAGTGCAAATATTTGCCTTAAGGAGACCTTCTTTCATGCAAGCTTTTACGAGAACATTTTAAGGGAACATTCGCAAACAAAATGGTCTTTTTTATGAGTTACTCATCATTCCAAATTTACCTTCTGTCCTTTTCAGCTACAGAAATCATTAGCCCCTATTTCTGCATGCCACGAGAAAATGATAATTCTGACTTTTAGCTTGCGATTTAAAACAAGCTTTATGTAACATTTCACATTTCCTCATGTCTGCTGCTTGTTTAAGAAAATCTCTATAAAATGCATAGTGATGCAGATCATTACGCTTTCACAAAATTAGGAACATAACCAAAATGGTATATAACTGTTTTTCACTGTATAAAATTACATACACATATCCTGCCCCCCTAATGTCCAATGTCACATTTAAATTGCAACTTTCATTTCTAAGCTACTTTTGGCTGCAAGATAATACATCATACCCCAGGTTACAATGTAAATGAGAGCCACTCAGTGGGCGGGGCCATCAAACTTGCAAAGATTTCTGGGACATTTACAATGGAAATTATAAGCACAGTGTTGCTCTTGTAGCTGTATGTATGAATCATGCATAAGCACTTTTTTAAAAAATCACTTCACATGCACGCATTATGAAATTTGTGCAGCTTCAATGTCTGGAGAGCTAGCCCTGAGCTACTCTAAAATCTCCGTGGTTTAAATGTCAAGAATTTAATGAATATACAGCTTTACAATGACACACTGCATCACTTGAAAATTAAATGGATAATTCTTAATAATATAGTGTGCTTCTTTCAAAACTGCAGGTTCTGGCATTTTCGTGCATATTTTGTTTTGGTCAGCAATAACGGAAAAGAAATGCAAAGTCACAATATATTATTTAGAAATATATGTCTTTTCAAATATGTAAGCATTACTAACTCTTTGAATTACTAACTGTATTCCATTCCAGTCCTTTATACATGTCAGAGTAGTATATTGTTTTTCAATTTCTGAGGGATAGGCACAATAACTTGGATCAGTGCCCATATGACAAAGAAATAATATACTAGCAAGCAACTTGTTTATGTTTTGTTTCCTGCTGAAACAGTAGATTCAGGTTATATCCCCATCTGCCCCCTACTGAAAAGAGGAAAAGACAAAAATAAAATCAAGGTTCGTTCGAAATGTTTTGGCACGTTTCCATTCTCTGGCTTTCTTCATGCTACGTTTCTGTGAAATAACGTCAGTGTTACTTCATGAGACATAAAATGAGACGAATAAGTGCAAAAAAGTCCGTCCACCGACCCATCATGGACAGAGTCGTGGGGGAGCCGGAAGCCAATCTGAGGCAGCACCAGGGTTACCTCCTGGAGGAGATGGAAGTCCATGGCGGGGCACATAAGCATAATTCACACACCCAGTCACAGAGCGGCAGAAAACCGCAGCACCTGTAGGAAACCCAGGTGACAGAAGGGTAAACATCAGGCTACGCTGCTACCTACCATTTCACTCAATAAGACACTCAATTTTCCAAGTCTCCAGCGGCTGCTATATTGAATATTGTCAGCTTGTGATAATGTGTGTGATCGTGGTAGGGCTACAGTGCAGTATAAAGAAGATTTATGAAGGAAAACGTATTATGAGGATGAATGCAGTAGATTCAGGAAGGATATTCTGTTTGTAGTCAAAGAATTATTGTAATTATGCTTTTGACCTTGTATATTTTGTACAGTTATTTATATAGGCATTTCTAATATTTACTATATCAAATGTTTCCAAACTGGCACCTTGTTCTGCTGATCCTTTCGCATGTCTGATGGGCTTCAAGTGAGAAAACCTGCAAGTCCAGTAACCTGGAGAACTGATCGCATAAATCTCCTTTCTTAGCATATAGTGCAGATGACAGAACATTGTCATGGATAGACTTTTTTTTATTCACTTACCAAACGCTTAGCAAGTCTGCTTGGTTTAAAAGTCAATGCATCAAGTTATTTATAACAAGAGCATGAAAGTCACAGCTCTGTCTAATGGGAGCTTTCTCCATTTCTTGAAGTTCTCGTGGGCTTCTTCTCGCAAATCTGAAGTCGTGATGAGCAGCTGAATTTATTAATCCAGATAGCTCTGCTTTGTGTGCCTGAGGGTGACTTCCCTACAACGAACTGACATTCATGTCTGAGATATATCCTAACTTTCATCCAGGGCTTCCTGAAATTAAGCTCTAGAGCATCGTGACCTTGACTGAATGGTAAGTCACTGATAATGGATGAATAATTGAGTCATTTTAAGACGCCAATAGATAATTGTTTGTCCAGTTGAAATAAACAACAGAGTTAACTTTAGTGGTCAGGATTTCTGATATCTAGCTAAGTACCATATGTTGCATTCCAAGATGGTACTACTAGTATATATTGATTACCTAAACATACAACTAGAGATTCTATATCAGGTATGTAATTGAAAGGCCTATGAGGCAATATTTCTCTCCCCAGGATTACATGGAGATAAAATATGCTAGGAAAGACTTTGCCTTACCTATAATAGTGGAAAGTTCATTCTAAACCATCTATATGAAGAACGTGTCCAATATTCATGTCTTGTTCCAGAGGAACTATTTGCATTTGTCTTTTGATACAGACCTTTGGGGATTGTTGTTGAGGCCACCTGGTGATCCATACCTGCATCAAAGATAGAGAAATGGCAGACAGTGGAGTCCTGGGAGGGTTGCTGGATTGAGGCAACACCCCTAACCCCAAGATGACCTCTGGTATTCCTCTCCCCTGGTGGATTTGACCTGATGCTGTCTGCCAATCTCTTAGAAAGACCAATCATAGCCTGTCTATGGGCGCCACCTGCAATGAGCTCTCCAGCTGTTACTGCGCTGAGCTCAGAGAGCAGCGCGTGGCGTTCCAGGCAGCTAAACCATAGCTTATGATGAGCAATGGTTCGCCTCTAGCCCCCAAAAGACAGCAGTGGCTGAAGGACTGTCAGTTTTGAAAGAAGAGAATTATCTGTGAGGGCACGAAACCAGTCAACTTCATGCTGCATTTCTGTTGAGTTAAGCCAGGATAGCCTCAGGAAATGGAACTAGCAGTGTGATGCGGTAGATTGTCAACAAACAGTAGAGGTCTCGTCTAAAACAAAGAATGTGGGCGGGTTCAATCACATTGTTGTGGAAATTTCTTTTACTCATTCCTTAGATAAATCATAGATAAACAAATCAAATCAGCGAGTATCTTTCAGGTACATTCTCAAATACATTCTTGTATGGTTTCCACAAAGGAAGCTAAGTTTTTCTAGATGCTGGATGTTTCGCCAGGAGATTAGGGTCCTTATTTTTGATTAATGATGTCAATCCTTGGTAATCCTTCTCCATGTTTTTTCACCCAGCATTTGCAATTGGGAACTCGGTAAGGAAGTGACCTCAGGAGGAGACAATGAAACAGGAAATATTTGTGCCGCAAGGACTGGAGTTTGTGCTGTGGTTGAAAGAGTTTTTAACCAACTTATGCACAAAGAGGGTTTTGGATGCTCTATGTCCCTAAGTGCTTATTGAATTAGGTAAGGCTTTTAACAAACAGACAATAGGATTAGTTCAATAAAGGAAATTCATTCATTTGATTAGCAGGAGAACGTTACTGACAGGTGAAGGCAATGCTGAACTAAAATCAAATATAACAAAGTTTCCGACTTGTCTCTTTTCTTTAGTGAATAAAAGTATAAAAGTTCCACAACCGGCAGGAAAGTAACAAGCTGCAACAAGCTAAATGTCAAAAGTCTTCTGGAACAGATAAAGAGGTGTATAGAGAGATGATGCATGCATGACTGCATGACTGCATGCAGGGCTGGAGTGCATAATTCCTGGACCTGGGAAAAAATAATTTTAACGTGGTTTAACATTAGATTGACTATTTCCCTTGGCTCAGTCCCCTCCCCCCCACTTGAAGAAGGAAATGGTCCATGTCTATACATTTCTCTCAACTCCATGATGTGGTGAGAATCTAGGAACCTATATCTATATCAGAGTTGGGAAAAAAACTCCTTGCAGATGTGAGCTAGTCAAACCGTCCCCGAAGGGCAATAAGCATTTACACAGTAAGTGTGCAATTGCACAGGAGTGCAGACAACCACTAACAAGAGTATCTGCTGAAATACATTAACATTAAGGTCAGGTAAACCCAAAGTGTCAGCATGCTTAGCATGCGACCAGCATTTTTCGCATTAGTCTTGTCTGAGGCAAACTTGCTAAGTGAAAACTTATGCCGCTGCAGAAATTGGTCACATTATTCAGTCCACAGACTCTACAGCATGTCCCAAATGCACTGCACTTTGTAAAACACACACACGTACATTAACATAGAGCTAAATGGGTATTTTTCGATGCAAGAATGGATTTGTTGCATGGAACACTGTAATTATTGAATATATCAAGGCAAAATTGGCTGCATTGTGAACCACTTCTGCTCCAGCTAATGTCAAATACTGGAAAAATGTAAAATACTGCATCTACTTGCCTTAATGGTTCATAATGACTAACATCTAGAGCAAAATAAAGCCAGGGAGGAGTGGCTGAGTCTGTTCACTCTTCTCAGAATTCAGTCGGTCAATCAGATTATATTATGTGCAGTTCAATTATGGGACTTATTTGGCACGCGGATGGTGGCATGTCAAGGCAGATAATGACTTCAGTGAAAAATAATTTCCATCAAAATTATTTGTAGGAAAGGGCAATTGCACTTATTGCACTACTGCTGTGAGATTAAAACACACATTGCCATGCATACAGGAAGTTCGCTCATTACGCTTTGAGCATGGAAGCTTGCTAACATTGTAAACTGACTTGATCATGTCTTGCACAAACATTGTCTACATCCTAGTGGGGGGTAAGCAGTGTTTGTTCAGGCATAAAGGAACTAGACAGGGGGACATTTATCCATATCCTGGTAATGCCCCATAAAATGAGGTATTGGTAATGGATGCATTCTGTGCTGACTCATGCACCTTTTGATTGGTTCTCCTCAATGCAGATACAGACTCTTATTGGTAGTGCTACATATACGGCATTTACATAAGATCATTTCTCATGGAATATTTATAAAAACTGTCCTGAAAAATAAGAATCAATCTGTTAGACAGACCAGAGCAACAGAGTAATGAGTACAAATTTCCAGATGATCTGAAATTTAATATTATCCATATTTGGCTCTTAGCATTTAAATATCTGTGGACAGAATGTGCCCATGATAATCACCAGCTAAATGTGTCGAGCATTATGTACCCGCATGGGCCCGATGTCTCACGCCCACTGTGGAAAATAAATATAAACAGTAGCATCATAAAACAGAATGAAACCGTATTTTCAGTCCTCCTGCCATTCAATATATATTTTTTATCTTTTGCAGGCAATAACATTTCCTCAGAAAGCAGTCAGTAAAACTAATTTCATTGGCACACAGACACCCACACACACACACCCACACACAAACGCAAACGCTTAAACCATCGTTTTGGATCATTTTAATCACTAAACTTACTTGTTTATGTAAGAATATGCCTCAGTGGAATTGAGTAATAACCCTCAAGAACTTAAGCAGTGTGTGGGTGGTGTCTAACACTTACTGTGTAGTACCTTTGACACAAGAATTCAACCCAAAACTTCGTCTACACTAACATATGTTTAATAAGTGAAAAGGGTCAACTGTACAGCTTCCAGGAAGAGCTTGTCTGGAGAAGGTTTATCCTTCTGTTCTCCTTCAAGGAGTAGGGAGTTGGACCTATTTTGTTTGACTAGAGTCAATCAGTTCCAGGTACCATGCCATGTTTGCAGTTCTCTGAAAAGTACAAGGTCATTGTTATTGGGAATAGATGCCGTTACTTTATTTTCCCAATAGATCCACTGCCCCAGCTTCCAGGATTCTTGGCGCTTGCTGGCAAACTCAGTATTTGTCTAAGTCTGTTTTCGTGTATGTGTGTGCATGCTGGTGAGCTCTCGATCAACCTGTCAGTCACCCGTGAGAGCTTGTGGCTTTTCATCTGTCATTCCTGTCCCCAGCACTTCTGGGTGGGGACAGAGGGGTTGTGGGGGAGGGAGTTACAGGTAGCTGGTCAGGGCCAGAGTTAGATGCCCACCATTGCTTATTTATTTTTGTTATATCCATTCGTTCTGCCTACCCCTTTGTCCACCTGTTTTGTAAATAGTAATCAAGTCTGATTTGCCTCAGCCTGAGTTTGGTCCAGATCCGGTCCGGCTGCTGAAAGATTGTGTGTGTCTGCTTCTGTTTCCTTATCCCTGCCAAAATGACAATTTAAGTTTTTCACCCCCCTCCGCCATATGCCCGTCTTCCTCTGAGAAGTGGATCTGTTTTTAAATCCGTTTTTCTCGTTTTTCTGTTTGCTGAGCTGCTGAGGCTTTTCACGGCAAACAGATTTTCTGGCAAAGAAGGCATTTTTCAGCCTTTCTGTTCCTCTGTAGTTCCCACTCTAAAGCTTTAGGAAGCCATATCTGTGGCATTTAAAAACATGTATGTTTCCAGTGCTTAAATATGGAAGCTGTCATGATTTTTGACTTTGATGATACTGTAGCTGTTCTGCTGCAATAAAAATATGAATTTATAATCATCGAACATTTCATCAGGACCTAACCTGAAGTGACAGTACACTCAAGAGCAATTTAATGGCTTTAGCAATGGCATGTTTTTGAGAACCCTTCAAAACGTTGAAGTGAAATGGACTCAGCTATGCTATATAATGCATGTAAACAGTCCCAGAATCTACTGGAATCAGTTGAGTTTTCCATTGCAGTATAAATGTATTGTTCATTATTGAATTTGTATAACTCAGAAATGCAAAACAACTCAAAACTGTTGAGCCATGGCATTGATTTATTGCAGAAAGGGAAACAAAAATCGCAGCTCCTCACTGCACATGTGTCTGCATAGGGTGTAATTTCACTGTGTAAAGTGCTATTGATCGCTGATATGGTTTATCGGATGGATGTCACTCAGAGTGCTTGGAAAGTGATGTTCGGAATGATGATAGCATTTATTTTGTCAGGAAAATTGAAGTGGAGGCTTTATGCCATAGATATGGAATCTGTAACCTAAACCTGATTTTAGCTGGAAAATTGCACCACGACTACTGAGCATGAACCAATCTAATGGTACTGCTGTGTAAACTTAATATGTCGATCTTAATGAATGGAAGCACCAGCCGGTCGGTATTTGGAGCTGTGTTTAATACACCTGTTACATACCTGTTTCTGTCCGCTTTGTAATTTTGGAATTCAGTAATGTTTATTTCCTTGATTACATTCACAACACACTTATTGTCATTACTGTCATACTTAATATTGCTAATTATTATGTCAAATAATCATAATAACCATTCATGACAGAAAAGAACACCAACGTTCAACTGTTTTGTATTGTATCTACCTTTTCATTATTGTTATGAAATCTACATGAACAATTCTGTAATTTTAAATTCAGATAATGTATTAAGCCTTTCGGAGAAAGCTTGATTTTGTATACTATTTGCAAGCATTTTGACATCTTTTTTTTTTATATGCTGTGATAATTCTACATCTACAGTTACATTTATTAATGTAAATGTAATATTTATAAATTGACTGACAAAAAGTGAATTTTTTTATCTGAGATGGACTTATGCTGATCAGTAACATTGTGTTATAGAGTGTGCTGAAACTCAAATTTAGCCATCGTCCAGCGAGGTTTGGGTAATCTAATGAAGTATGCATTAATGGAGGAGGCATTCAGATATAATTAGGATTCAAGTCACATTAATGTTAACTAATCTGTAAAATCACTGAATCATCAAGACTTCAGTCTTCTTAACAAATGATGAAGGCCAGTCTTCTCTGAAGAATATTGATCACTATCTCCATTAGCATGCTCTAAGATGGATTCATAAAAATGTAATGTTTTATATTTTACAAGTATCCAGTAACCTTCAGACAGTACTTATGTTCGCTCAGTAATTCTCATACTCAAAGGCTCAGTCTCCTGTCCAGTACAAGAAAATTTTGTTAAATAGCATAAAATAGGACACAAAATGCCAGCCCCTCAAGCTAAACATATTTGATAGAGATTATAGGTACCTTGCCATAAAAATGTGGGTCTTTGAGAAAGCATGCCGCTGGGCAAGGTTTTAGTAAGAGATTGATGCAAACTCTCTGCAAACAATAAAACATTTTTCAAATCACACAGTCATCTTTTTTCAGCCCCACTTTCAGCAGCAAAGGACAATCTACATAGCCAAAGCACTGCTAAATAATAATTCCACATCTACTATAGTTTCTACTGTTTTAAGCATAGTTAATATGGTCTTACATTTCATTAAAAAGTAATTACGGCTTCTTAAGCTTCATTACCACCTTTAATTTACCAAAGGGGTCGTGATAACTGAGAGGGAAGTTGACAATTTCCTGTGTTTTTGAGTCTCATTTCCTGCAAATTGAAGCACTTATGGTCTGTAGTGCAGATTTTATTAGGTGGCCCATAATGGGTTCTAACTCATTAAGGGAGTCAAAATTTTGAGGGTTGAGGCTTATTCTTTTTTTGACAGAGCAGAGTGGCTGCAGCAATCGGCAAAGGAGGGGAAGAGGAATCTCTACAGGTGGGGGGCTATACAAATTTTGTTTTCTGTATAACGATTAATGGATGAACTGGATGTGGAAGGAGAGCACATTTTGATCTCTGTTAGTTCCTTTCTTGGGTTTGTGCTTGAATTTACCTTACTGTATATCCCAAGACAGTAATATTATGCTAAAGATTATTCAGTACAAATTAGATCCCTACATTGAAAGAAAACTGTGCTGAATTCAGCTAAGGCTGACAAGACACATTATTGCTGATGCATGATGGATAATCGAAAATGTTGAGAAATACAGGAAGAAGGTCAACATGTGCCTTATTGATCGCAACAGAGCCTTCAATTGTGTTGACCATGTCAAGCTATGGGATGTTCTTAGGGAAATAGATGCACGCCTCATTGTCCTTATGAAAAATATGGAAGCATTGACTGGTTTGATAAAGGAATTCGACATGGATGCATGCTGTTACTACAGTATAAATATTAAACTTAGATTATATACAAGAGACAATGGACCAGCAGGAAAGAACTGTGGACTGGAAAAGAAAAACAACCTTGGATATGATGATGATGCCACACTTTTAGTGTAAAATTAAAAAAAAAAGATATGAAGACATATGTAAAGTTAAAAAAACAGAGCGAAAAGATAGGACATGGACTAAATTTTAAGGGGAAAAAATGCAATGACCGCAGCTTTTGCCTCCTTGGAATAATAATCAACAATAAAAAAGTGAAGAAATCCAGCAGTCAAGAAATACATTGTAGTCCAAGGTAAAATGAAGGACCTGGGAAAAAAAAATCTTCAAAAGTACTGACATATCTTTAAGAACTAAGATCAGAATGGTTCAGAATATAGTATTTTCTGTGACTTTTTATGGAGGTGAAAGCTGGACAATGCAGAGGCAGGACAGGTAGAGCGCTGAGGTCTTTGAACTTCGGTGCTGGTGAAGACTTAAGAATTCTGTGGACTGCAAGACAGACAAACAAGTGGATGCGTGATCAAATCAAGCATGAAGTTTCAATTGAAGCACAAATGATGAGATTGAAGTGATGTTCCTTTGGACATATTATAAGAAGACCCAGATTATTGGAGAGCGTCTTTTCAGATCCTCAGTTCAGACCTGTTTATTGTAATCCTTTATTCAGAATGTTTTTATGTAACCATTCAGTGAAGATCCCACATAGATTCTTTTCTTTAAAGAAAGTCACATTTCTTCTCATTCCAGCACATGGCATCCTTGCATCAAAGGACAAATATGGGCTGCCTACCCTTTAAAATGGAATTAATGATGTTACTAAATATAAATATGCTCAGATAATTACACCAAGAATTCAAAAAGGAAATGGCAGAAGAGCAGGCAAAAGCATCACAAAGATTACATTTAGTGGGATCGCAATTAGCATTCTCATTGCTTTTGAACTTTTCATGTATTAATTTGCTTATGTCATTTTAAAAGCAGCCTTAGGTGGTTTTGTTGTTTGATTTCCTAGACAAGAGGTGGCATTTTGAATAGATAAAATAATATTAGAGGAATTATGCCATAACAACTATGTTTAGCAGCTCTTAGGCAGAAACAGCTGATGCTGCATATTGTTCAATAATTGTTTTTGCTTTGTTTCTCTTTTGTGCATATTGCCTTAGTGTTTTTCTCCTATGCTTGTCCATTTATGTGTCAACGCATGTTCTGACCATCCTGGCTCTCTGCCTACCCACTTGGTGGCCAGGGTGAGCAGTCCCATGGAGGGGTGACATCGTGAATGAGACCTACGAACTGTATCATGGTGGGTGCAGCCACCATGTTTTGCATTTTGAGCCCCCTGCATCACAGGGTTCTTCTGTCTGTTAGATGAACAACAGTGCAACTTAAAGCTGGCCAGGTTGATGGTGTTAAACTGTTCTGAGAACTAAATATTATTGACTGGGCAAGTCATCTGAAGGAGTGGAGTTTACACAGCGGAGCAAATATTGGGAATTTATATCACTGCATCAATGGTTCTTGTGGTTGTGAGATCAAAAATAGTGTAACTTAAAGATGACCAGCTGGTTGTTTTTATAAGGTTCTGAGAATGAAAATGTTGTTAGCTGGATGTGCTACCCAGCAGGTTAACTTGCAGGCTTTAAGATAGTCAGGGGCAAATTTAAGTGAAAGAAGATAAAGTCCATTTAAACTGGGGTACCTTAAATCTGACAAATTATCAGACTAACCAAGAAGTATTGCACTGTGATACAGGCCCTAGGGCATCAAATTAACTGGGACACTCCTGACTGGATGCAGTAGTGAGGAAAGACTACTACTCTAACTTTTGCAGAAAAGTGTTTTCCAGGTCTGTTTTGTGCATTACTGCAAAACCGCATTCAGAAATAAATGGGGAAATACTGTCATGCTGGAAGGGTGAAGTTTTACAGCTTAGAACGAGCTTTTCTCACATGCTGGTATAGCACTTTTCAATTCATCTTATAATTATTTCCATGAATGACTTAGTGCTATTACAATTTTTCAGTAAAGCATTTACCTGGTGTGATCCAAGGCTAAATTATTATGAATTTTGAAGGACTTTTTGAAGTAATTTTATATATAAGGCAGAAGTCATGGTAATGGGACAAATAAAATACCCTTTGTGTTAGAGGCTCTATAAAAAACACATTTCGAACCATGGTGACAAATGTAGTGGAATAAAATTCAATGTAGCAAAATAACAGAGTTTCTGATCTGAAGTGATGGTTCAAGGTATGGAACTGTAGCTTTGGACTTCCACTGTTGTGGCTTTCAGGGGTCTGTGTGTGCAGTTCTTGTTTTTTCTAAAAACCTGAAGTTAGGAGACTTGGTGCAATACTGTTTATTTCTGAGTTGTTACTTTGGAATATTGTGTAATACTTTCTCTGGCATTGTTTGCAGTTTCACTATCTATCTATCTATCTATCTATCTATCTATCTATCTATCTATCTATCTATCTATCTATCTATCTATCTATCTATCTATCTATCTATCTATCTATCTATCTATCTATCTATCTATCTATCTATCTATCTATCTATCTATCTATCTATCTATCATCTATCTATCTATCTTCAGGGACGGTGTGTGGCTTAGAGGGCGAAGCTTCTGTGTCTGTGAGCAGCAGGTTGCTGGTTCAAGGCCAAACCTGGCATGTCTGCAGGTCCTTCAACAAGGTCCTTAACCCCCAGCTCCCACATCAGGTGGTTGCCCTTTGTGGCCAACTTCCTCCCACCCACAGAGAGCAAGTTGGGGGAGGCGGAAAGAGAATTTCCCCATGGGGATCAATAAAGTACCTATTATTATCCATACACCCATAGTGTGTAATTTCTCTGTGATGGACTAACATCTTATCTACCATGTTCTTCTGACTTGTGCCTTGTGTTCAGGCTCCAGCATCACGGTGATCCTGCATTGCCTTAAGGGCTTATGGAAATATTCTATGGTTACCAGACACAGATGTAAAATCAACATTCAGTATATCGTGTCCAGTTTGTTAGAAGCACAAGAATCTTTTTCCATACAGCACAGTAGACACCCAAAGGTGACCCTTCTGATGCCAAAATTATGATAATCTGGCTCCGCTCCGCTGATATGCAAGCCGAGAGGCTGATCTACGAATTTCCTAGTAAACGGATACAGTTCTGATTTCTTCTCCATGATGTGCTTCAAAATGAAAGATGAGAAGTGCAGCGGTATCTGATCTTCAAAACTGCTACCACAATAAACACAGAAGTGAGAATAGTGAAAGGATCACCTAACACGAGTGTATTTTCAGCCATGCAAAACGTATATTTCCTTTTAATGTTACCTGCTTAAATGTGACAGATTCACATTTTTCACTGATTTAGATTTAAATATGCACACGCTTTTATTTGATAAATGCTAATGAAACAGCTTGAATATCTAGTTATAAACAATGACCAAAATGCACGCTAATGTAATTCTTTTTGTGTTTGAGTTTTATTGTGACATCTGTTTGAGGGAACAGTAAAATTTGTATGTCACAGTTGCAGGGGATGGCACAGACGCATGGGGGTGGGGGGGGGAGGGGGGGGGAGGACAGGACAAACAACTGTGCATTAAAAAGACAGGACGGTGCAAGACATGACAATGTTGTGGATACATTCATTTATTTATCAACAATTTAACTCCGTAAACACTGTCACATATTTCAGGAAATCAAGTTGCAGCCAATAAAACATGCAGATGCCAGTGAGTAAACTTAAGCAGCAATCATGAGGGTGAGAGGGATTAAGGAAATACCACAGAAGCAACATTTCTCAAGTACCTCATCCGTTTGGGGATCCCACCAAATTCCAATAGTTCCTCATAAATTAAAAATCAACCAGCATATTCATCTTGCACATTATTATGTTGTCTGTCTTTTATTTAATATGTTAACATGGAAATTTTGGGCAGATTATCAATTTTCTATGCAGTTATTTAACAGAGAATCATACTATGAAAAGTACAAAGTTCTGATACAGTATATTTGTTGTTAGTCTAGAAAATGGCATGTTTTTTATAATCAATAATCAAGCTGCTCATTTAATTACAGTAAGTATTAACGGATTACAAATAGCTCCCGAATTTGTCAGCGAGGGCAATCATAACACGGCTGTAAGAGTTATATTTTGTATTTTGAGAAGTTCTCCACTTCAACAGCAAATCTCCAAGACTCATTCAGTCCATGGGATACGTTTGTGAGAAATCTTCTGTGGACTTTGTGAGTTTTGGAAATGTAATGACAGTAGTTCTCTGCTGGATTACATGAGGACTGAGTCAGTACTATAACATATGATGAATAAGTCTGGCTTAAGGTCATTGGCAGTCTCATCTCAAAAATGGAGTAAGTTTAAGATATCTATTCCTCAGCTGTGACAATTAAACAGAGCCTCATGCAATGGTCATGGTAGGACATGTTAGGGATTCCTTTTTGTGGAACAGCAGCATCTGGGTATATCTTAGATTAACAAAAAACTTACTGCTGGCTGTTATGACAGCTACTGAATGAACGACGATCAACATGCGCAGCTGCCGATCTCGCGGCATCTGTCAGACGGGGTCTGCTTTACTAGTGCTGAAATAAAACGCTAGACTAAAATTTATACCGAGCCCATGGACTAAGGCGCAGGAAACACTCATCAGTAGCGCAAATCCCAGTAACCTCTCTTCCTGAACCTGATATAAGCTCTATCCCCCACTACAACTATGTATTACTTCATATATTGCGGTTCAAAGCTCGTTTCTCTTTTATTGCAAGAGTCCTTTCTAAGTCATCCTTTGCACTAGTCTGTTTTCTTTTTTTTTGTAAACAATGAACCAAGGTAATAATCCAGCCTTGATACACTTCGGCTGAAAAGAATGGAAGGGAGAGGAATGAGACCTTCAGGTGCAACACCTGGATCCACACAAACAAAGCATTGGTCGTATATTGGTAATATATGTCAATGCACTAGATTAAATGGGAGAAAAGATACAAACTAAAATTGCGAATGTAATGGTTGAGGGCATGGATAAGCTTGCAATCAAAGCATGTTAAAGATATATTACTTTGAACCAGGGACAATCTTCTGCCTGTCTGTACATGGACAAATGTTTCCGTGTCAAGATTCTTCTGTGTCCATGGCTAATCTACTGTATGTTGGCTACATATTTAAATACTGTACCATGCCTGTGGTAAAAATTGCATTTTGGTCAAAACGTCCAACAGAATACACCATAGAACATGGACCCCTGCTTTGAACTAAGTGCTGGACTTAGCTCATGTTTTCCACAGTCATGAGACTCCTTACCAGCCTTTTCTTCTAAGGTTGGGATCTGCAGTTCTGGTCAATACAGTTGGTCTGATGTCTTTGGTTTTGTTTTCGATTTGAAATGTTTGTTTCTCTCATTGGGCCCATTGTTTGTTTTCATGAATGTGAAAGCAGCAACAGCAGAATTAGCTTGCAGTTCCTATCACCCTGCTTGAATAGACTGGATTTAAACTGTCAAGATAAGACGCTGCAGCTACTGTGTGTTAAGCTTTGAAACATGACGAGTGATGGATGTGTGTTACACACCATTCCGTGTTTGCATAATCACTATAATGAAAGAAAGGCTTCCTGAAAACGTGGTGGGTGAGTGGGAGGGTGAGTGTTCAACTCTCATGGGACAGAGAATGAGTCTTTGGGGACCGGAATCTGAGTTGCAATTCTGTACTGTAGATGAGGGAGAGAGACTACATCATTGTAAATGGCATGCCTAATTCTCTCAACGCTGCAAATGAGACGTGATTCATTGAGAGGAGAGTGAGACAGTAACACCCATTCATTAACTGCAAGAATGAAGTGGGTATAGATGGGACTGAAGGAGCAAAAACAATCAGTTTTTTGGGGCCAATTTACTATCACTGCCATGTAATTCACTCATGTAATTTGCGCAAAAAACAAGATGAATGAAATGAGACAGTAGTATTAATACTACTGTTTTATATTAATTGTGGAGGATTGTCCTGCTTTTTGTGTCACTAGCTTCTGTTGCTCGTTTATTTGTTAGCATAATTAATCTTGGCCCTTTCCCCCCAGAAGGTCACGTTGAAGCATTTTCTGTTTGATCCTTCAAGGTTGGTACTTACTTTTCTGCTGCGGACTCTAGGCATTGTTACACTGGTGACGTTAAATCATCATGTGAGATGTCGACAAAGGGCTCCATTCTCCGATGTACTTAAGTCAAAAAAGTGCATAGCTGCTCGCTTTTTTGACTTAAGTCAATGCTCCCATTGACTTAAGTGTGGGGTTTAAGTGCACGTAGGCGATTTACGCACTTTGAGTGGAGAAACCCCAAAATATGGACGTGTCACATGTAAATATCTTAAGAACATTCTGTCATGGACTTATGTGCACTTAAATGTATTTTTCACTAAGTGAACTTGAATGTTGTATTAAGTGTGCCTTCGCAAGTCCAAGTGCAATATCGCAGGTCTTAGAAAGCCAAAACAAAACTTTCTAAAACATATCATACAAGTAGAAACAAGTATTACAATCCAAAAAGGATGTCAATAATTCGTATTAATTAAGAAGGATTCAAGTGACATCTGCCTTGTCAACACGCCTAGAAGGTGAATCTATTAGGCTAAATGACTGGTCGATTAATAAACTAATTCTTTCAATTAAAATGAGTAAATATAGATTCAGGGGATGTAGTGTGTCCTCGTAATCCTAAGCCTTAACGAATGAACTTGCACTTCTGTGAGAGTGAGACAGACTGTAAGCATCACATGTTTACGGGTGGAATGTGAAACGCTATTTTGAATTCTGATTCGTCCCATATTTTCGTACACGTACACTTTGTACATGCACTAGGTCTGGGATGTCCAGCAGAACTACCTGACCAAGACACTCGCCTACAATTCTTCACTTAATGGGGTAGATGTGTTGGTTTTTACTGCAACCATTGGGGGTGCGATGGAGTGTGTATCTGTTTTCCTTTGCTGTCACCTGTCAGTTGTCACCACTAGGGGGATTGGATTATCTGTGGGAGGACAGATAGGGTGGAGGGGTGGAGTTTATTTTGGAGGGAAAAGAGAACAAAAGAATTTCATTTGTTTTTGGGAGGAGGTGTAAATGGAGCTGGGAAGCTGCTGCTTGGGGGCCCAGTTGATTTTTGTTCACTGTCTAAAGAAACAAGCCCAAAGGAATTTGGGGAAGTGAAGAACCGGAACTGGAATGCTTAAGACGCTACACTGATTCTGGATAAGGACAGAAAACAATCTCTGGGGTTGCCAAGAGGGATCCTGCATATCTTGTATTTTTTGGGCTTTTTGTGACTGGATTATGTGTTCCCTGGACACAAGTTTTCTTTTTTTTCCTCTCCTTATTGGACTTAGAGTTGGCAACGAGCGAGCTTTGAGGAACAAAGACTATGATTAGACATGTTTTGTGTTTAAAGGCTTAGCTTCTGTATCCTTGACGTTCTACATATGTTTGATAATGGTTTTGATTTCTGGTGTCACTATTCTTGTGTTTAATGAAACCCACTAAAGCAGCTATTTGAAGAAACAACCTTTGTTTACCCGTTGTTGCTATAATAGACCAATGAATATATATAAGAATGTTATATTGGTGACAGTGACTACCAAATGGTTTGGAATAATGCATTGCATCCTACACCGTAGTGTATAAGCTTGTTTGGGCTGTGCAATTGATTGCATTATTATTTTATCTGCAATTCATTCCAAACGTTCAGTTCATGCTATTAATACTACTGTAGCGCATGGCGGTAGGGGATTGGGTATGATTGACCTGGCCCCCTTCCCATGATTCCATGTAGTAACCGCCCACCTCATAAGTGTCCAGCCATGAACTGACTGAGAGGTATGAAAGGTGTGAGGAGCTCAGTCTGTGAGGAAGTAGAAAAAGGTACAGGTGTAAATGCTCAATTGTCTCTTAAACAACGCTGATAAAAGTGCATTCTTTCCACTTACATGTTCCTACCTTTATCTGTTTTACTCCCTGCTTTTCCCTTGCGAAAGGTAGACGTTGTATTTCACTGTAAGATTTCATGTTTGTGAGAATGACCAAATATATGTTTATGCTTTCATTTTCAAAGGGTTTCTGCAGATTTCAATGAGGTTCACAATGTAAATTTAAATAGTCCATGTTCCACGTTTTGCCTGTTGCCAAAATCATTGAGGGCGGAACCCCCTTTTCTTACTTGATGAGTAAGAAATTTCTAGCATGGTGTCTTCTGTTTCAGGTTAAGTGAGGTGAATGTATCTGCAATGATGAGGGGACAGTTTGTGTAACTCAAAAGCACGTAACTTTTTAAATGATTTTTTAACTTAAGTGCTTGATGGGAGAATCGACCCCAAAGTGCTAGTGATGCTGATGTCACTGGAGGATCCATAAACACTCTTTAACACTCACATGTGCTCCATAAACACAGAAAAGAGGCTATACTGTTCCGCAAGGAGGACCAGTTATGATTGTTCGGATTTCTCCCAATTTAATAACGGTAACAGTTCCGATCTATTTTTTAAATAAAAAGCATTTCAGATAAACCTTCCAATTAAATTTAATTATTTGACTAATTACCCAAATGTGATCTGAACCAGGGAGAATTAAAACAAACATGCCTCTAAAATGACCAAAACTGAATTTTTAATGCCAAGACCAATGTCGCATTCAATTTTCCCATTTTGGTATACGTCATATGCAATGCCTTCTAAGTACGATGCCTCATCCAGCTATTTTAGAAAATATTTAAAATGTTTGAAATTTTGTTACTGTGACAGTTCTTTGTGTGGGTGGGAAGTGCTCTTGAGAGTATAAAAATAAAATGCAAACAAGAAATGAAATGATTCACCAAAAATGAAAATGTGATGAATGTGTCTCAGCAACCTTGAATTCTATCTATCTATCTATCTATCTATCTATCTATCTATCTATCTATCTATCTATCTATCTATCATTTTGAAACCCTACTGTCTGTCTGTCTGTCTATCTATGTCTGTTTTTCTGTCTGTCTATCTAGTTGTTTTTAAGAACACAATGTCCAGAAAAGCTGAAGATTTACCAGAGGTACCACGTCAGAATACTTAATTAAAGGCCGATATTATTATTTAATTTGGCAGAAAGAGGAATGCGTAAAGGGAAAAAATCCATAAAATCCACATAATCAGCCTCTAGTGCAATTCCAATTCCTGGAGGAATTTATTTTGTATCAGATGCTTCTGTGTATTTCACAATTTGGCATTGCATTGAAAACAGGTGTTTATGATTAATGTATATTGACCAGGAGGACATTACGTATGTATTGGCCTTAAGTTTAGTACCATTTAATTCGGCGAAGTTTCACAGAGCTTTCGAAAAGGAGCGTGCCCATTCCACACCCCCACCTGCCCCACGTCAGCCTTGCATGTTTGTTTTTTGCTATAGCACCATACTATCTATCACCCAATATACTACCTAACACTTCTAAGTGTCAGCCCTCCACATTGAATACCATTATCACTTATATATACTTTTGGCAGTGAGAAGTAAAAGCATTTTTAGGGGTGATTTTTAACACAGGTTACCGAAAAGGAGTCCGACCTCTAGGATAGACTTCTTTTTTTAAACAGAAAAGTGTTTCATAAAACATCCTGTTTGACAACATAAATTTTTAATGAATTTATATAGATCTTATGCCTTTTGGAGATGTAAGGTAATGCTTGTTTGCTTGATCATTTATTTGTTTCTTTGTTATTCACAATTTGTATGCCGTATATTTTATATATTAAGAAGATGGAAACGTTCTTTCTTCTTATGAGATGCTCTTAGGTGACAGCTCTTCTAAGTGTTTTTACTTAAAGATGAATCATACTGTACACACCAGCAGAATGGTGACATGAAGGACGACTGCACCTTTATGAGAGAGACATGCTCAGCCTTAAATGATGCCCGTAGACAGATCTTCTGAGGTTTTTAAGCCGTGTTTTCCAAAAAAGCAAGTTACAGGGTCACCAGTCGAGAGTCTTCTTTCGTTTACACTTTTGCTCAAGGTCAATTTGCTCTATTTATTTAAAACCACAATGAACCATTTCTATGTCTTGGAAGGAACTGAAGTTGGAGAAATTAGTGTTTTGAAATAAATATGAATAAATACACAATTCAGATATAATTGAAGGTAACTGTTAGCGTATATGCTATGCATGTGGCACTACCAAGCATTTTACCTTTATCTAAAACACTTGGTGTCCAGATATTTCACTGAATCCTTTTACACATTCTGTTCTTTTCATTAAGATATATTACCAAACCAGACATGTAAAGTTTACAAGGTTTTATTTCACCCCCTGAGGGATGAATTCTTCAACACGTTTGAATCAGAGGGAATGTCTTTGATGTTAATGAGAAGCTTGTTTGCGATGTCACTGCCTGGCAAATCCCATAAAGCTTGCATCAAGTCATTTTCACCTTTACACAGAGATTTCCCGCCTGCTCTCGCTTTTCTCAGAGTCTTTGCAATTCACTTCAGGCTTCCAGTATTTGAGTGGTTGGCATGTTTGTGGGCTTAGACCAGTTTGCATGTCGTGGCTTCAGATAAGGGCTACAAAATGGACATTCCCAAATTTGCAACTTCCCACAAGTTAACAGACGCTATGATATGCACACAAACACACAGAAATATAAATGATACACAAATAAATGATATGTAAACTATATATGCCTAGCCAGTATTCCTCCATTGAAGAGGAACACCAGTGATCAATGCCTGAACCTGCTTTTGAAGTATTCAGCACACCTTGTAGGATTCCTTTAACCATTTTGTAAAGTGAAAGTAGTTAATGTTACTTATTAATCAGGAATCAGAAAGCAAGGCTGCTGTAAATCAGTGTCTTTTGCAGTTATTTTTTAAAGCTGCTAAATACTATACTGTATAATTTGTGACATGTCATCTTTTCCTCATAAGTACAGGGACTACAAGTCAGTGCATGACTACTGAGTGAAATATATAGCTGGAATTGTTCCATCCACCTGAAACTGTTAAGAATCTTTGGGAAAAATGGGAAATTAAATAAATGAAATATTCATTTCAATTCAATTTATTCTTGTATAGCACATTACATTGTCTCAAAGCACTTTACATTATCCCAGCCCATTGCCCTCAGAGAGCAAGCCAGAGGTGACAGTGGCAAGGAAAAACTCCCTTGGGAGGGACCAGAGGGGGCAGCAGAGGAAGTCCAAAATAACAATGTCCTGATTTATGAAGTAGAATTGTGAATAGTCCAGGTATAAATGCAAATATAAATATAAAATGTTCTTGAAGAAAATATTTCATTTAAATAGCATGTCTGTGCATAATGTCCCAAACTCTCTGCTGTCTAGGATAAGCACCAGACTCACTCTCACTCTGTAGTGGATAAGCACCAGACTCACTCTCACTCTGTAGTGGATAAGCACCAGACTCACTCTCACTCTGCAGTGGATAAGCACCAGACTCACTCTCACTCTGTAGTGGATAAGCACTTTTGGAAAACTGATGGATGGACGGATGGATGGATGGATGGACGGATGAAATAATTGTACTATGGATATAGTTTTCCTTCAAACAGAAGACTGTCAAGTGTCTTCTAATAAATAACATATTAAGATAATATTTTTATGTTCTTCTGAAGGTGTATTTTTAAGCTAGAACTTTCACGTATCACTGCACTTTCTGTCTGTCTAGCACCACCACATATAATACTACAGACAAACTGAAATATTTAAACAGCATTATTAAGTTCTATAAATTCTCAGTAATAATTAAAAGCTTATAACTTAAGGTGCAAATGAAATCTAACGATATTGCTATGAATTTTTAGAATAGTAGTAAATAAGACATCTCCACTCAGATATTGTACTGAAACGAATAATTTAAGTAAATAATTGAAGGAGTATTACACGACTTAATTTCAGTCTGACAATTACATTTCAGCATTTAAGTGGTAGAGATCACTTGTAGGAACTTGATATTTGGAAATGGCAAATTTACCAAGTCTATTACTGGCATTTATTCAAATTCCATATATGTGCTGAAGGCTCCTCCGCAGCTTTAGGAAATGAAGATCCCTAATCTTCTTTTTAGAATGGGGGGTGTTTTCAGATGTGCTGCCTGTTACAAGACCTGCGATGTTTACAAACGGACAGCTGCTGGGGGTTTAGAGATCGGCCCGCTGGGGGTGACCTGGGTACAGAAACAAACACCCACTTCTCGCTCAGCCTCTCAGACTTCTGTATGCTTTGTCAGGAGACAGATAAATTTCACAATCCGTCCCCTTATCAGGGCTCAGTCAGTGGCAGCTTGATGGCTTTCACAGCTGGATTAGGTCTCTTTCCTCTGTATCACTTTCCAGCCAGCAAGGCTGGTCAGCTTCTCAAGGCGTGAGAAGATGTTTCAGAGAGTTCTGGGCAGCAGGTCAAGCAGTCACCACTCACCCATCTTGTGTGTGTGTGCATGAATAAGACCTGCGTGATGACAGGAGACGTCTCCGTTCCCAAGTTTGGCACCAGAAAATGGACTGCCTCTATAGTCTCTGGTTCAACCAACCTGAAGACCACATGTGGTGGAAGGATTCTCAGAGTGAAAGGTGATGAAATTAGGCAGCAGCAGATTACCTTATATGAGCATCAGACTTAAGGAATAAATGAAAACCATAATTTATTATGAATCGTTAAATACAAATTAAGACTAGACCAAAAAATAGCACTCAAATGATTCAATATGGTACTGCAAACTCAAATGATTCATTACGGTACTGCAAACTCAAATGATTCATTACGGCACTGCAAACTCAAATGATTCATTACGGTACTGCAAACTCAAATGATTCATTATGGTATTGCAAACTCAAATGATTCATTACGGTACTGCAAACTCAAATGATTCATTACGGTACTGCAAACTCAAATGATTCATTACGGTACTGCAAACTCAAATGATTCATTACGGTACTGCAAACTCAAATGATTCATTACGGTACTGCAAACTCAAATGATTCATTACGGTACTGCAAACTCAAATGATTCATTACGGTATTGCAAACTCAAATGATTCATTACGGTACTGCAAACTCAAATGATTCATTACGGTACTGCAAACTCAAATGATTCATTATGGTATTGCAAACTCAAATGATTCATTACGGTACTGCAAACTCAAATGATTCATTACGGTACTGCAAACTCAAATGATTCATTACGGTACTGCAAACTCAAATGATTCATTATGGTATTGCAAACTCAAATGATTCATTACGGTACTGCAAACTCAAATGATTCATTACGGTACTGCAAACTCAAATGATTCATTACGGTATTGCAAACTCTTCGGCCAATGTATTTATGAATCAAATCGAGGTAAGTAAGAAGTCCAAAATCGTTTCACAACCAAGAACTGTGACATAACAGGGGGAAAAACATGTCACAGCCCGCCAGGCCATCTGTGTCCCTGTGTGGAGAGCAGCCAGCAGGATGCGAGGAGAAACAACGTCTGCCCTCTGGATGGAACCATCCGCAAGTCACCACTTAAAGGCAGCATGCGCCTGACCTCCTCCGTGCCAAAGCCCAAAAGGTCATGATGTTGTTATTTCGACCCCTGAGCTGGAACTGTGGAAATAAAATGTACTCTCTGTTGTAGAACCCCTTAGGAATGTATACAGATGGTGCTGCTTTGGGTATAACCACAGATTTACGCTGCTGTACTTGTGGAAATTAAACTACCAAAATGAATGAGTGTGTTTGAGGGAGGGGGTGGAGTGAAAGGAGGATTTTTTGCTTTTCCATAGTATGATGTGCAGTGCTGTCATCTGTCTTGAGAAGATGAATCAAGTGACAACCAGTATTGTAGTTAATGAAGTTCACTTGACATTTCTGTGTAGATGTAACTTGGTATCTCTTATTTTGGACTTAGTGAAGCCCCGCTTCCAAGATCGAAGATCACGTAACCATGTCTGTATCTGTTTTAGTTTGTATCCAACTGCTTACTGAAGATGTTCTCGCATGCAATCTTTTATTTGCACACATATTTGGAACCACTGTAAAAAACAGTTTAGGGTAATACAGAGTGAGAGGGGATTTTGTGGATATTTTAGGGATGAAGTACAAGAAGAAGCCTGTCCACTCACCCACAATAATTCACTAATTGCTGATACAAGCATATATATATAAGTATAATGTCATAAATTTGACATTTATTTTATGTGAGTTGAGAGGTACGAAATCTGGTGATAGAGTCTATGGTCCCGTTATATTTTGTAAATTCTATTTTCTATGGTCGCAGGTCCTGTTAGAGTGATCTAGGTGTCCGGTTCTCCCTGTCTGTAAAATTCAATTTTAATCAAGTGTTCCTGTTCCATCCCCCAAATCCCCTTGTTTTGGGGATCTTTGCAATCCAGGCGGAGGCTATTTTTTTTGCACACCTACAGAAGGATCTGTCCAGTTAGAGACAGAGAGCAGCTAGCATTATAATCCGAAAATAAGAGGGTAAATATAACAGCTAGAAATCATAATTCAGGCTTCCAATAAAATATATTTTTAAAAAAGCAATAAAAAATTAATACTTGAGATCCCAGAAGACTCTGCAAGTGGGCTGGGATACAGCATAGAACAGATGAAGACGGAACAAGTTGCAGCAGAACTTGGATCCCTGCGCTGCACCCATGCCAAAAACTTCGAAGATGTCTGTAATGCATTTTTCATATTTAATTTTAAAGGATCTGAATCAAATAAGTCTACAGACAATTGTTTGTTACAGGCTTTATTAGATGGAAGGGAACCAGAAACAAGGTCGTATCTCCGGCACTGGAGAACGTCACTTTAGCTCCATTCAGCCTGCACCTTCCTTGCCAGACCTCAGAGGTGTCCATGTGTTCACTTCAGGCATGTTTTCCAACAGCATGCATGCAGAGTCACCATCAATTGCATGTGGCACATTAGTCAAACAAAATGCCTCCAATGGGGGGGCGTGTCACTTGAAAATATGTTCTTGATGTCCAGAGAAACCCACCCATCTCAGACAACATATGAGGCATTTCAGCATCAGTGTCTTGCTACATGTTTAATAGCACGTCCAACAGCCTTATCAGCAGAATCATCAGCATAAATTACTGTAAATAAATTTAAGACCAAAGTATTACTGAGGATCACTCCAGTTCATCCAAACCAGGCATCCCAAAATAGATTGTGAATAACATTTGGGTTGAGGGCAACTTCTTATCACCATCACACAAGGCAAAATAAGAGAAAAAGCCCTGACAAGACAAAACACCTTCACTTTCTTCCTGAAAATAATTGTGTAACTGATTGATAGGACTAGATGTAATATATTCATTGTGAGGAAGTTTCACATCAAACATAATACAGTGAAGCCTTTCAGTGTTTGCCCCCAGAGAGGAGACAGTTTTGATGTTTTGAGAACTCAGGGAAACAATGAAGGCTGAACACAGCACATGACATTTGTTAGAGTCATATCCTATGTTGATGTTATTCAGGATATTCTGTTTGTGCACTGTATACTCTTCATATTTGTTTACTTGTTTGCACTGTGTCCTCTGCGTTCTTACCTCTGAATGCGCTAGAATTTCTCCCTGGGATCAATAAAGTGGGTCTTAATCTTAACGTCAGGCCAGAGTAATGTAATGTAAATACACACAATTACTTATGTTTTTTTCTCTATTAATCTTTATTTATTTATTTGTTGGTTTTTTTTATCTATTTATTTCTGTGGCTGCATGACTGGAATTTTGAGCCAGAAGAGAAACTGTAGCTAATGCACCTTTACATTTTTCAAATGTTTTAAACATGTTAATATGCTTAATGAAACAGAGAGAGAAATGTATAAAATTAATTAAAAAGTACTAAATAGTGGATGCATTTAATGAAGCTCCCCACTTCCTTGACCAAGGGGAATGATTAGAAGATCGGAATGGATGGATGGATGGATGAAGGAATGTACTTCATCTCTTCACAATGGTCCTTATGCAAGATATGATACACTACTGTGCAAAGTTCTTACACAGTCAAAGAAAATGATGTTTAAATTATCTTAATGTTTATGTAGAACTTGGTATTATGTCTGTCAAAGTGTGCTAGCTTAGCCGTTTTGTAACCTTTCATTAAATCACCCTAATATTTGTAATGACTGTCCAATACACCAATGTATTTTTTGACCACTCACGTACCATGTTGGGCTAATCAGTATGGGCTAATCAAAGAAGTTATTTAATTAATTAAGTTAATTAATTGATTGATCTGGTGGTGAAACCTTTACATGAAATGGCTGAGGTGCCACAGAGGATAGGTTTGGGAATCAAAGTGCTGTTCATCAGATACCAGAGACTTTTTGAAGAAGTTCATGTTTTAATGTGTAACTGGTCATTTCTGATGTTAAATTTAAATTTTTTTCCGAGCAAATATTCACCAACTAACCAGATAAATAGCTATAAACAACTTCTTTGCCTAATAGATTTGCACAATGCTGTATGTTAGATGTTAGGTGGATTTTGAAATATTATTTATTTTATACATAACATGATAATGTTATATATTCTGTGTAGCAACAAAACAAATCAAAATAATGCAAATTTCCCCTACAACTATTTATATTCTTATTCAGCTATATGCTCCAACACCGCTGTATCAAATTTAGTTTTAATACTCAAACTAGCAGACCAAGTCAAAATTTGCAGTGATGAGAGACTCTAATACCAATCATGAAGTGAGTCTGTATCCCTTCATTCAGCTTCACAAGAATTTATAGGCTTTGATTTTTCCTGAAAAATGAGATACCATATTATACATCAACACTTCTATCTTCTGTTTGATTTTTCCTTGCTGTGCTTCAAAAGTTTAAGGTTGTCTGCCTGTACAGTATGTGTCTGTTTTACTGCCAGGAAGTGTAACTGAATGGAAACCATGAAGGCCAGTCTTTAGTCTGTTCATAACCTGTGATCTGTTCATTACAGGATTTTCATGTTGCTGCCAACTGTGGTCTTTAAGATACTGTACAGCTACCTTTTGTTGTAAATCAACAGTACTATGTGCTACAGATTATACAGAGCCATAGAAATTCATTCATTCAAACACGCTTTCACAGAAAAGATCCTTCTCACTGTGGCTGAAAAAAACTAACTATTATTTTGACATAAACAGATTTTTCAAGCATAATATTTTTAGAGTACAGCTGTTAGGGCACAAGTATAAATGCCACAAAAAAAATGTAGTCGCCCCATCAAATCCAAAAACAAACATGTAAATAAAATTGTGACAAGTATTCCATATAAAAAAATATGTGCACTGCTTTATGATGAGCTATCAAATGAACTAAAAAAAAATCACAGTGGAAATTTAATCGGACCACTGAGGCGTATCTGAGAAGTTAAACACGACAAAATGCAGAATTTAGAAACTCGACCAGCCTGAGAAGATCGTCTCTTGAAGTAGTTAACCATTAAGGCTGTAGAAATAATCCCTCATCAAGCATCCATTCTCTTTTAAAGTAGAACAATTGTAACTTGTAGGTCTGTACGCAGCTTGTCTCCATTGCTTCCTCAGTTAAAAAATGATGTTTCACACTGAATGAGAGGAGCAAGTCAAAATAAATGCTTCCTATTTGGAGGATGGATTAGAAGAATCAGTATGCCCCCCCAGAGTGTACCCCTGCCTTAGGCCCTGTACTGAGGGGTGTAAGATCCAGACCCCCCCATTGCCCAAAGACCTTGCCCAGGATAAGCAGTTAGAAGATGTATGACTAGCTGAACATTCCATCTAGGTCCATGAAGGAGACCTCTGCTGCTCCCATTTACTCACCCCTCCCTACTCACATCTCATTAACATCATGAAATATCAGACAAACCTGTTTTAATGAGTGGGGTGGTCTCTCTGTAATACACTCATGTTGGGGTTGTTTTTTAAGCTCCTGTGAGCGTAGGAGGACTTTTCAGGTGTGCCTCCAAAGGCCCTTCACATCACAAGAGGCAGACGCTCCTACCAAAAGCTGCTAACAGCTATTACATGTATTCTGGGGTCTCAGTGTGTTAGTGAAGGAGAAGCAGCTTCCTGGAAGGCAGAGCCTGAGTGCAGAGTCTGAGTGCAGAGCCTGAGTGCAGAGTCTGAGTGCAGGGCTGGGTGCAGAGTCTGAGTGCAGAGTCTGAATGCAGAGCCTGAGTGCAGAACCGGGCCACTCTGCACTCACCCCACCATTGGGTTCTCACTGCCGAGTCCATCTGGAGCTCTCCGCGAGCTTTACTGTCTTAGGCAGTGCTCCTCGTGCTGGGAGGGGGGAGAGGCGCTGCTGCTGCTTTGCTAAGTCAGCACCTCCTCAGAAGATGGTGCCCTAATCAGTCACCTATGTCACCTCGGCACTGCTACTCAACCATATATGTTCATTTAGGTCTTCTTTAATCTAATAATCAGTTTTATTTACATATAATTGTCTATCGCAATTTAGTATCAAAAATATGCAGTCATCCAGAATGTCAGGGGAACACACTTTTTTACAGAACTATATTTGCCTCTGGGCCATTTGTATACATGCTTTCATCACATACATAAGGTGACACAGATTCGCTCTTCTGCGGAACTGTAATTCAGCATGATGCTTTGAACAATGCATTTCATATGACCAGATGCACTGCACCTGTTTGTATTATGTTTATCCATCCATCCATCCATTATCTCTCGCTTATCCGAGGTCGGGTCGCGGGGGCAGCAGTCTCAGCAGGGAAACCCGGACTTCCCTCTTTGTCCAGTTCCTCCGGGGGAATCCCGAGGCGTTCCCAGGCCAGCCGAGAGACATAGTCCCTCCAGCGTGTCCTGGGTCTTCCCCGGGGCCTCCTCCCAGTGGGACAAGCCCGGAACACCTCACCAGGGAGGCGTCCAGGAGGCATCCTGACCAGATGCCCGAGCCTCCTCATCTGGCTCCTCTCGATGCGGAGGAGCAGCGGCTCTACTCTGAGTCCCTCCCGAATGGCCGAGCTCCTCACCCTATCTCTAAGGGAGAGCCCAGCCACCCTGCGGAGGAAACTCATTTCGGCCGCTTGCACTCTCGATCTCGTTCTTTCGGTCACCACCCACAGCTCGTGACCATAGGTGAGGGTAGGAACGTAGATCGACTGGTAAATCGAGAGCTTTGCCTTTTGGCTCAGCTCCTTCTTCACCATGACAGACCGATGCAGCGCCCGCATCACTGCGGACGCCGCACCGATCCGCCTGTCGATCTCCCGCTCCATCGTCCCCCCACTCGTGAACAAGACCCCAAGGTACTTAAACTCCTTCACTTGGTGGAGGACCCCATCCCCGACCCAGAGAGAGCATTCCACCCTTTTCTGGCTGAGGACCATGGTCTCGGATTTGGAGGTGCTGATTTTCATCCCAGCCGCTTCACACTCGGCTGCGAACTGTCCCAGTGAGAGCCGAAGGTCACGGTCTGATGAGGCCAACAGAACCACATCATCTGCAAAAAGCAGAGACCTAATCCTGAGGTCACCAAACCGGACCCCCTCAACGCCCTGGCTGCGCCTAGAAATTCTGTCCATAAAAACAATGAAAAGAATCGGTGACAAACGGCAGCCCTGACGGAGTCCAACCCTCACCGGAAACAAGTCTGACTTATTGCCGCCCATGCGGACCAAGCTCTGGCACTGGTCATATAGGGACCGAACAGCCCTTAAAAGGAAGCCCGGCACCCCATACTCCCGGAGCACCCCCCACAGGACTCCCCGAGGGACACGGTCGAATGCCTTCTCCAAGTCCACAAAACACATGTAGACTGGTTGGGCAAACTCCCATGAACCCTCCAGAACCCTGCGGAGAGTATAGAGCTGGTCCACTGTTCTACGGCCGGGGCGAAAACCACACTGCTCCTCCTGAATCCGAGGTTCGACAATCCGCTGGACCCTCCTCTCCAGAACCCCTGAATAGACCCTACCAGGGAGGCTGAGGCTGACTTTGTAACTGTCAAAATGTGTCAGTTTAGCCCTTTCAAAACCTCTCCTCATGTCATCCCAGTATTTAAAGCTGCCCTAGCATACCTAGTTTTCTTTATCAATAACTTATGAAGTTAATGAACTAAATAAGTTAAGTATGTCACGCCCACAAGGGCGGGGCTGAGCACCACTGACCAATAGCACCCATAGCGCTACTATTTGAACCGACTTCACCCAGAAGTCGACGCGAAGTATTGTTGCCATTTCCTAATGCGCCTTACAAAGCAATCTTTCTGTCTCCTACCTGCCCGTCTTGCCCGTCCTGCTCCACCCCTTCCCATCGGATCCTCGTCTCGTCAGTCTTTGTAGGACTGATCTCTCCGGTACTCGACCCACTCCTGCAATTCGACCTCGATTTTGGACTCCCTTCCTGGCTTTGGTTGTACTCGAGTTTGCTAATAAACCGGCTTCCCTCCGCATTCCGGGGTCCGCCTCCTCTATCACCGCTACTCCTCACAAAGTATGCTTAAGTAAAGAGAGGTTCTGGAACCAAAGCAGTGTTCTTCTTTCCAGCCGACAAGATATCAGTAACATTTTGCAGAACAGAAATAATTCTTGTTAATTTTATTGTATTCCTGTTTATTTGTATATATTCTAGTGTTAGGCAGTTGTTTTGTGCAAAAATACACTTACTGGCCTCATAAATAGCTTTAAATATACTTTTCTATGACAAGCTAGGCTCTTTTTCCACAATACTGTATTTATTATTTCCAACGTAACTTAGAACCTCGGAAACTAGGAAAGTTCAGTTCTTCACTCATTATCAGTGGCTGCTAGTGAGGAATAGAAACACAGAACAAATATTTAAGGTTTTCAAACAAAAAAGAACCCTTCAGTACTTTGTAGTATCATAATGTCAGCAGACCAGCATTAGAAAAACATTAGCATTAGAGAAGCATTTTCTGGTGCAACATCTCTCAACAGGTTTGTTATGGTTTCTGTGCAGCAGGATGCAAATTATTGGGAGATAAGAAAAACTACATTAGAGTTTTGTCCCGACAAGTATTTATCATTTTTTACAAGGGCTCCACACACCTCGTCTGCCTAATTGCACTGGATGCTTCACTCTGCTGTTTTACACGCGATCCAGGTGCGCCTCGTTTTAGCTGAGATGGCTGGCTGTTTTTAATTGGCGCGTTTACAGCAGTCTCAAATGAGGGTTTCAACCCAGGCCCCATAATCAGCAAAAGCGTGACTACAAAGGGAATTTCACTGCTTTGTCCTTATCCCCCAATTACAGAAGTATTAAGGACCCCATTACATCACGGATATGTCCCTGGCGGGTGGAAATACCCCTAATCCGCTGACACGCCGGAAATCTCGCTGCTGTTGAAAGAGTGTCAGCGTCATCACCATGGTTTCTCTTTTCATTAAAGGCACTCTTATTGTTGTTTAAAATGGGAAATATTATTTGGTATTCTCCCCAGCTGGGGCTCTTCTCTGGGGAGATATGTCATTGAGCTTCCTGAGTGTGAGGGGGGGGGGGGGGGGGTTCACCATACACCACAGCCCAGCAAGGGAGGTTTAGCTGGAGAGGTGAGTTATCTGTCAGTGGTAGAGCAGAGATGGATGGCCAGCTGTCCACTCCCCATCCATTTGTCACAGGAAGATGTTCCTGTGAACCTATACAAGACAGTGATAGCTGTCAGCTCTGATCCTCCAGAACACAGTGCATCTCCAGTCTGTCCCTTGAAGGCTCCAAGCTCCGTTTCACGCAAAAATAAAGTAATAAGTAGTTTTTAAGCACCCTCCACTGTGATGCATTTTTTATCAAACACTCAGTATCATGACAGTTATATGTTGATTTTTTTAATAATAATCATCGTTTTGCCATCACTCTTCCTGGCATCAAAGTTTTTCAGAATAATGAGTAAGGAAAAGCCATCAATGATCTCATGATTAAGAACATTGTGATCAATTTAAAAGTGAAGCAAAGGGTACTGTTTTTTCCTTTATGGTGGACTGTTCTTACAAGAACAATTGGAACGATAATTTAATCTTTTTCTAAAATGGCTCCTTTTTGAATGATGCAAGAAAGCCCCATGACCCATAATCCTAAAATCTGTACGACAGTGATCAGGAGCAAATAGTCCAGTTCTATGGGCTTTGCGTTTGGGTCATTTTTGATTAGAGAACATGATGGCTAGTCTGTTTATTGGCCTGCCATTTTGTATCCTGAGGGTACCAATAAAACCATCTTGTTCCACCCTCCCTGGAGTCCGTTCACCATTCTGAAGAACAAGTCTTCATTGACCCATCCCGTGATTCAGAAGGATCTACATTCCAGTGGCTTCTTCAGTGTCAGCTAATGTCATGGCTGCTATGTCTACGTCCTGTTGGTGCCACCATTGGCATCTAGCAGTTCCAACAAGAGACATGACCAAAAGTTGTTAATGTGGTCTAACCTGAATCTATATTCATTAAAATAAGGCTTTCACCCAGTCACTTCACAGCTACTGTGATGTAAGTGTCATATCTCAGAGATATTGCTGACTATACGTTGTGGCGGACTGATATAACATTCTGTATAGTTTGTATTTTTTGCTGACAATAAAACTGGCAGGGCTATTTTTGATAATAATAATTTAATTATGAAATCATGACAAAGAAAACGGACACGTTGACATTTCATTCGGATATATTTTCAGACTGTGATATGAAGTCACTGTGCATAAAGCTTATGAGAGATGGATTTTTGTAATTGGTTTGGAAGATCTCAAAGTTGAGTAATTTGACGTTGTTCTGAATCATATAGCAATACTTCACAGAACTTTTACCTACAACCCTCATTTGGGATTATTAATATATTAGAAATGTACATAATGAAACACTTCATCAGACATTGACCAACCCTTTGCTCCTTCTTAGAGCATTATATTTATTGATTGTCTTGTGAAATATAATTTCCGGTCCTCATAATCTGGACTTGAACACATAAGTGGAAATATAACAAGGCCCTTCATTCATGTAAAGCCAGTTAGAAATGATAAAAATTCAGTCATACAAGTTATTTTCTAAATGTATTATAAGTACTGTAGACTGAAGGACTGAGTGCTTTAGTTTTGAGGCAGAATAATGATATTATTCATTGTGTGCCAGGAGACATTGTATGGCTCTTTCTGCACACTCTGGGGTGACAGGAGCTGTCCCTGGTTGTGAAAGGTAGCAGTCCTGCAGGGAAACCTTGGGTAAAGATTTGAGTGCTGTCTGTAACCGGGCGAATAAAGTCTGGAAAGTGTGCCAGCTGAGAATAAAATGGACTGCCGTGCTTTGGATTCTTCTGCAGCGAGAAAAGCCCGATGCATTTTTTAAAGCAGACATCCCACAACAGCATGCACAACTGTGAAATTATTGCAGAAAATTTGCGCAGCGGTGGTGTAACTCTGCAAAAGCAGATTTTTTATTTTTTTTTTAAAACCCCTTTGTTGGGTTTTTTTTTTTGTTGGATTTATAATAACCCACCAAGGCCTGGCCTTGATCCGTAACAACAAGGTAATTTATGTTAGTTATAGGGATTCACAAGCACAGGGAAAGTACTGTGGCGTACTCTGGGGTGATTTATTTCAACAGATTACCATGCCGCACTAGAGTACCTGTCGTCTTATCAGGGGTGCGTGTTGCAGAAGGCAGAATTATGTTGTCGGCTGTGAGCCCATGATGAGGTGACGGGGGTTAATAGAACATCGATATTGTGGTGGGAAAAAAAGCCAGTGAGCTTCTCTGCGGCTAGGAACGCGAGAAGGATGGGTCTCCGGGTCCGACATGTTCATAACAAAAGATTCATAGAGCCGGGCCTTCGCTGGAAGTGGATGGGACTGTGCTGGCCTCCCAACTGTGAAGCTGCAGCCTTATCTGCAGGGGAGCAGAGTCTGTAATGTCTGAATTGAATGTGCAGCGTTTGCGAGTGTTGCTGTGACAGCCCTTGCTTCCCCCCCTCCATCACCACCTTTATGCTTAGGGGTCCTTGGTACATTGTTATGCTGGCAGTAGTGCACTGCACACTCCAGCTTGGAGAGGAGAGACCTGGCCATGGTGCAAATAAAGAGGGAAACAAAAATAGCTAATTCTTTATTTTTTTTTTTTGCTAAGACAGAATCAGCTCCTTGGTTCCTTTTTGTATACAAAACGTATAAATGATCTTGTGAAGTTTCGCAGCCGGACATGTGCAGCCTCACTTTCCTCTTTCGTCCGTTCTGAAAAACAAAAAGTGTGTATCTTAACAAGTATATATATATATATATCAAGGACTTTTGGGAGTTATTTAAGGTACACTTTTTTTTTTTGTAGCGTTAAACATTTTTTCAGTTAGTTAAACTTGACCTTTGGCATATTTTAGTTGATACTCGGTGTAACCCATTATCAAAAGTAGCAAAAACTCCAACTGAAAATGCAGCTTTTGTGCTTTTTGTCTACAGGAAACTGCCATAGCGACAGCATTCTGTATTCTAGAGCAATACATAAATGTGATATAAACAGCAGCAGCAACAACAACAAGAATAATAATAATTTTGTGGTAGATTTTTCTTACATCGTGTTAGGTTATGTAATATATATAAATAAAGAACCTCTGGGTTTCGGTGATTAAGTCGTACCGAAAACTATGGCAGCAGAGAGCATTTATTTTGCTAGCTTTGACTCGGCTCCATAATTATTTCCACATCTCAGCGTTTGCTGACCTGTCTGCCGTACACAAGCTGTCGGCGTTAAGCAATTTTCAGGAAAGTGGAGAATGAGATTCTCTCATATGGGAGGCATGTGCTTTTCTGGGATGGGCTGCTGATTTGAATAGAATTGGCCGTCTGGATGGGGAAGCTGCCATGTCCTGCACTTGACCGCCGCTGCCCTTCTTAACGCGATAACGAGATGGTGATGACTGGCGTTAGCTATCTCTGTTTTCTTGATTCAGGAATTTTGCATGGCGCACGCAAATGCAAACTGTTGTAATTGCTTTTATTTACTTACGTTTTTTTTTCTTACAGTCTCATCATTATACATTTTATAGATACTCTGTTTTTTTTTTAATAATCCTCCATCTGCAGCAATCAACTCACTTAATCGTCCAGTTACTCTTAGTTCTACATTTTCAGTTGCAAACATTTTTAGGTGCATTAAATCAAAGTGAGTCAGGTCAGCCTCAACTGATCCTTAGTTATACAGTATGTATACATTTTTATGTCTTTTGATTCTACTGCCAAGCTAGGAAAATGAGACACACGTATAGGTTTTGCATTGGGTCAGACCAGATAATTCCAATAGCCTTTAGTAGTCTGAGTGGTGGATTATGCACAATTAAGTCAGAATTTTATTTTCTTATGTACCCTCACAACAAACCTTTGAGACTCAAAGCTACATTGTAACATGACAAAAGTCAAATGTAACAGGGGGAAGACAGTTGATGTTGAAATGAAACATCCTTTTATTAAGACCAGTGGCTGTGAGATGTATGCTTTACTTAGCATGGTTCAATATGTACTGTCCTGCCAAGGTGATACTACCTTTGTGGAAGCATGTTTCTAGCCATCCTGTAGCAGTTCAGCGGTCGCCTTTCTTGCCTGATCTCGTGTTTTGCAGATAATCGATACACTCCCAGGCTTTCCGCAGTAAAAGGGTAAAAGAGAAGAAGGAGGTGACCGGGCAAGGCGATATGACTGAAATATTACTGCCATGTGTCGTCGCAGTGGAGCTGCAGAATTATATCTTATGGCCATCAGGTCTTCTGTGAAAAGGAGGGAAAATCAATTCATTTCTTTTCCATTGTCACCTTTTTGTTACAGAGCTGAAGTGTCCACATTATTACAGTAACTGAGAGGCTCACCTCAAAGTCCCAGGCTGTGGCCAATTGGGTCAAGAGCTGAAGCTCTTTTAATTTCGCGTGTTTCATTTTTTTTTTGGAGAAAATTGAAATCCATATTTTGCAAGCAATCGGTGTGGATTACATCTATTGTCATTTGCTGGTCACAGTGCTCAACCATTTATTTCAATCATCGTGTTCGAAATGAATATTGATATAATGCGGTTAATGTATTATAAGTTGCCTGAGTTTACACATTGAATGGTATAAATTCATTTTTTTATTTAAAACCATTTAGATGTGACAGCATGTAGCCTGGAAATTCATGGAGATACTAATGAACGACCCAAACACGAATGGTTCCATTTTCTCTTCAAGTTCTTGTTTTCTATCGCCCTGTAAAATGACAGCCAGTTATCTGCCCTCCTTTTATTGTGTGTATTCTGTACAGTGTTGATAAGAATTCCTAGAGGTATATCATTCATGCATCACATAACATTCAAATAAAAATGTATTTTATCTAATAAGACAGGCAAATGATAGAGAGCCACGCTCCTCTGATCTGAAACCCCCCCCCCTTACCACAGCTGTGTATTAACAGGCATAAATAAATAAAAAGAGCTGGTGTAAATAGGACAAAAAAATAACAATATTTTTCTTTGGCACGGGGTAAGGAGAAAAATTCATTTCATTTGACAACTAGAGGTGGAAATATTCCTTTCATTAGTTTTTATGTGTCAGTTTGAAACCCGCTTGCTGCCTCTATGAATTTCCTTTTCACTCCTGCTCTGAGCGGCGTGATTTCACATGTACCCCACAGGTTGGGTCACAGTCTGTCCTCTGCTTCATTGACACAGTCCATGCAAAGCAGTGCCAACGACCCATTCGGGGGCAGCGGCGACTGCTTACGGCGCCATTTTCCCAGGGGGCGGAGACTTAGCCACGGCGTCGCGTAGACCACAGACTGCAGCTAGCCCCCCATCACCCCATAATGGGTAATGGACATACTTTTTATGGTTTTTCCTTTAATGTTTACCCCCAATGCAAATTTTTGTATTTTAATAGTCTTTCGAACTTTGTAATAAATCACCCTTCGACTTTCTGTCCATCCCGGTGCAAGAACCATGCATATTTCTTCGTAAATATTACATAATAGATGATCTAAAATAGGATTGTGGCTGCGGAAGAGGGCGGTCACCAAAAGAACAAACATCCTAAAAAGCATCTTTCTGGTTTTTTCTGCTCCTGGTGGAACTGAGAGTCCCACAGCGAAGACTGCACCCCCCCGAATGGAAGCAATAATAGAATCTCATTCTGAATCTGTGGTCAAATGAGAGGCTCGTTCAGGAAGGATGGGGAAGCGTAACCTCATCCCCTTCCTGCCATAGACGCGTTTTCTCAGTGGCTAACAGTCAGCCACAGCAAATCACATAGATTTTTTAAATAAATCAATGATGGCAAAATATATCCATGATGGGCAGTGAAACAAAAACTATGCACCCTTATGATCAGGATACGAGGAGGCAGAGATGGGGACTTCAGTTTGCGACTCGGACTCGAGTCGCTCTTAAATGCACTTCCGACTCAACTTGCAACTTATTTTTTGACTTGGACTCGATTCTGACTCGTTCATAGTGACTTGTGAACAATAGGAGTCTTTAAGGCTCTGCTGAAATTTCTATACATGCGAAGCTTTGAGTTACATAAAGGCGTTAAACTCATCACTCATGTGCTGTTGTGTATAGGAACTGACACAGATCGGCATAGATTACCATAAATCTGATAATTTAGCAGATATGTCACAAAAAACAGCTTTTTGTTTCTGACATACATACATAATGGTTTTTAATAAAGTAAAAACATAACGTCAAATAATTCAATTTAACAGTAATATCATTGACTATCACAATATCTCACATAACTAAAAGAACAGCACAACTGCGCACATTATTTTAACTCTTTAACATGGAGTTTGTGGTGTTACTCATAATCATTTATTTAACAGCACACACACACGAGCTGAGAGAGAAATCGATTTTATCCATTAATTGGAGTTTTTGCTTTAGAATGATGTATAAAAATGAAAATCTTGATTTACTGTAAACATGCATTTACATCAGCAGCAGGGCCAACGAGGTCTTGGTTATACTCATTCATTAGCCAATCACATCGCTTTAACGTAGTAGTGGGCGGAGTCTGGCATGGTTTGGCCTGGCTACAGAGAAGGGGCAGTCTGACAGGCTCTCAGCACGGCAATTTGTGGATTCAAGAATTTATGCCAAAAGGCATGTCTTCATCATAATGCTATTTTTGAGGAAGTACTAGCTTTAAAATCTACATTTAAAAAAGTACTTGGGTTCTTACAAAAATGTTATTGCTTCAAAGGCATTTAAAATAGCGATTACTTTGAAAATGTATATAAGCCTAAGGGGTTATGAGACATGCAGTTTTTGAACTGTTCAAGTGGTGATTCTCATTTAGTTGCATCAGTTACTAATAGAAAAAAACCAAATAGGCAGTTACATTTCTGGTAAATAGTAATGACAAATTGGAACCACGATATAGACTTGACTCGGACTCTGATTTTGTGACTCGTGTACATCTCTGACAGAAAATCCATGTATAAAAGAATACAATGATCAGTGTTGATTACTGTTGGTTTTCACTTTGCCAAAATGCTAACATTTAAATTATTCACTCAAAAAACTTTTTCATTTATTTAGTTGATTTTCTATGGGCCTAGTACTACATTCAAAATATATTCTTTTTGAATTTAACTAAAATAAAATGGTTTAAACCAAAGTTGACTTAGATTATTAAGGAATCCGGAGAGGGAGAAAAGGTTTTGTTTCATTCACTTAGTAAGTGACAATCCTTTTTCACTTTTTATCCCTCCGTGAAGTGAAACAGGATTTAAATTAAAACGTCTCGCCCACGATGCCCACACACAATCCATCAAGCTTCATGGTGTTCCAGTGGACCCTTATCTGGCTGCCACAGAGCCCAGTCCGAACTGTGAATCTTCTTTCAAAATGAGACGTCGCCTTTTTTGCTCGAAAAATTATTAATGGCTGCTCTGAGGATTTTCACGATTCTTTATTATACGTAGGAGAGCTACGGCTTTTAGACTTCAAGAAATCTGAGAGAAGGACAGCGTTCTTAAAACAGCAGTCATTTTTAATATTGGCATATAAATTTAACGCTGGGATGTAATCAAGCTAATGTATTATTTTATAATATGCTGCGCACTGGCCTTTGGGTAGGTCAAAACATCATCATTGTGAATCTTTACTGGAAGATTCATAATCATTTAACTCCTTTAGGAGTAAAGTTCAGAGTTTTATATTCAACTATGAGTCTACAAGCTTCATAAACATGTTTATGTCTTTCTGAGCAAAAGGTACATCTAAGTGCACTTGTATGAATGCAACGCCCAGTGATTCATTTGCTCTGGGACTTTGCATACAACTTGGTAATGAGCTATACAAATTAAGTTATATAATACAAGCTTTGTATATATGACTCAATAAAATTTTTATACAAGATATATTTCTGTGCAATAATTGGGTATTTCTTCGGTATTAAGTTGGGTGTTATTAACTGTTAGTAATATATTCATACTTAAACCCACACAGCTGTTTGCAATGTCTATACCATCTGGTAACATTATCATTCTTTTCATATTTGTTAGAACCATGTGGTCGAGGAACTAATTCATGCAATATTACTCATTTTCCCAGTGTAATTCTAGTGTAATTTCCATAGGCATTGTTAAATAGCCCCTTCATGAACTGAAAGCATAATCAGTGTAAATGTAGAATATGAGTGACTTGCCAATGCTAATATGCTATTAAATGAGGAACAGAGTGTGTGATGTTGGCATTTTGACTGATCCCTACATCATCCAGCATCCAAATGTTATGCATATCCATTTGGATCATTATGCTAAGTCGGGGAATTGTGTTGAAGTTCCATCTACTGCCATTATTCAACAAATGCTACTATCGCTTTTACAAAGGAAAGAGCCAACTATGCCACTTTCGTTGGATGTTTGTCGAAAAAGTTTTCTGTGAGCTCAGTGAGCAACCGATCGGTGAGACCGACAGGGGTCTGCATTCTGCATTAATTCAGAGCGACAGGCAATATTATCTTTCAGGTACCGTAATTGTGTTGATGCAGATGTTTTTTGAACACATGCTCATGACAGCCATTTGTGGCAATGAAAAGGCTGCTATCGCTGTAATGGTCCCTCAGTCATCTAGCTGAGAGCTTCTCCAAGCTGCAGCTGTTGCTTAATGGGCTCATTCACTGAAATAATAAGATAACAATAATAACAATAACTAATTAACTTCCTTTGACAAAACCTCCCTTCCTCAGCTCATTACTTTACGTCATTTGTATATAAGGTAGGGAGCTTTCGATTTATGTAAAACAGACTGAAGTTAATCTGAACTTACACAAAACATATCCGAGATACCTAGAATTTATGGAAAGTGCCATATGCTTTTAAGTAAATATTCAATTTATATTTTCATTTATTTAATATGTGTCCTTTAGTAGATATTACTAGTATATTTTTGTCTCCTGTGTTTTTTCTATAGAGTATCTTGAATGCAAGGGCGTAAGAGAGAGTTTGATATTGGGAGGGGACAGAACTTAATAATATAAGGTCTATTTTATTTTTTTTTGGGGGGGGCAAATAAAGCAAAAGAATGCATTGTCCCCTAACCTCCTAGTTACTCCACCATTGCTTGAATTATATGGAGAGGTAAATCTACAAGGGTTTGTGGAACGGATTACTTACAGCAGCCAAGAACTGCCTGTACTGGGTACAGATAAAAAAGACTAAATCCTGGTATTAATAATTAATTCTTGCTTTGCGCGAACAGGCTACTTTTATATCCATCAGTCGTCGGTATCTGGAGATGAGCGGGCCTCCACATGTGGGTACTTGTCTGGAAAGGGCTGTACTGAGTGGCTGCTATTCTCTCTTCCTCTCCCTTTAAAATCAGCTTCTCTCTTTCCAAACAATCTCTGCACTTACAAGTATATTGCTGGAATCTTTAGTAGCATTTGAAACCTATTATGATTCAATAAATACCTCATGATTATAAATATATGCCTTTTGGCCAAAGTGAAAAATACCCATAATTTATTATGTAATTTAGTAATCCTTAAAGAAACTAAATACTTCCTCCAGGCTACAGTTTAACTAAACAGTACACAATCAGTCATAATATTCTCAGGTTTAACAATATTTTCTTATATTTTTTACATTAATTAGTGGGTGTGATATAGTTTATGTGGATCCATCCATTTTTTGTACTACTGTTCCAGTACAGAGTCGCAGTGCCTGGAGTCCTATTCTGGGAATGAAAGACACTCTGGATGGGATGTCAGTCACACACAATCGCTCACAATAGACAATTTAGTGGCACCAGTTGACTGCAAGAGGAAATTGGAGTACACAGCAGAAACCTGCAGACAACGCGTGCGCTCCAAAAATACGGAGCTGGATGTGGGAATCGTGCTTTAATAACCTGCTGCTTTAAAATCACCTTGGAACAACAGGCCGTCTTGTTATTTGTAAATCGTTTACACAGAAAACAATCTACTAAATGCTTTCAAAGGACGAAATGGATTTAGAAACCAATGTACTTAATGCCTTTTAGACTCTCCTGGTTAAAATGCTGCCATGTTTGGCCGAGACTCAGTGGCCTTAACACTTTCCAGCAAAGTTGGAAGCACCATCAAAGTGTGGAGATAATTCTCCTCAGACCAGAGAGGTCATTAAGCTCCAAGGAAAATAGAACAGAACAAAGTAAAGGGAAATACTACAAGAAAGTCTGTTTCGTTCCGCTGAGGACTATACTCTGAAAAATCTTTCAGCGGGGAAGTCATTCAGAAAAAAAAAGGCCAGACATATAGCGGATTCGCTTAAAAATAAGAACGTGAGTGCTCTTCAGTGACCTATTCATTCCGGGCTTGACTTCTACGGAAAATCTGTGAAGAATTGCAAAATTGAACAGACCTCAAAAAGGGAAAAGCTGTCCTAGGAAGTGGGAAAATGGATGCCAAGCAGGTCAGCAAAGTTGGGAAGAAGAGTCACCCAGAAAGACTTTCTCAGTAATGCCTCCGTTTTTACAGTATATGCGTGTATGAAGATGTTTCAGGGAATGGAGACCAATGCCATATGTAAATAATGTTTACATGCATATTTGTGATATTCATACATATAATATGCTGCCATAGATTGGCACCATATCCTGGGTTATTCCCTGCCTTGCACCCATAGCTTCTGTTATAGGCTTCAGACCTGCACAGGACAAGCAGGTACAGAAAATCCATCCATCCATCTTCTGCAACCACTTGTCCTATGCAAGATCACGGGGGGGGGGGGGGGGGTGGGGGCAGGGGGTTCGGAGCCAATAGGCACAAGGCAGGGAACAAACCAGGATGGGGTGCGAACCCATTGCAGGGCGCATGTACACACACCTACAAGCAATTTCGTAAGTCCAATTAACCTCAGTATGTTATAGGCTTGTTGTGGGGAACCTCTCGATGACATAGGGAGACACACGCAAACTCCACACATGGACCCGTGACAGAGACTCAAACCCTAGTGCTCAAGGTGTGAGGCAACAGTGCTAACCGCTACATCACTGTACCACCTGATGCAGAGAACGGATGGAAATGTAATATGGATACGTAAATCACTAAAATAATATTTCATCATTTTTCAGTCCATCACTTTTGCTGTTGTTATTACTTTAAAACGGCTTTAATATTTGTGATGAATTACATTCAGAAAAAACTGTCTCTTGTGCAGTGTGTCCGCTGCGTCATGCCCTGTGCATCCGGAGACTGGTTTTAAATTCACTGCGACCGGATAAGCAGATACCAATAGATAGTATTCTTTTAACAATTAAATCCAACCGGACACATGGAAAGCTTTTGTTACTCTGAAAAAGTAAGAAATATGTTTCAGTTAAAGGAGACCAATATCATATATAAATAATACATATCCATAAAAATGTGTATGTTACACATCACTCCACATCAGTTACTTTTTACTCCACCATCATAGCTATTACATCTTTCCATCTTCTGTTAGGCACTTTTTTTAGTTATTTAGACACTCATGTGGCATCAAAAACTGCAGTCATGTAATAAAATGAAAGGCATTTGAAGAGGACAGATTTGTCTTTATTTCCTAGATAAACTGCGCCTGGGTTATTCACAGCTACAAAGCACGATTTGCTCTCCACCAAATTTTTTTTTTTTTCCCGTGCTCCCAATTTTTCTCGTACAAATTGCCTCAGAGTTATTAAATTGGAAAATAATGATTTACTTTAAACAAAATGCAATTTAGTTTTTCAGGTAATGTGGTAGCTTTCCCCATTACTGGTGTTAATTGTGGATAAAAAGATTCGCCGTATGGAGGATGTCTCCTGGCCCGAAATCTCATTTTTGGCAGTAAAGAATGCATTCCCATGTAATACTAAACTCTTCGTCTCAGCTTTCTTTGGAAGGCACAGAATGGAGTTTTGCATTCATGTCGCCCTTGAATATTGGACAAGTGTGAGGCTGCATATATTTAGGCTCAGATATTTTACATGAGTGAATAAACACTCAGAAATCACTGCCTTCCTCAGAAACATTCTGTGCTCGTGGGTGTTTTACTTACACAAAAATGTTCTGAGGGCAGATTGAAAAATGATTGGTTCAGAGAGACAACCAGTCAGATTGTAGAGGAGGCATGTCCAAGCAACTAGAGGAGGTGGAACCAACCAATCAGATGTCTTGGTCCTGCCTCATCTACAATCTGATTGGTTATCTCTCTGAACCAATCATTTTTTTTGTTCTGCCCTGAAGAATATATTTGTATAAGTAAAATTCCCATGACCACATTCTGTCCAGCCTAAGACATCATGTCTTACTGAGATTAGAAGTGAAAAGAATAAAGGGAGATGTGACATCAAGGCCTGAGAGCCTGGTAAATACAGTCCAGACTGTGCTGGATTCAGGTGGCCGGCTGGTGCTGAACTTTGAACACTGAGGCCAAAGGTGCACGCTGAAGATTAACACTGGTGTAAACTGTCTAATACTGCACCAATGGAGGAAGCCAAGAGCAAAGGGAGAAAATGGCATGTGTTTACACACAGCGATATCGAGACCACTTTCTGCATGAACCTGAGGGGGCTGAGATGGTGGCCATTCGTCATTTTCTGCAAAAATACAATCAGTGCAATTAAGTAGCTAAGCTATTTCATCAACCAGGGCTCTATTTACATGCATACAAAATTACAAAAAAGAGCTTTGCTTTTTTCCACTGAGCAGTCAGACATGATTTTATTATGTACTAATAGATATATCTAAGATGTTCTGCGAGTTTCTCATTTAAAAGGTTTAATGTAGAGTGCCTTGGTGCCAGGGTGCGGGACCCTGAGAGAAACACAACACCACTCCCAGTATCGAGTTAAACAAGGGACAGATGGCTGGCAGGAAGTATATTAAAATTAAATGAGGAAAGCGAGGACATTGTCTACCAGTGTGACTGTCAAGAATCTGAAATTAGTTGCAACTTTCAACTTGGCCCAAAGTTATGTTAAGATTGTTTTAATATGTTTCTAGAGTTAAATGTACTTTTAAGAATGCCAATGAGCGAGGATTCTTGTTGTCCTACACAACACGATTTCCGCTGCCGTGCAGTAATAGCCGAACATGAGCGGACTGCTTAACTGACTCAGGCCAACGCTGAAGTGGTCTTTGGATGCTGGACATGCATTCTGCCCTTTCAGTCAAACCGAAACGTCACAGTGACTGGTACATATGTTGTGATAGTTATTCCTGCAAGCAATTTGTGTTCTTCTGCTGTAAGCTGTGACAGCTACTCTCGTTTTTTGTTTGTTTGGTAGTCACTCTTCCAATTACTGTTGCAATGGAAACACCAGTTAGCACTGGAGAATATAATTGGAAACAGCCTGGCTGGGGGTAAAAAGGGCATCATAGGATATTCAGTTGTACACACTATCATAAACCTCAGACAATTCTGCATCATAAAAATGGCACGTTTTAGGATTACTGTAGAAAATCAGAGTAACTGACAGAACCCTGATTCTTGGTTGTTATTTCAATATGAAGACAATTTTTCACATTTATTGCCATCTCAGTGCTGTTCCGGATCTTCCAGAACAAAGGTTTTTTTGTTTTTTTTTTGAGCAAAACTTTTCCATTCCAGAGCCTAAAGTGTCTGAGGAAACCTTGCATAATACCTCAGACAAGAGTGAAGAATGAGACATCAGATCGCTGCACAGACGGCTGCACAACAGGGCAATCGAAAACCCCAGGCTAAGATAGTTAGATCACAATCAAAATCATACGCCTGACATCAAACAGACGGCAGCAAGCAGGGGAGGGGTTAGGATGAGGCAGAGACAGAGGGATGTATGACCATGGGCTCCGCTGAACCAGAGAGGCAGTCTACAAGCCCGGGAAATCTAGCCGTTTAGCGATTGCAGACACAAGCTCACAGCCAATAAACATTTCTGTTCATTATATCTGGAGCACTTTTGTTTCATTAGGCTTCCAAGACGGCAGCTGTTTATTGAAGGGAAAATCTGATCAAAACTATACCACATACGGCAGCTGTAAGACGTGATATAGATTTCCTGGAATGTAAGAAAGATCTGATATTGAACCCTGAACATTTTAGTCAAGGGACGCTTCTCGGATCATTGACTGGAAAAATATCCTCCAACGGTTCTCACGGCTCAGAAAGGAAGATGCACTATGGAACAGTCTGTCAAAGGGTGAAAAATCATAAAGGCTACAATAAAAGAACCACATAATTATGAAGAACAAAAATGTGCAATCTATTACTCTGATGTACTGTTCAAAGCTATCTGGCTGTATACTAGCACTAAAGAATGCTACATAATACGCTACTGCAATTACAGTTTTGATTCATCATTTAAATTTTAGAGTGTAAAAGATCACTATTTGTTGTCCCAGTGATTTTAAATAGCACTTCAGTTTGTTTTATTTATTTTATTTGATATAATTATAACCCAAATTTTAATGCAAAATCCATCCTTTTATCAATGGGTGATCAAGTATTCCTGAAACCACATACTGCTCTAAAACTGTGTATTTGACCACGGACATATATTCAGAAAACATCATTTTAGCTGTAATGGTGTGTATACATTGCCCACGGCGTGTGTGTACCCCGCGATGGAGTCGCACCCCGTCCGGATTGCCCCTGGGCTATAAGCTTCAGGCTAACGGTGACCCTGCATTGAATAAGTGATTATGAAAGATGCATGGACAAAATGTATTTAACATTTTACTGAGAGTGGCCAAGGCAATCTGGGGTCACATTTAGAATAAGTAACTATTGACTGGGCCCCGGAATTGTCTCCAGATGACATCATGGCATGTTATTGTGATAAGGTGACATAGGGAGATGATGAGAAATTGCACTCTGACAAATTGCCTCTGAGACAGGGGGAGTGATGCTTGTTGGAACATAAATTCCTGTAATGGCATTTAAGATGTCTATATGGCAGAAAATGTTTCTGTTAAATTATTTGTTCCCACAGTACATTAATTTAAGACTTTTATGTCAATTTTAACTCAATCCAGTCATAATAATCCCTGTAGTGGGTAAGGAGGCAAGGGAGAAGTACAGGGGGGTTATTTAGGGAAAAGTCACCAATCAGCAGGTTGGGTCTGGTGGACACTGGGATGGGGGTAACACAGTGTAGGGTGAGGGGGGTGTGGGGTTTATGGTTGGCCAAATCAGAGGGATGTTCCTAGTGGCTCACAGGTCCTCTGTCACCAGTTGGTTTGGTCTCTCTCTCTATTATAGTGAGAGAGGAGAAAGCACTTCCTGTTCACATTCTCTTTCCCTACTGTATGCATGATCCAGGAATGAAGCAGTGCTGAGGGAGACGGTTCTCTCCCCTGGCTGCGGTGATTAGCAGCCACCAGCCATGTCCTGTTTGCATTCCTCACAGGCTTCTCTGTGGCCGCCCGTAGGGACATTGGAGCTTGGCAGGACCCCATGAGCCCGCAGCTTTACATCTAGTTCTAGTGAAAAATAAAGGCTCAGTATGAATTATTGGGAAATGTTGCATGAACATCAAATTGTTTTAGGGTGGAATCAAAAATACTGAAATATTTTTCGCTGTATCATATTGTTTTAGGGAAGAATCAAAAATACTGGATTAAAAATGTTAAATGTATAAACGCTTTATATACAAAACACCTATAATTTCATACATCACAGATACATTTTTTATAATTATTAATTTAACAAGAATTTCACAACTGTACTTGGTTATTATTTACTCCTTTATCTTCTAGAGACTAATTGGGTTGAACCACCAAGTTTGTTTTGCCCGAACTTTATGTTTAAGTTTTAATGATATTATACCAGTGTCCAAGTCCAGTGTCTGGCTCATTTGTTGGGGGGTGTCCTGTACATACAATAATGCGGCTGATTCATTTAGCCTACAAAACAGAATATGGACAGACGCATGACGTGGTTAGCCTTCCAAAGTCTGCTGTTCTATGTTGCAAAGGGAAAACATTAAAAAGAACAAACATTATGTACATAGAAAGCTTTGCTTTTTAAATTCGCGCCTGACTGGTTAAAGAAAAGCGGGTGGGAGGGGGGAATCAATGAAACCTGACATTATAATTGTGTAATTTTCTCCCCAGGCTGCAGCTGACACGAATCAACAGTACGGTAAAGTCCATAACACAAAGTATGGGGAAGCCTAATGAATTGCAAATCCTCACCCCGTCTGCTTTAATTTATGTTACTAGAGCCTGAATAGTCCCACAGTCGTTGCGGTAACAGGGCAAAGAGAGGCACCGGTTCCCAGTCCAAAGCAGACACCTGATTGATGCGCTCAGACAGCAGGCCACGGATGAACGGCCAAATCCTACCTCACACTCAGAATCATGCAGAGAAGCACAGCTACTGTGAAGGTAAAAAAAAAAACAGCTTTACCAGAAAATAATTACATCCCTTTGAGAACCAGTACATGCCTGCAAGATCTTTTAAATGTATTATATTTCTATTTAAAGCATTTTGCATATTGTACAGTAAATATGCAGTGCCAGTCAAATGTCTGGACACACCTGCTTTTAATGCATTTGTCTCTGTTTTAGCTGTTATTCAACGTATAGTAAAATGCCTTGAGGCCATGACGTAAATACATATCAGATATTGCAAAGAAATATTCAACATCACAGAATTTTCTCAAATTTTAGACTCTATGAAATAGCATTGATTTGCTTCAATAACAGCATTCCAGACTCTTTATGTTGCATCATGTGGCTGGATACGTGTTGATTATCTGACAAATAAGTTGGACCAATGAGTTCAATCTAAAGCTACTGTATGTAGCCCATACACAGCAGGGATCCATGCACTGTGTATTGTGGCACCTTACTTCCAATATCATCATCGGAATCATCAGAATCATCGGAATCATCATTCATTCACATCTTGCATCGATGAGTCTTGGCTGCCTGTTGGCGGTTCATGGGTTTTCCCTCCTCAGACCAGCCTCACTAGGAAATCGCCGCAGCGGACCATCAGCATCCCATAAGCCTTGCTGTTTTGGAGATGCTTTGACCCATTTGTCTGACCATAATGATTTGGCCCTTGTCAGAGTTAGATCTTTTTTCCCTGCCTATTTATTCCGCATTCAAAATGATGACTGCGAGTACCGAATGTTGCCTTACCGTCTAATATATATAATATATCCCCGATGTTCACTCGCACTATTTTTATGAGATGGTCAACATTGTTTGCTTCATTTGAGGGTGGTCATACTGTTTTGCATATCAGTGTATTTAAGTGCATTTTACGTGTTGCTTGCAAATATAGTGTTATGTTCATTAGATAGAGAACAAGAGCAAATTAGAACCAAGTGCAGTAAGTATTTCACTGCTTGGTATGAGGGATTTTAAAGAAACAGTACCGTTTGTCATACATAATACTGTCACACCTCTCCCTGATTGACTAATCAGGGAACTAAGCCTGCTCTAAGCTGGGTGCAATTAAAGCCCAACCTTATTCAAGTAGAGCAGCACGCAGTTCTCACTGCTTGGTCATCATTATTGCTCTTGGATCATAGGGTTCAGTTTTCTATCTTGTCAGAAGTTTGTTTAATGGGAAAAGATGGAGTAGGTCTGTTTTCTCTGTGCCTGTTAGTTGCCGACAGGTACTGCTTGGTGGTTGGGATGGCTTGGGGTCACGGTTCTTGTTGACTGGCATTTTACTTCTGCTTTCTGGTTGGTCAATTTCTGGTTTTGGGAGTCCTGATCCCAAGTAGCCAGCATCCCATAGCTTGGTTGTTGTGCTGCTGCTGTTCAGTCTTTGGTGATTTTGTATGTGAGTCTTCAGTTTTGTGTTCTTGCCCCATTTAATGTCACTGGTTCTGAATCTTCGGGCCTCTGTTTTTGAGTCTGCCTTCTGGTTCATGTCATCCTGGACCTGTCCATCCAGTCAGTGGCCCAAGTCCTCCTGGATCCCTGTTTCCAGCAGTGTTTTGGACTGTTGGTCTAAGAAGCCGAGGAGGAGAAAACATGCCAGGTTGGGATTTTTCTCAAATGTTGTCAAAGACCTTGGTCATAATGGATAGTAAATATTTTTAGCCTGTAAGCTCTGAGTCTGAGTCGTGACAATTACTTAATAAGGTAAATAGGTTATGTACAACTGGAGTGGTCTATATGGATTAACATGAGGCCACCTAGTCAAGTGGTTAGTTTAAATTCAACCAAGAGTGAGGTGTCACCCAAGAGCCAAAAAATCTCAGACAGAACATCACAGCATATTACAGGTGGAAGGTGACCCTACTGAGCGGAGTGAAAGTTACAGTTAGCATAGAATGTGACCTGCTGCGATGAAGTTGTCAGTCCAGATGAGCGGCTGAGCAAGAAAGCATCCGGTGGAGGTGGAGCTCTGAGGGCAGAAGTGCTGGAGGTCAATGGCTGAAGTTTATATCAAGCACGTCGGCTGCCAAACCCCTTCAATGTTCTGCTAGTGGCACTATGAGGTCACATGGCCGTGTCTTATCTAGCATATTAGAATCAGCTCAGTGTGCTAAACGCCTCGAATGAAAATTCACCTTTCAGTTGGGCAATGGCCCGAAGCACATTGGCCAAGCTACACCGAAATGGTTTAACAGTAAGAACGTGGATGTCCTTGAGAGTCCCAGTCAAAGTCTTGACTTAAATCAAAAATGTGATGTCTTGAAAATTGCTTTCCATCAATAATCCCCAATAAACTCCACTGAGCTTGTGCAACTTGACCAAGTAGAACGGACAAAAATCACATTGTGCTGACATTCCGAAGTTGGTACAGACTCACGGCCGGAACCACTACAAACATGATTTGCCACTGGAATTACACCACAAAACGTTAAACCATGTCATTGGTGATGTCACCAAGTAATGATTCACATATTTCATTAACATATGACATATTCTTTCACCCTTCATTGTGCACTTAAATGAAATTATGTATCCTTTTAGATGAGAGAACAAAGCTATTGAATTTTATCAAATAACCTATTTCTTTAAGAAGTAATGAAGTAAACATTTCTATGGAATAAAAGAGATTGTGAGGGAGATCAATTCACAGAAATAAGACACAATGCAGATTAATACAAGTTTATTTGAAATCTGACTGCAGTTCTTTATCAGTTTTGTGCAGTCATTTGTATTTTCTGCACAAAAATAAACATTCTTCCCTTGTAACTTTTTATTGTTTATTTGTGCAGATTACATTCTTCTCATACTTAAGACAAGGACAGAACTTTGTCCTTCCTGGAGAAATTGAAGCTCAGAATATTGCTTGTTCTGGCAAATTATAATAACGTGTTTGTATTACAAGTGTACAAAACGCTTTTCTATTAAATGCTTAGGATTTCTAGAATATTTAATTTTTTGCTTTAGATTATACTATTGCAGTGAAGGGTACAGTATTGGGAGTACATATTTAATTGAACTGAACTACCTTCATGCAATAAAATACAATTACAAAAAGATAATGATTTATTTTGGTCTTGGAAAGATTCCATATAATTATATTAGCAGAGAGAAGGAAACAGGACATTTACACCAGTTTTTCCATCTTTATCATTAGAAATTTCTGGCCAGTCCACAGATGCCTTTCATTACTGTAATTGTGTTCATGCCAAATGCTCTGTATAAGTGCCAAATGCATTTCCTCCAAACAAGCCAACAGATAAAACATGGGCGTTTAGTCAGTGTCGTTTCCCGCACGCTGTATCCTCCGGCGTCAGTGTCAGTGTTGTTTCCCGCACGCTGTATCCTCCGGCGTCAGTGTCAGTGTTGTTTCCCGCACGCTGTATCCTCCGGCGTCAGTGTCAGTGTTGATTCCCGCACGCTATATCCTCCGGCGTCAGTGTCAGTGTCGTTTCCCGCACGCTGTATCCTCCGGCGTCAGTGTCAGTGTTGTTTCCCGCACGCTGTATCCTCCGGCGTCAGTGTCAGTGTTGATTCCCGCACGCTATATCCTCCGGCGTCAGTGTCAGTGTCGTTTCCCGCATGCTGTATCCTCCGGTGTCAGTGTCATTTCCCGTGCGCTGTACCCTCCGGCGTCAGTGTCAGTGTCATTTCCCGCGCGCTGTATCCTCCGGCGTCAGTGTCGTTTCCCGCGCGCTGTATCCTCCGGCGTCAGTGTCGTTTCCCGCGCGCTGTATCCTCCGGCGTCAGTGTCATTTCCCGCGTGCTGTATCCTCCGGTGTCAGTGTCATTTCCCGCGCGCTGTACCCTCCGGCGTCAGTGTCAGTGTCGTTTCCCGCGCGCTGTATCCTCCGGCGTCAGTGTCGTTTCCCGTGTGCTGTATCCTCCGGCGTCAGTGTCAGTGTCGTTTCCCGCACGCTGTATCCTCCGGTGTCAGTGTCGTTTCCCGCACGCTGTATCCTCCGGTGTCAGTGTCATTTCCCGTGCGCTGTACCCTCCGGCGTCAGTGTCAGTGTCGTTTCCCGTGCGCTGTATCCTCCGGCGTCAGTGTCGTTTCGCGCGCTGTATCCTCCGGCGTCAGTGTCGTTTCCCGCGCGCTGTATCCTCCGGCGTCAGTGTCATTTCCCGCGCGCTGTATCCTCCGGTGTCAGTGTCATTTCCCGCGCGCTGTACCCTCCGGCGTCAGTGTCAGTGTCGTTTCCCGCGCGCTGTATCCTCCGGCGTCAGTGTCGTTTCCTGCACGCTGTATCCTCCGGCGTCAGTGTCGTTTCCCGCGCGCTGTATCCTCCGGCGTCAGTGTCGTTTCCCGCGCGCTGTATCCTCCGGCGTCAGTGTCGTTTCCCGCGCGCTGTATCCTCCGGCGTCAGTGTCATTTCCCGCGCGCTGTATCCTCCGGTGTCAGTGTCATTTCCCGCGCGCTGTACCCTCCGGCGTCAGTGTCGTTTCCCGCGCGCTGTATCCTCCGGCGTCAGTGTCGTTTCCCGCGCGCTGTATCCTCTGGCGTCAGTGTCGTTTCCTGCACGCTGTATCCTCCGGCGTCAGTGTCGTTTCCCGCGCGCTGTATCCTCCGGCGTCAGTGTCGTTTCCCGCGCGCTGTATCCTCCGGCGTCAGTGTCGTTTCCCGCGTGCTGTATCCTCTGGCGTCAGTGTCGTTTCTTCAACGCTGTATCCTCCGGCGTCAGTGTCGTTTCCCGCACGCTGCATCCTCCGGCGTCAGTGTCAGTGTTGTTTCCCGCACGCTGTATCCTCCGGCGTCAGTGTCAGTGTTGTTTCCCGCACGCTGTATCCTCCGGCGTCAGTGTTGTTTCCCGCACGCTGTATCCTCCGGCGTCAGTGTCGTTTCCCGCACGCTGCATCCTCCGGCGTCAGTGTCAGTGTTGTTTCCCGCACGTTGTATCCTCCGGCGTCAGTGCCGTTTCCCGTGCGCTGTATCCTCCGGCGTCAGTGTCAGTGTTGTTTCCCGCACGTTGTATCCTCCGGCGTCAGTGTCGTTTCCCGTGCGCTGCATCCTCCGGCGTCAGTGTCAGTGTTGTTTCCCGCACGTTGTATCCTCCGGCGTCAGTGTTGTTTCCCGTGCGCTGTATCCTCCGGCGTCAGTGTCAGTGTTGTTTCCCGCACGCTGTATCCTCCACACTCGATTCTTCATTTCGGAGGCTTCTTGTCAGACTTTTCCATGGCTTTTTTGTTGTCATAATTACTACATTAGGAGGCACTTATGCAAATCGCTTTGCCTGTTTAGCTCACAGTGATCTTTCTTGTTTTTAATAGATACGATGAAGTGCTATCACCAGCTACAGCTGGAAGTCACTTCCTGAGACTGAGTCCGCATAGATCCTTAAAGTCAAAATCAAGATCTTAGCCATTACTCTTTTTGCTGTATGTCGTAATCTTAAGTCACAATTTCACAAGTTTCATTGACTTGAAATCCCACCCACCTCATCCTGAAGGCCTTTCCAACGCTTTATTGGAAGTGACTAAGCTGGATGGATGGATGATGGATGGATGGATGGGAGAATGGAAGATATACCTCCTTGAATATTTGTAAATATATCGTAAGCCTGCATAAGTCTATGTGAAAGATTGTGAGCCCTTGACATTTTACGATAAGAGATAAGTGATTGACTTGCATACAGAGAACAGGTAGTTATGTAAGAAACTTCTTTTCCCAAGCATTTACACTTACATTGGTGTTGCATCATCGTTCGTTTTTTCCCCAAAATTATGTGTATTGCAAAAAAGTTGGCATTATACATAACATTAGTCATGTGCAAAGTATAATTTTCTTTTGGGAAGTTTCCTTCCTGAACGCCTTATTGCACGAATTCTGCCCATCCATATCCACCCGTTCATTTATGTCCATTGTAGTGGACATTTTGTTTTTGCATCTCTTTTCACTGATGTAAGGAAACATATTTATTCCTGTTGTACACTAAAGAGAACATGCTGTGAAATTAAAAATAAAAATAAATTTGAAAAATTTTAAATTGTAAGATGTCTTATTTCCTCCAAAGACAAATAACCTAAAACTGAAGGACACTTTTTTCCTTGGGTCTCAGGAGGATATAACATGTTTCTGTGAAAAGGTCACTATTGCCCTGCCTGTGGTATTTCTGCACCATTTTGCCTACTCTGCATTCTGAAGAATTGACTGAGGTGTAATTCTTTATTGAAAACAATACAGCAGAAACAGCCTATTACAGTGTATATTGGTTGGCTTACTAAACAGGTTAGTGTGTATGTTCCCATTTTCTTTCAGCAGACGGCGAACATGACAGTCTGTTTTTTTAAATGATACTCTATGGAATATTTTAATAGTTGCTTCGAAACCAAATCATCTGTTTCCTTCCGAGCAATAATAACATCACAAACCTATAGTGCAACAACAGATTTTTTTATATAAGTTTGTATAAGCTTAAAGCTATGTAGTTGGTCAGATATTGATGCAACGTAACAAATTTAGGGTCAGCTTGATCTCAAATAAACAATGGGAAAATACAAGTCATGTAAAAAGGAAAATCCTTGTACTATTTCGGTTAATTAGCCACAAATAAGTTGCCTCTTTGGACGTGAAATTCAGATTTTATTCTAGCATGTGAGTGATTCTTTAATATGCCTTCAACAAAATATACTTCATTCATTTTCCACTTTTTCTCTTCATCCACATAAAAATGAAAATGCACTGTTGTCTGAAGTACCTTGTCAATATAGGAACACCAGCTAAGTGTTAAAATCCACATGCATTAGTCAGACATTCAGTGGAACAAGAAGCACAATTTAAATAGCTCAGTTTCGGCAAACTCTGCATAAGCAAAACAAATTAACAAATGAAAAACAAACTAAATCTCCCTCAATGGAAGTGCAGCAAAAAGCACCAGCTACATGTTAGCATAATGCTATGTTTGGCTTCTTATTTTGTCGTCTAAAATGTTTGTCCTTCCCGAATCTCTGTTGAAACAATACACTGAATGCCTTTTAGCGAAAGGGCAAGAAAACCAAAGGAGCAGAGCTATAATAAAAGCCTGTCAGGGAGACGTGTCGCTTTAAAAGCATCCTGTCTCACAAAAGGAATCCCCCCGCTAGCAGGCCTCTCTGCTAACTCCTCTAATACTTCAATGTATTCCACAATCGATATGTTTCATTTATCATTAGCTGTGTAGCAAACATTTTAGATATTATTTCCAGGTTATTTGCTGTTCTAACAGTGTTTTCACCAGGATGCAAGTGTTGAATCTTGTGTGAGTAAGATGAGATTTCCGATGTGATTGTTGTTGTTTTCAGTGAGATGTTATCAATTAGGCACTCAGAGGGGCTTTCTGGGATGGCAAAGAAATCTTTCACAAACTGATTGCCTAAGCTTATGAGTCCTGGCAAAACACAGATTTGATTAAAGCGCTTCTTCAATGGCAGTTCAGAGAAGCTTACCACATTGCAAGCCTGCAGAGACCAATGTTGAAGGAGCAATAAAATCATGGAAAGAAGATGCATAGAATGGCAATGGAAAGCTGATATGGGGTTTAACCGAAACACGGAGGTACGTATAGCCTGCAGGGCAATAAGCCAGAGAATGCTAAATTTAATTATATACATATATATATATATATATATTTAAAAAATCATTCTTTTAGCTTTCGAATTAATACAATTACAATTGGTAATAATAATGTTAAGTTAATATGCTGTAACATCTTTGTTACGACCGTGAAATTTGTTATGACAGTGAATTTATGTGACAGTCTAGAGCATAGGCACACACACACACACACTGCAAGATAGCATGATTGCATATCTTTAGAGTACTGGAAACCTTCATGACATGGAGAGAACTCCACACACAGGACGCAGGTGGAATCTGCAACCCTAATTCCGGAGGTGCAGAGGACACAATGACATGGACAAATGTCAGTGCAAAATGCCGATTCCTAAACACAAATGATGACCTGCATGGATAACAATTTTTGTGTAATTAATTTAAATGGCCTACACAACATTTTGCTTTTGTTTTGGGATTATTCGGGAGTATGCTTGTTGGCAATATGACTAAGATACTATTATAGAGTAGATATATGTTAACACCTGGCGGGAAACTCTGTAGCACATACTAGGACACTCATACTAGGACCTGGCGGACATGTATCGCACAAATTGATGTTAATATCGTGCTAATGTGATTTGCAGTGCGTCTCGCGACTGTCTCCATGGAACCTGTACAAAAATGTTCAGGTTTGAAGAAACAAGTTACTCTAAGACAATTAATAAGATTTAGCCAGGGGCCATTGTGATCATTGAAACATCCTTTTTAAAACTAGTTTTTGAACTTAGGAAAGATATTTAAGAGTTTCTAAACAACCTTAATTACAATTTGGCAAATAACCATAGAGATGTAACTGAGTCTGCCAAGTTGGCTTCCGGGCATGAAGTTATTTTTATTGCAGGATACTAATTCTTATTAATCTCCACAAGCCACTCACATAAATGTGCCTTTTAATAATAAATTAAAACTTTTTCACAAAATGTTTGATACTTGAAAATCAGGTTTGTTTTCACTCACACTGCTTCACACCTGCTACTGTCAGTCAGGGAGATCGATGTAAACGATTAGCTATTGAACAATGCAATTGAATTCCCAGCCTTAAATGTGGTTTTATTGTGATGTCGCTTTATGAAAGACAGTGATGATGACAATAAAAAGACAAAAAAAATCAAGGGCTCAATGAAAATGATCTCTTTCTGAGATCTGATCAATGCATTTATAACCATCTACATTTTTTTACAGATAAACGTGTTCACCTGTATCACAAAATTGTCAGATTAATTTTTGATAGAGGATAAGACAAATAAGCACACAAAATAATGGACAAGACACAAAACACAACATATTTGCTAAGTAAAACAGACCTTAAACTCTACTGAATTTATTGACATTAAAGTGAGATGGTACACAGGCAGTAGACAAAGCAAAACAAATCCCCTGGATGTTTTTTGAAGCTGAATCTGATCAAATCAACAATGCAATTGTGTAAGTGTAAGCAGGGGCATGGGTGTCCAATGACAGGGCAAATTTGGGTGAAGAAGACGATCAATTATGCTTCTTTATACCACCTTTTCACTTTTTTTAAATAATTGCTGATAACATAAATTTCCTTTCCAGAAAAGTTACTCAGAGCTTGATGCCCAAGTGCACCCAAATTATAACCCTTTACACAAGCCGGCATCCATCCGCTTTCTGAATCTGCTTGTCCTATTCAGGGTCACATGGGGTCTGAAGCTGTGGATGCAAGGCGGGGAACAGGGCAGAAATCCACTGCAGGGCGGACTCACACACACCTATGGGCAATCTGGCAACCCCATGAATAGGCCATGAACCCTGGCAGAGACTCAAACCCAGATCCCAGAGGTGGGAGGCAACAGGGCTTACGGCTGTGCCGCCCCTGTAAGCCAACAATAATTTTGTTTTGTTGTTCCACTCGTGCTGATGCTGAACACTATCTTTCGTTTTCTCTTCCTCCCCATGGTTTTGTTAAACTTGTCTCTACCAAAATAAATCCCCTTCTCCGTTCTCCCATGTAGCAAAGTCTAATTGGTTGATGGACACACACCTCTACTTATTAATGTAGCCTATTGCACCCCTGTGAAAATCTTAACAAACCATCTGTTGAACAATAGACAGTTCTTGTATTATGTAAATTCTTACTATTTATTGAGAAGTAACATTTTTGGGATACTTTAATTCATCATTAAAACTCTTCCTTCAATTCCACACTGTTCCATTAGCAATTAACAGTGGAGCTTTTTACATTATGCAAATTACAATCATTTAATATATCAATGCTATTAAGTAGCTGGGAAAAGAAAATAGTGAAATGCAGTTGTAAATCAGTGGAAGTGGCCAAATGAAGGCTTGGGGCCTAGAATGATCTAAGTTTTGAACCTATTCTCAGGAGGATGCTCGATTGTACAAACATCTGTGCCCAAAAAAATGTCTGATATTCCCACAACAGAGTTCTGATAATTCAGTTTTGTGGCACTCAATATAGCTGCTTTGTGCTTGTCAATTAAATGATAAGGTCAATGGAATACATACAAGACACGACCTTTGAAGCTTGCTAAAAATACAATGAATATACAGTGAGTTACTACTAATGCTGAGTTACTATTAAAGGGTATATATTCACCCATAGTAATATCTACAGTATATATGGTTTTCTATCTTTCTGGTTGAAACGTGCAGCCATCTGGTTGAAATATGCAAAAGTTTTGGAAAAATATGAATATATACAAAATAATAAAGTAAAAAATACAGATTCCCAGTTTTCGTGAAATCAGGATCTTTTCATATGTTTCCAATACTTATGGCCACCAGTCAACTCTTTAAAAGCAAAATCCACACAGAATTACTTGATTGGAAAGAGAGCTTCCAAAATTTTATGAAACACGTTATTCCCAATCATCCAAGTTCTGCCAATGGAAAGAGGTCAGTGTTTCCAATGAGTTGTTCTGTCTTTGTTAGTAAATTCACAAGACAAACAGATTAATTCTGTCTTAATAAGGCTTGAAACTGGTTATCTGAAGTGCATTAATCCCATGCATATTCATAGACATGATGTACAAAAAGCTGTTGCTCATTTTAAATGAGCTGAATATGCAATTAGCTATTATGAAACTCTAATACTCTTTAAACAGTTAGTCTCCATTGATGACTTTGTCTGTTTGTGTCTATGTGATTTTTTTTCTTTACCCAATTAATATTGGATGTTTCTCAAGTCTTACGTCCTACTGGAATTAAACACCATCCAAACATTTAATGTGACACACAGTTTAAGGTCTTCTAAAGGATTAGCAGAGTCAGTCCGACTTAACAGATTAAAACAAAAATTTCAATTTATTATAAATAATTTATTTACATAATGTTTACCTAGATAAACATACATGAAAAGTAGCTGAAGACATTTTGATAGTACTGAGCTATTTTTTTTTGCCTTTTGGAACATAAATATTTCTGAAAGAAGAAGATATGGAAGAACAGGTAAATAAGTCATACAGTTAGTGGGTTTAAAATAACACAATTATCATTCAGTTGCAGAGAGAGAGAGAGAGAGAGAGAAAAACCTGATTTCTAATTTACAGGGTGTGACCAGACCCGGCACCACTGCCTCTGTACCAACCCGCAAATTTCTTACGTTATTAAAATCATTACGGCTGTCTTAATTTGCAGCCCAATTAGCGTTTTAATTGTCTAGAGTCTGTAGTAGTGATATGACGTATATTTACTCACCAACCATATTACTAAATAGTTGCGATTTTTTCACCGTGTCTTGTGAAGGAAACAAATACAAAAGAAAATTCAAACTGGAAATAAAAAGACATTTATGATGGTAACATTTACAGCGGCTGATTGATATTATACAAATTTAAAAAATGATATATTATCTTTTTCAGTACTTTTGGCAACATCTTCTTGAGCATTATAAAACATCTTGAAATTAACAACAACAACAATAGCAATAAGAACAACAATAACAATAATGTTTTATTTGCAACACACATTTCTCACACCAAACTGAACCAGGAGATCTGACATTTCGTAAAACAAATTCCGTTGCTTTCTTTCTTGTTTATCGGTTTGATATTTGTGTTAAAAAGACATGTTTTGCACAGGCAATTCTTAGATCAGACAGACTTCACCAAATGAATCCTGCCATTATTTGCAAGAGACATATTAATTACTGCTGTTCAACAGCTTGCACAAGTTATACACGATTAACTGCAGTTTGTAGAAATGTCAGCTGAGGCAGTTACAGTGTAGCTGTTTAATCAAAAGTTAGAACTTTGAAAAGAAACCAGAATATTTGTTACCAATCCCTCACGGTTAAACTTTGAATACTATGCATTTTATACATGCTGCTCAAATAACTCTTAAAGTAAAATAACGGGTAGTAGCATGCCTTTCTTGATGCTTAGAATGTGGTTTGTATTGACTTCAATCCCACAGACCACAAACAACCCTTGTGCCTGTGAATGGAAGGTTTCAGGGCACAAAGCCCGGGGCCGGCTGAGTGATTTTGCCGTCAGGCCCCTGAGCAAGGTCCTTAACCCCCTGCTTTCTCAAAGGTGTACATCGCTTCGGATAAAAGCATCTGCTAAAAAAGAATGCTAAATGTTACATCTTCTGCCTGTGTTTGTGCAGGCTTTTTCCCGCAGCCGTAACCTATGGCTCAGAAGCATTGCTGCCTCTAAATCGGCCGTGCTGTGTCTGTGTGCCCTATAATATACTGGCATCTTCAACAGCGTGTCCTCAGCCCTGTGCTTCCCAGGCTCACTGCGACCCTGTAATTGATGAATAGTTATGGAAGATGGATGGATAATAATAATCTGAGGTGGACAGTGCAGGTCCAGAAAGTAAGAATCCAGACCAAAATTTTGTTTCAACCAACCAGTTCAGTCTCAGTCATAGAGTACTCAACTGGTTGGTTGAATCAAAATCCTGGTCTGGATTTTTTACTATCTACCTCTGATAACGTCCCATATAAAGGCATAATATTATGGATATGGATTCCAGTGATAATATATTACCTATCTGCTTCAATAAAACAGAAACTTCTATATCACTAGCAAACGTGCACCCGAAGACCCACCCATTAATTTCCTTGTTCAAACAATTCATTTTAATGTCTAAACACCAGTGGTTATTTACTTTTCAGTTTTCAGACAATTATAAATGCTTATATCTGCAGCAAGCCTGCATAATTACACTGATTTGCATGATTGTTTTAAAACGTGTTGTGGTTCCCAGTGAGACATCCTTAATTGGACTGTAATCATCACTACACAGATGTCAAGATGCTTATGATTTGTCAAGAGGCTGAAAGGCAACCAAATAAATATCTGTCAGACGTTAACTAATTGGTGCCATAGAAATTTATGTCAAGAGGTACTGATATTCAGACTTTCTCATTTACGTTATTGATTTATGACAGTCAGGTAATAGTGTTCTCAATTCGTGTGTCAATGAATGTGTGGAGACTTTATCTGTTTTTACCTCCATATTGAATATTGCAGGTCACACCTAGTATCATCTGTTCCACTTTCTTTATTAGAAACTGTACAGGCAATGCAAAGTATGACATATATCCCAATTCTTTAAAAAATGTAAAGATATGTAATTATTAAGGATATAATCAAAGTTAAATGCTGCTGAAAAAGTGGATTATGTAATAAATAAATGACACAATTACAGCAAATGACCACAGTGATTTTGGCAAAGATCTTCTGGAAGCAATTTTAATAATGAAAATATCCATCCGTCTTCCAACCTGCTATCCCGGATCGAGTTGCGAGGGGACCTGAAGCGCTCACACACAATCCCAACATGATGACCTTAACCCCTACCCAGCCCAAACCTTAACCATAAGTAATCGAACAAAATACGATACTTTTGGCATTTTTACTTTTTTGATTGCATTCACATATTTTTTTTTTTTATAAAATTGAGGTTATCCAAATGGGGACCTGAAAATCGTCCCCTGAGCAGAGCTTCTCAGCTGCACATCTGCCATTGGGCAATGCCATTGGTCCGTAAAGGGCCAAGCACAAAGCTTAATTTGGACACTAAATATAGTAGGGCTGAATTTATTTATTTCAAATGCAAATCGCAATTTGAGCCAACGTGATTAGCAAATCGCAAAGACTGCGATTTAGGACATGCATTATACAGCATGTCTGACCAAGGGTTTAAAACTGTCGAGAGAGCAGCTTTACAGATTTGTGCTGTCCTCCTTGTGTGACAGCCATTCTCACCAATCAGAATTAGCCAAAGGTGACTGCGTATACGCCCACAAACAGCAAACACATGAAACCCAAGGAAAATGTTACACTCGCAGTGCAAAAAAAATATTGATTCCGGTGCTGAACTATAAGTGAATTTTCTGCCTATTTCATGGTCAGACATTGTTTACAGACAGGCCCTCTTAATAAGGGTCTATAGAGCATAGCTGCAGGATCCCTATTGTTTTTTTCTTACTGAATTGTTTTATTTTTACTATAATTACTTTATTTAATGTAACACAGTCACAGCTTATGTGATAAGTGTTGATTGTTTGAATGTTCTCTGCTAATTTAACACTGGACTGTCAGGAAACACTATTATTTTACTAAGGGTAAAAAGCAGTCGAGCACTGTTTGCAGGCCCTTAAAATACTTATGTAAAAGTACACTTTACCATGTTTGAGGGGCTAGTAGGCCAGCACTATTTTTTGGCAAATAAATGGCCATTTTGTCTTAAATGCGTACTAAATTGTTGGGGATGAAGAATACATGGCATAATCTGGAAACAGAGGTAGCCCACTAAGCTACCCATCCAATATAATAATGATGATGATGATGATGATGTTGCCTCACATCTCCTACATAATTATTGTTGCCACCCTACAAGGCTGGGGGACACCGTAAGTTGGGTGCCAGTTCATCCAGAGTACATCGAATTACATAATAATAATAAAATAATAATAATAATAATGAGCAAAAAGCTTAGGGTCCCATTGTCATATTCCAAGACAGCTCAAAAGATGATAGGTTGAAATGTAAGAATCCTATTTTATAGGTTCCATTACCAAAATCAGGATGTTAGAATCATTATGTCATTTAGGTGCAGTGACAAACTTCCCGGTTTCCTCATCCATCTGCTGCACCATCTGAGAGCACTACAGCATCAGGACTTTAGATGGGTATCTCTGTAGGAGGGTGTGGGCTTACACAACAGAGTCAGTGTGGGTGGAAAGGGGGTGACGGTTAATACTGTACATTTTCAAATTTATCCCCATTAATCTACAAAACCTGACCTAAAAATAGCATCTTATAAAAATGATTGTAAAGCATCCTGTGAGTTAGTTTTTATGTATGCTAATTAGTTTTGTGCTAAAGACCATAAATAAATGTGTATACTAAAATATTTTTTCACAATGCTGTATAATGCCTTCATTCAAAATTAACCAAAAACATGCAATAATACATACTTCACTGAAAGCTTTTATTGTGATGACGTGTGTTTTGACATTGTTTAAGCTAAAACTTATGAAACATGATAGAAATCACAGAAAATAAACCTCATAAACCATTCAGATCTTGTTGGCTCTGTTTCCACCCCTTATTCTTGCTCTAAGTTGTCCTAACAGTGGACCAACATGTCTAAATCAGCATCCAGGTATGGTTCCCTGAAGCATCTTGCAGGCACTGCAAGATATTGTACTGCTGTTGTTCGAAGAATTCCATCACTGCAGGAACCAACACCACTGAACCACTGCGTTTCATATTATCTAAATATGAGGTGAGATTTCAACCTGGATATCAATTATATGAGTGTACACAGCGATTTACAGGCATCTTGTCTGCCACCAAGAACACCTGCCTTGTTTATTTCCTTTGTGGATTTTTTGGTAGGGAGAAATAATTGTACCAAATGGGATTTCAGTAATGCGTGAGTAGCATCATGGATATTGAAAACAAAGCAAATATGCTTGTTGTATTGAACTCACTCTTACACAAACACTTGAAAGTAATTGAAATGAATTTTTATGAGAGTTAAACATGGTCAATGTGAAAAATGGCCAATCATGCCAGCCAGTACCCAATGACATCTTTTTCATTCTAACTCATCCATGCGTTCTCTTCAAAAGAAAATATTTCAAAAGATTTAAAAATTTTGACCTGCATTTATATGACATTGCATTTTAAAATGTCATTCACAAATTAAATCTGACACTTAAATATGCATTATAAGTTAAAATTAATTTCCTCTTAGATGTGTATAACAAATTATGCGCAAATTATTTAATAGGATTTTGAAGATTATTTTGAATTTCTTAATTGTTATTGTGAATCTGGTGATTCATAAAAAAGAAAAATCCCAAATATCTTTTTGAAATGCAGTGCTTCTATGAGCAGTGATTCCTAATCATTAGTCTTTGATCCTGAAATTTGTTTTACAATTTAACATGTGATGAATAAGGTTTGTAGCTTCCATGAGAAATATGTTTCTGGAAAGCCTATTGTTTTTACTCAAATATATTTCACACTTTTTTCCATTTAAGGGCTTTTAAGTGACTGCTTCACACACATACACGCACACACGCACACACACACACACGCACACGTAGGGTAAACATATCCTTATAGGGACCGCTCATTCATTTCAATGGGAAAAATGCTAACGCTAACTATGACAACCTTAACCCCCACCCTGCCCTAACCATAACCATAAGTAACCAAACAAAATACAAGAGTTTTTGCATTTTTAGTTTTTTCATAGCAGTCACCGATTTTTATAAAATAGAGTTATAAAAAAAGCGGATATTTATCACGTTATGGGGACATTGTGTCCCCATAAGGATAGGTAAACCCGCTCACACACACACACACACACACACACATTACCTATTTGTACCGGTAGCTGTACAAATGATTCCAGGTCCCTTTTATTTGGGATCTGCCATTGGGACTGGATTGTTCCCTCCCCAGCTATTTTTTACTGCACGACTCCCATGAGGAAGCCTATGAACTTCATCCCCAGAGATTTTTAAACACAGAGACTCATCTTCCACAGAGATTGTGCCATTAACAATAACTACCCAGTCAAGTGTGGGTCATTCTCTTAATGGTCTCTGCTCAGGTGTGAACTCTGTTTTCCTCATCAACTGTTGTCAAAGGGTCATTAATAGTCATTTATCTTCATCGCAGTGGCTTCCTTATTAACTCTGTCAGACAGGAACATCTGTGGTAACCCGTGCAATGCTTTGCATACATGTAATGAGTTAATGGCTGAATAAGCTGGAAAAGGTGGTTCTGGAAGTCTGCAATAAAATGACCTGCTAGTTGCTTCAGTTCAAAGAGACTTAAATAAATCCAGCATAAAAAGTGGAATCATAGTGGTAGTATGTAGGTACTGTATCAGATCACATTTAATGGTAAAGACACATACCCACTAATCATAAAAATGTACTTCAGTTAATGATAAAAGTATCTTCATAATCATTCTCTGCCATAGTGAAGACTGAAAGTGAAGCAAAAGTGAGCAGGAAATTACACCCACACATAAATCAGATTGAAGTAAAAATGATCTGAATTAAACATTGTGAATTCCATATTGAGCTTGTATTGTTCGTTAATATAGCTTAACCTGCTCTATTAGCAAACTACAGGTCTCATGTAGCCATTTTCATTTCCAAGAAGAAGGCAGAGCCTAGATAATAATCAGTGTGGTTTAGAAAATTTAGGATTGTCTCAGAATGGTTAGCATAAGTTTTAGTTATATCAGAATTATTATGCCTGCGTGAATAATGACAAAATGCCTTGAGCTTGTGAACGTGTTTTGTGTGCCATTAACCCCTGAGGTTTTGGAAATACAGAAAAAAAGGATCATGTAAGGATTATGATATGAGATAGTATTGTCAAAAATTTATGCTAGAATGTTAGCAGAACAAGACTGTGTGGTCTGTGACACAGTCTTCAAGTTCAGAGTAACATCAGTGGGCCATGAAATGACAAGGGAGGGTCCAAATGAGGAAACAACGTGTTTGTTTCCCAAGAAAATCTTAGTCCGTATGTTGGCGGTAAGTCAGTCGATGACCAGGCAAAACATGGAAGAATCCAAATTCTTATTGTATTCAGAAAAACAGTCAAGACACAAATAGTACATGATAAGGCAGAAATGGGCAACTCAGAGGAAGGAACCAAATTCGAAATGCAGGACAAAGACCAAAAACTGATGAATCATACAAGAGTCATACGCAAGTACAGAACTCAAACTGAGAATTACCCATTATGGTATTACTCACAATGCCTTGCCACAAGGTAACTGACCTGTCCCAATATACACATCCAGTAAATAGGATCATGAGCTGCAGGTGTGTTAATATTCCAGCGAGGCAGAGTGTGGTCAGGCTAGGTATAGCTAAACTGAGATCTGGCTGGATGTAGGTGTGATGGTATCTGCCTATGGGGGGCTATGGGGGGACAGAGGCAGAAGCTCTGTATGTCAGTGCAAGTCTTTGATGGGCAACGGGTCCAGGACATCATGGGCAAGGCCCCTGGATCACTCAGGACCACAGTCCTTCCAGTTACCTCAACATATCAACTGATCCCTAAGACGTCTAGAGTCCAACTGGTCAGAGTATATTGGATCTCCACCAACATTTAGTGGGGGAGGAGGTTCAGGGTGGAGAGTGGGTACATTGGACTGTAATATAATGGTTTCAACAGGGAGATGTAGAAAGTAGGAGGATTTAAATATCTAGGAGGCCACTGTAGGTGGTAGGTGACAGGATTACTGGGCTTGATGATTTTAAAAGGACCGAAATGCCAGGGACAGAGTTTCTTGGAGGGCAAATTGAGCATGATGTCCTGAATGGATAACCAGAATGGTTGATTTGGATGGAACAATCAGAACCAGAAATATCTCTTTTGGCTAAAGGTTAAACATGTGGGCGTCGTTAGGTCCGATCACAAGGGGCTATAGCCCCGAGTATTTTATCTCCAATGCAAGTCTTCCTTCAAAATAAAAAGGTCAAGCCGCAAGTAAACCTGATTTTTTCAATAGCCAGAAATGCCCCTGGTTAAACATACCAGGAATTTGTCTCAGTGGGTGTCCACTGGTACAACATACTGTATAACATGCAAGACAATTTACAAGTATGCACACATGAAACTCAGTAGCAGGCTGTAGCAGTCTGAAAACATTTTATGGGTTAAACAGAGGTCCTTTTCTATACTTGGGCGCTCCTTTTGAACTACTCGTTGATGGCTGGAACTTTGCTAACCTCCATCTCACACAGGAATGGAGGAGGCTGCTATTCTGGGACATAATAAAAAGGAGTTAAATGTAATGAAGTGTGAATAATTAAGTTCCGGGGCTAGATCAATCAAGCAAGAATACAGCTGGTTGGTGAATGAGTATAGTCTTATGGAATGTCAAATTTTCTGGTTAAACTTGGTGTGAGAAATGTGTGTTACAAATAAAATATTATTGAGGGTATCTGCCTAACTCTCTTGGAATCTGAAAGAACCAAAACATTTGATTAAACAGATACTCAGGCAGCTCCATAACATTAGGCAGGCCCAGGAGAGGTATCAGACAGTACATCTTTGAGTAGGGGTGGGCAATCTTATCCAGAATGGGCCATTGGGTATGCAAATCCCTGCAACTTCCTAATTAGGTTACTGATTAGAGGACTGATTAGCTGAAGAATTCTAATATCTGGGTTTGAACAGCTGACCTAAAGGTTATCCCAAAAATCTACACACATGGTGGCCCTTTGCGGATGAGATTGCCCAACCCTGTCTTAGAGAATCTGTGACTATACCTATTATAGTTAGACGAAAGAAGAAAGAATGAGTGAGAGTTGAAGTGTACCTGCTGGTAATCGTTGTGTGAATTCCTTGATGATTTTGAGAAAGGCTGACCACCAGAACTTCCAAGTGACCAGCTCCAAGGTATGGGTTAAAATTATGTTGAAATTGTAGCGGTTATACAAAATAGCCCACCTGGCCTGGTCTCGGATTCTAGACCACAAATGGATGAATGGCCCCAGCCAGCCATGAGCCAACATGATAGCCCACAGTTCCCTGTTATTAAAATCATTGTTTTATTGTTCTAAAGAAAGCTCACAGCAATGAAATGCATATGAAAATAGTTTAGAGGGTCTACCATGATGTTGCAAGAAGATGGCTCCCACACCCACCACCATAGTATGAGAGACAGGTCTGGTTGCAGAGGCACACAGGAGCTGATATAAATATATTTTTTGAAAATCAGAATCTCGTTAATGTTCCCGAACACCTTGTTCATGAAGGAATATAAAGGGGCATTACTAAGTCCATAAGGCATAACCAGATATTCATATTGTGAAAGAGACAATATCTAAACTGCGAAGAGAATGTTTTGTGAGTGATATTTAACAGTACTTTGAGGAACAATTCACTGGCTCAACAATGGAATCCAAAAGGGCAATTGGAGACACTGAATGCATATAGATCTTCCTGGGTACCTCTTAAAATTTACTTTAAATCAAGCTGCATTTAATTTAACAGAGTTAATTTTAATTTAGGTTGTTTTAGAACGTTTCACATTATATCTAGTTCATTTAGGGTTGTTCTGTTTACTGCTAGATCTCTATTTACTAGACTCATTCATCCAGGATTGTTATATTATACTTTTGGTCAATTAAGCAATATCAATAGATATAATTTGAAATCAGTTAGATCTCAGTTCAAGGACTGCAGGACAGCTACAAACTAGCACAATATCTGCTTCTTTGGTCAGTACAGCTTAGGGACTCCAGTATAATTGATTGATTCAACTCAGACTTAATGTAAGCTTATTTGATTCAAGTCAGCTCAGGGACTGACACTGTTTTATTATGTATCTGACTGAATCAACTGACAGACTGACAGGACCTCAGTTTGTTTGATCAGTCCATTCCGGGGAGTGGCGGTTTGATTGATTCAACTCAGAGGCTGCATGTAATTTTATCACTGTGTAATATAATGTGGCTGCTGAAGTCCAGTTTAATTGACCCAAGTGATTAGTTAGAAAGCTGGGGTTATTAGATTGTAATGCAGAGTGCTCTTACACTAACACTATAGTATGTACTAGCCGTGGCCAGGAATTGTGGTAATACCGCCATCTTGGATTTTATTAGAGTTAACTATTTCAGACAACTAAAAAGAAACTTTCAGTAAGGGGATGCAAGAAAGAGCAGGATACAGATGCTAATCATGCAACACCATGCAAGAGCACAGGCTACAGAGTCTCCAAGTAATGTCTACACATAGTATGTGTGCTAATTCAGCACTGTGTAGCAACTCTGAGTACAGAGTGTATTTCCAGCTATGTTGTAGACCCTTCCTTAAATCTGAAAGCGTAATAAACTGATCAATTACCAGATGTTGCGATTGTTTTTTTCGTGAGGATATGCTGATGGATCACCGGACAGTCAGATCCCAGGACTAACGGTCAACTGTAATTTTAATTATAGGGTTGTTACATTTCTTTGTATAGCAATGGGGCAGAGCCTTCCGACAACATTCCCCCAACTTTCCATATCTTTATAATGATATGACGGGGACCATTGTGCCAGTCGCACAGACACCATTCAAATGAGACCAAACATATGCTCGGTACTTGCATTCATATTCAACAATGTCTCTTCCATATATGCATTTCCTAATGGGTTTAGTGTGACCTGGCATAGGGGAGAAATGGACGAGAGGAGGATGGAGAGGTAAGGATGGGCTTGTGAACAGGAGGTATGAAAGAGTCTACCTGTGGGCCATGAATCCCTCAGTAGGAGCAGAGGTGGAGGCACCAGGTGTGCTGCACTGACTCAGAGTCGACTTGACAGTTCCCTCCCTGGTGTGGGAAACAGAGCAAACACAAAATCGTCCAGGATAACGGATTCCTGTTGGGCTGAGATAGCTGAAAAAAGGTCCTAATATACACGTCCTGTAAATGGGTTAATGAACTGCAGGTGTGTTAATACTCCGGTGGAGTGTGGAGAAAGTGGATGAGGCCGAAGCGAGACCAGCCTGGATGCAGGTGTGACAGTAAGGGAGCCTCTGCAGGGCAAACAGCAGCAGCAGACGGGGTCCTGGCAGCAAAGCAGTGTTTAGCAAACTAAGCATTTAGCAAATTAGGCTCAGCGGGAGCAACAGCAATATTAAGCAAATTCCCCACTGGGATCTTGCATCATCTTGGCACAGAAGCAGATATAGAGACGTGTTGAAAGTATATTGGAAAGCAAATAAAAAAAAAGCCGATCCACATCTCTTGAGGGAATTTTTACTAAGTGAATGAGGTACGGTACCCATAAATATCTTCATTGATTGTAAAATTCATCAAAAACTGTTACAGCAATGCATCATGACAAAGGGGTGCCTTCTGTCTCCATACAAGGTTCTTTAGGTGTATCTGCTCATAGTTAAGTTAACATTGCTGAAATTGGCAAGCGAAGAACATTCTGAAATCCCTTGTTTAATATTACATCATAAATGACTCTTCATCTTCATTCTCACCACCTGCTCTACAGGCTTCTAATTCAATATACTATAGTGCTCACATTTTAGCATCCCTAAGGTAAGTCCTCAGCTGCGTCAAAGGATACATGCCTCTTTTATTGAAATAAAAAAGACCAGCCAGCAGGAATAGCATGGATAATCCATGGCAGGTTCTGCTGTAAGGAGATAAAAATAGCTGGAGCAACTTATCCTGCCGACTCCTGACTGCTAATTAAATAGGCCTTGATAACAGACTGCATTTCAGAAAGTGTGGCTCCTATAATCCACAATCGTTTGTTGACATTCTCTGTGATTCCAGCTTTGTGCATGCAGACACCTGATTTGTGATGATCGTCGTATGGAAGATGGGAAACACAGGTAGAACCTGTTTATAGGGACGCAAAAATTTCTGTTCTGGGCTGCCGTGATGGTGAGGTACATGGACGTCGTTAGGTCCGATCACTCGGGGCTATAGCCCTAAGTATTTTAAGTCTAGCCATGAGTATTTTAAGTCTAACACTGAGTATCTCAAGCCCCAAGTATTTTAAGTCTAACACTGAGTATCTCAAGCCCCAAGTATTTTAAGTCTAACACTGAGTATTTCAAGCCCCAAGTATTTTAAGCCAAGCCCAGAGTATTATAGCCCTGATGCCAAAGTGAACTTGACGTAGCCCCTGATCTTTTCAATAGCTAGAAACTCCCCTCGTGAAGTCGTCATTAAAGCGTCGCGCAGATCATTATGGTAAAACATTTTCCTGGAAAACTCTTGCCATATCGAAGCAGATTTTAAGAGTTAGACTCCACGATGAAGTGGAACAGCTAGAAGCAGAAGTGGGCAAGTGTTACCTTATGCATTTCTCATTCTGTTTAACCGATAATGGGCATCTGGTGCAGACATGGGTAGGCAGATGGTCTCATAGCCCCGCCGAAGTTTAGCCCCGTGACTGATACGCGGAAAACATCCTTAGCAGTTTTCTTTTTTTTTGTTCTGCATTGGAAAATCTGTAGGTGGATTTAAACAGATGTTGCTTAGAATAATTTAGCATAAATTAATAAACCAGCCCTGCTTACACGTACAGCTCACTAACATATACAAACTCATTGGATATAATATTATTTTCCACAGGGCCAATAATTTCACACATAGGATGGATTTTTCTATGTTGCCCTCATTTATACTCATTCTAGCAGTAATAATTTTGACAAATGTTTTAGAAAAAACACTCTTCTGCAGAGTTTATTAAAAGAAAAACCAAAAACCCACGCACACATACAGTACACATAGTAAATTAGCATGAAAACTTTTCTTTTTTTACCCCACTTTGGAATTAGATGGAAAAAGATGAATCAATAGTCCCAAACCGCGAAGCAAATGAATGTACTTAATCCTAGTGGTTAGTCTCAGCCCTTTTTCTTACAGATTTGCAAAGACAGAAGTCAGAAGCCATTATTAGTGGTGCAAAAAAGAAGAACAGGAGATGTTACACCATTTTTCTACCTCATCTCACATAAATGTTAATTCAAAAAAATTAGTTCAAGACAAATGCAATTAATTTATATTATTTTGTCATTTATGACAGCTGAGTGACAGCCATGAGCTTCCTAATATTTCTTAAAGAGCGATAATTTTGTGCGTGGGATCTGTACTTTCAGTCAACAGACTATATATACCCATAGACAGCATTATATACCTCACACACCTCACACACAGAACCTGAAAGGTTTATCTATCTATAGGTTTCTGCTCATTAGCTTTCTAACCACCATCTTATATGGTTCTATGGTTCTCTGTAATTTAGAACAGGGGGTAATAAAATGTAGATCGGATTAGGAACACGATGGAGATAAAATGTCACACGTGTCCCTTCATTAAGTGTCATTACAAAAACGTCAAATAGAACAATTTAACAATACAGCCTGGGAAAAATAGTGACCAATTTAGTATTCCTAAAATATAATATGCATATAATTCAGTGGGTTATTGCATGTCTGGGTTTAAGTCCTTAGACACTCGGTTCAATTTGAAGACTTTTCACAGTTTCCCAGGATGCATTGTGAATCGTATGACCTTCCTCTTTGAATAAAGCATAAGCATGACTAATGATAGAGAAGGCTAGCCTCTCAATGCCCCTTCTGTGTCTGCTAGACCAAAGCCATGCTGGTTTTCCCAGCTCCAGAGAATCCCAGTGTCACCGTGTGCTTGTCACGCATGTCGGGGCTTAATTGTCAAGCAATATAAGACGAGATGATATTTTCACTCCACTGAAGATTAAAATCCCGGTGATATCTTACCGTTATATAAACAGTATTTACATCTGAAAATATGAGGTTGTGTCCAAAGGTAATATTTAAGCCATGTTTCCCCATATATCAGACCATAAATACTCTGTAGTAATGGATGAGTTTTTTGGTCCCTGTAGATTCTCTGTGTAAGTTATGTGTATGTGCTGGTATTTTTGCTGTTTATTTCGATTTTATCGGAGTTACCCTGGTGACTAAAGAGCAGCTTACTTTAAGTTGGGGATTATTTGGCTGTGTCCAAATCCTGCATTATGTGTGTCAAAGCTGTGATTCATTCAAATTTGTCAATTAATTAAAATGAAGAAGGAAAGTACAGTTGCCTTGGAAACATTGGAGTCCAGAGTGATTCTGCGTTTGATTTCCAGAGGACTCCTTTTGGGTATCTGAACCAGTTAGGTACTTAGGTTTGGTACCAACTGCCCTGATAGTGTCTATATTTCCCCCTACAACCTCAGGACATCCAAAATTTGGTCTTCCCTCTCTGTTTCTGAGCTGTTTAATACCTTAATGATGCAATATTTCTTCAGAATCCCTTTGTAAATGAATCGCTATTAAGTAGGAAGTCATTAGTTCCCTTTATATCAATATGATGTCCTTATTCTTCCCTGCAGGTAATAAAAGTCTCATGCTGCACAGCTGTAATATTAGTAGATCTGCAAATTCATATCAGGTCATATCAAATTAGGGTATTTTTCCTCATCGTGGGTTCCAGCAGAGAAAATTATTACTTGCATTGTCCTCATAAAAATTTTATCCCTAACAATACAATATTTGGGTCACAACATACAGTAGCTTTGGAGGTTCCGTGTGGCGTTTTGCTGAAGATGTCCTTTACAACTGTAAATTGGTGCAATAAAAATTTTATGCATCTGTAGACAAAATCTGCATGAATGAAAGCAGCTCTATATGGTTTGGTCACTATGTATTTGCACAGTGGCACAATTTTCATAATTTTGACTTTGTATATGACCACAAAGGATTTGAAATGAAGCAATTAAGATGTGACTGAAATGTAGACCTTCACCTTTAATTCGAGGGGCTTAACAAATATATCGTATTAGCAGTTCAGAAGTTACAGCCATGTGTATACACAGTCCCCTCATTTTTAGGGCTTGTAAGTAATTGGACAATTGACTAACAAGCTGTTTCATGGCCAGGTGTGGGGTGTCCCCTCGTAATTTTATTAACAATTAAACAGGTAAATGGCATAGACTGAATTTGCATTTGGAAGCTACTGCTGTTAACCGTCAATATGAGGGCTGAAGAGATGTCAATGCAGGTGAAGCAGGCCATTTTTGGGCTGAGAATACAAAACAAACCCAGTCGAGAGAAGCGTTTGGAGCAGCCCGATCAGCAGTTTGTTACGTTCCTCATGAGCAGTAACACGCTTTGCTAAAGTCTACAATCAAGAGAAATCATCAAGAAAGTACAGAGGGCTTTACCCCAAGGTGCCAACAACTGGTAAACCTCAAGTATATGATGGCCAGATTAGATTTTGTCAGAAAAGATCTAAAAAAGCTCACCCAGGTCTGGAGAAAAATTCTTTGTATGGATGAAAAGAGTGTGGAGGAGGGAAGGGATGGTGCATCATCCAAAGCAAACCACATCAGCTGTAAAACATGACAGTGTTATGACATGGTATAGCATGTATGGCTGCCAGTGAAACTGGGTCACTAGTGTTTATTGCTGCTGTGACTGCTGACAGAAGCACCAGGATGAATTCCACAGGTTATACTACATGCTCAGAAAACTGATAGGACAGCACTACTCAGTACAGATGGATGACCCGAAACAGAATACGACAGCGCTTTCCATGGCAATGAAGTGGACTATCCTTCCGTCACCTGACCTTAACCCAATTCAACATGCACTTCACTTGCTGAAGACAAAACTGAAGGCAGAAAGACCAATGAACAAGCAGCAACTGAAGACAGCTGCAGAAAGGCCTGGGGAGGCATCACCAGGGGGGAAAGCCGGCATCTGCTGATGTCTGTGCGCTCCAAGCTCAGGGTGTCATTGACCGCAAAGGATTTCAACCAAGTATTAAAAATGATCATACTAGTCATGATATTGTTAGTTCGTCCAAATACTTTTGAGCTGCTGAAAATGGGCGGGGGGGGGGGGGATAAAATATAAAAATGGCTACAATTCCTAAACAGCTGATATATTTTTGTTAAACCCCTTGAATTAAAGATGAAAGTCAATCCCATCTTGATTGCTTAATATCAAGTTCATTGTAGTAATATGCAGAGCCAGAATAATGAAAAAATGTGTCATTGTCCAAATACTTATTGACCAACCTGTAGCTTAGCAGACACCAAAACAGAAAAAGGTGTAGGGTTTATAAGCAATAATTTATTATATCATTAGAGTATCAAACCTAATATTTCTGTATTTTTTCTGTTACAGCTTTTTAATAACTACTTATCATGCACAGTTTTATTACGTTAGCAAAGGAGTCATATCTGTAGAACATCTGCCAAATGAGTATTGCTGGATAAGTGTAGAGAAGAAGGTAATGTTAATGCATTAAGTGATGATAAGTCACTTATTAAGGTGTGCTGAGAAGAGAAATGGTATCCCCAGGAAGTGAATCATAACCGTGCGTGAGCCTCGGCAGAGAATCGGTTTGAAATAGCGGCCCTGTGGCGCCAATGTCATCCCCTCTTGGGTCGTGAGGTTCATTGTGTCCTCAGCACTCTGTGTTTTGGGGTTTTATCCTCTAAGGATTTACGAGGGCCTTGTTCACCAGCTCTGCTTTCTCTACACAGTCCAAAGACTTGCATTTAAGTTAATTTGTCGTGGCAAATGGCCCCGAGTGCACAGCTCGCTGAGCGTTTCCGTGTCTGCCTTGCCACTGGCTCCTCTGTGCAGATCGCGCCTAGATTTTCACCTCATACTTCCTGTGTTGAGATTTATAGTGGAAGCAGCGAAGTGGGCATTTATGTAAATTACATTGTTATATTGTGGGTGATCATTAGAGGATATTTATATATTTAATCAGTCACAGAGGCACTGTTTCTAAAATATTGATGACTATAATATTAATGAAAATGATCCTGAAGATATCTTGTGTGATTATGAAGCCCATCTGAAGACCAGAAACTGCTGTCTGAATGGATTAAGTCATAAGTATTATATCTTTTTTTAATGTACTGATTTGTGGACGATCTCTTCGCACATATATAGTGCAGATGAGCTGATGGGTACCAAGGTGTAGATTTAAGGTGTACTTATATGTTGTGTTGCAGGGACCGCAAATACTTACATCACTGTCATGCATCTTCCCTCTAAAATAAAATGAATAATTGTCTAAATCAAGCTACTTTTATACATTATTTTTCACAGAGGAGTGAGAGAAGTCAACATGTTTGTGTGTGTTGGATTGTATGTATTGTAAAGAGTCTTTGAGTATGAAAGGCATTATATAGATAAAACATAATAATAATAATAATAATAATAATAATAATAATCCTGTCCAGCCTGTGCCCTGTGAAGCCTGCACTGTGCCCTGTGAGGGACTGGCATCCTGTCCAGGCTGTGCCCCTGCACTGTGCCCTGTGAGGGACTGGCATCCTGTCCAGGCTGTGCCCCTGCCCTGTGCCCTGTGAGGGACTGGCATCCTGGCCAGGCAGTGCCCCTGCCCTGTGCCCTGTGAGGGACTGGCATATTGGCCAGGCTGTGCCTGTGCCCTGTGAGGGACTGGCATATTGGCCAGGCTGTGCCTGTGCCCTGTGAGGGACTGGCATATTGGCCAGGCTGTGCCCCTGCCCTGTGAGGGACTGGCATATTGGCCAGGCTGTGCCTGTGCCCTGTGAGGGACTGGCATATTGGCCAGGCTGTGCCTGTGCCCCTGCCCTGTGAGGGACTGGCATATTGGCCGGGCTGTGCCTGTGCCCTGTGATTTGTGAGACAGACTTCAAGCCCCCTGGGATCCTGTACTGCACAAATGGTTATGGAAGATGAATGGATTGAGAAATGAGTCAGAAGCTAAACACGTATTTGCATTTTCACATTAAACAAACAACGCTCTGTGTCCAAGCAGAAGGTAACTGTTTAACAAAGCAGAACTGTATTTACTTAAGACCCTGGTCATGAACTGAGATTCAGGGACTGAGACTAATGGAAGTTGTTAGATTCCAGTACAGACTATTTTTTTTCTCCATTTTATCACAGGGATTGTCAGTAACTATGTGACGATTTATCCAAGCTCTTGTTCTCTTGTTCTCGTCTGAGATCGTTGCAGAGGTCAGGTGACTGAATTCATGGCGGAGATGGAATAGCTATGAAATAATCACGAGCGGTCTGCTGCTCGTAACAACCCTGTCCAATGACCGCCATCTCGACAGTCCACGTTCTCATATGCTTCCTGTGTGTACACGCCCATGTTATGGGCCCAGAAGGAGAAATGATCTCTGCATCTACTCGCTGTTCGCTGTTTTCCAAGTGAGCTAATTTTGACTAATGGCCTCCACATTCAAGAACTAAACACAAATGGGTTTTGTTCGCTTATTTTTCATCTGCCTTTGGGCTGTCGTTAGACAAATAGGCGAGAGCTATTGTCTTTCTTGTTTGATCATGTTGTAATTTGTCATCTATTAGTATGCATGGAAAATTCCGTTCCTTTTAATGAAATGAGATAATTAATCTATGTCCTGAGCAGGCTTGTATTTGGGATGCTTCTGAGGTCAGGATATGAATAGTGTTCTGTTTGAACCAAAAGATTTACATTAAGAAGATGTGTCTGAAGGATCATGACTCGTTAGGGTGAAGGCCTCGGAATGAAGTCATATGAGGCAGGTGTAATTTCTGCAAATTGACTTAGTTAAATTCATTTGCCACACAACCGTGCCATATTGATAGTTCTCTGCCTTCATTTATAATGAAACCCTTTGTGAGAGACTGATAATACAGTCATGCTAAACGGCGAGGCCTCTGTCATGTGCTTTTAATGTGTAGTAAGTTACACTGATTAGCCAGATGTGCTAATTAACAGGCGTTTTTAAAGCCATTAATCTTACGCACAGGCATTAATTAACTGCCCTTTTAAACACACCGTTTAAGGAGATGGAGCATCCCTGCTCAGTAAGCAAGCACATAGCTTGATTATTAACAAATTAGGTAATACTAAAAAAAATTATGGTAAAACAACTAGTCAAATTTGATAGAGTGGCTTCACTAGATGTAGTATGACTGTTTTTCACTGTTTCTGTAATAGGGACAATAAAGATCTATCTTATCTTATCTTATCTTATCTTTATGTTATCGTGAGGATGTATCATGTTTATTTAGGGAATCCCTTGGAAGGTATTCAGCCTTCACACATACAGGCATTCTTAGAAATTCTGTTTTTCTCTTTTAATGTATCCACTGCCCTGCTTCCATGTGTGATGTTCTGGGGGGTTGCAGCCCTTTGTGTTCTCCGTCTTCTTCACACTGCTTTTGCTGGTGAGGGCCGTGGTGACACCTGGCCGAGCAGGTCAGACCTGACCTCCCTCACCAAGGTCATAGTCCCTAAATCATTCTCAGGGATCCCTAGATGTTTGCAAGCCGTGTGGGAGATTCTATCCCTCCACCCTGTCCAGGGTTTGCTCCCCCACCCACTATTTCATTTTTTTTTTTGGTGCCTTCGACCAAATCGTTGGTTGTCAGCCACTTTCCCATAGACCGGCCCACCACTGCAAACCCAACCAGCAGCAGTCGACTCTCCCAACTCTGTGGATTATCAAAGCAAACCACTCTACCAAGCTAAGATCACAGTCCTCTGAGGGCTACAACCTTTACGAAGTCAGTGAAATCACACAAAGCCGCTGTGTTTACAGTATTGTGACTTCCCGGTTAATGGAACAACACAAAGTGTGTTTGACTAAGTTTGATATTATTCAACCCATGGAAAGAAGATTTCTGAAATCTGGTATATTAACTAGACATGACCAGTATATTATAAAGAATATAGCAATAATAAACCAGCAAGTACACATTGTGTAATAAGGCCCCTGTTTAAAAAGCCATTGTTATGTGATTAAGAAGGGGAAAAAAATCACCTGACTTTATATACAAAAAAAAAAGAATCTGAATTTAAATGTTATGCTGGCTTTGTTTTTTAAGCAAAATTTGAATTTTCCATATGAGACCAAACAGAATACATCCATCATTCCATTAGTTTCCATTGGTCCGGGGTTTGGGTCGCGGGGGCAGCAGCTTCAGGAGAGACCACCCTCTCCCCAGCTACCTCTACCAGCTCCTCGGGGAGGACGCCGAGGCGTTCCCAGACTAGCCGAGAGATATAATCCCTCCAGCGAGTCCTGGGCCTGCCCCGGGGCCTCCTCCCTGTAGGACATGCACGGAAAACCTCTCCGGGTAGCGGCTCAGGAGGCATCCGCACCAGATGTCCAAACCACCTCAACTGGCTCCTTTCGACGTGGAGAAGCAGCGGTTCTACTCTGAGACTCTCCCGGATATCCGAACTTCTCACCTTATCTCTAAGGGAGAGTCCAGACACTCTACAGAGAAACCTCATGTCGGCCGCCTGTATTCAGGATCTCATTCTTTCAGTCATTACCCATAGCTCATGACCATAGATGAAGGTAGGGACGAAGATGGATCAATAGATTGAGAGCTTTGTTTTCTGACTCAGTTCTTTTTTAGCCACGACGAACCGGTTAAGCGCCAGCAAAACTGTAGACGCCGCTCTGATTCGTCTGTCCAGCTCTCAATCTCACCTACCCTCACAAGACCCCGAGATACTTGAACTCTTCCACTTGAGGCAGTACCACCTCCATAACCTGAAGAGGGCAATCCACCCGTTTCCGGCTGAGAACCATGGTCTCGGACTTGGAGGTGCTAATCCTCATCCCCGCCGCTTCGCACTCGACTGCAAACCGCCCCAGAGCACGCTGGAGATCCCCAGCAGATGAAGCCAACAGGACGACATCGTCCGCAAAATGCAGCGAGGCAATCCTGAGGCCACCAAACTGGACACCCTCAACACCCTGGCTGCACCTAGAAATCCTGTCCATAAATATTATAAACAGGACCGATGACAAAGGGCAGCCCTGGTGGAGCCCAACCTGCACTGGGAACATGTCCGACTTATTACCGGCAATGCAGACCAAGCTTCTGCTCCGTTTATACAGGGACCGAATCACCCACAACAGCGGACCCCGGACCCCATACTCCCAAAGCACCCCCCACAGATTACCTCGGGGAACCCGGTCGTAAGCCTTCTCCAAGTCCACAAAACACATGTAGACTGCATAGGCAAACTCCCAGGCCCCCTCCAGTACCCTCGTAGGGGTATAAAGCTGGTCCAGTGTTCCACGGCCAGGACGAAAACCACATTGTTCCTCCTTAATCCGAGATTCGACTATCGATCTCACCCTCCTCTCCAGTTCCCCGGAATAGACTTTCCCATGAAGGCTGAGAAGTGTGATCCCCCTATAGTTGGAACACACCCTCCGGTCCCCTTTCTTAAATAAGGAGACCACCACCCCGGTCTGCCAATCCAGCGGCACTGTCCCTGACCTCCATGGGCCCCTCCCCCAGGCCTGGCTCCATGGTGGGGTCCCGGTGACCCTAGTCTGGGCAAGGGAAACGAGACCTTGATAGAATTCTTTGTCGTAAGGGTTTTTCCGGATTGCTCTTTGTCTGGCCCCTCCCCTGGGAGCTTTTTGCCTTGGGAGACCCTACCAGGGGCTATTGCCCCCGACAACATAGCCCCCAGGGTCACTGAGGCACACAAACCCCTCCACCACGATAAGGTGGCAATCCAAGGAGGGGCCAAACAGATTACAGATTTATTTAAAGCAAGAGAAAATATGTTATTGTGTTTTGAAATGTGCAGGGAAATACTTTTAATATGTATGTTTTATTTTTTTAAATGTTTTCCCTGAAATAATGTTGGGGAAGTTGGAGGGAGACATTATTTTCCTTTATTTGTCTATTTCCAGCTTTTGGTAAAAATCAGTGCTTCCCAATAAAGCTAATTTGCACTAAACTGTTTGAGCGCTTCCAATAGAAACATAAATTTGGTTGCTTAGCTGCTCAGTTTATCTGTGCTGGTTTAGGCACTTAATCAATTTAAAGATGTATGTAGAAGAATATGTGGTATGGTGGCTTAGAGAAATAATCGAAAGCACCATAAGGTACCCCCGACATACTGAACACACTGTGATGGTGACAATTTGTACATGATAGTCTAATACATAGATATTTTCGCTTATATGTTATTTTTGCAGGCTACAATACTGTTTTGATTGACCTGCTACCCGCCCGTGTGTAATGAAATACCCGCCCGCATACCCGCCCATAAAATTCGAGAACATTAAAATCCGCCCGTTTCAGCAACAATCTGTGGGTACCCGTCGGGTAACCGTGGGTACCCGACCCGGTGAAGGACTCTGGGAGAAGACTTCTTGGGAGAAGCTCCAGGCTTTCTGTGACCTCTGTTTGAGGTGAGTATCTACAGAAATTAATTTTCTCTTCATTTACCTCACATTAGAATGATAACTTTGTATACATCTGCATCTTACAGGTGCAGTTCAGATGAATGCCTTGCTTTATGCTTGTACACCCTGAGAACTTGGGAGTGAAAACGCAGTAACAGAACTTCTAGAACATCTCATGACATCCTTCTCAAAATGGAGTCTCTGCACGTGCATTGTACGGCACCTAGATATTTCAGGTGACCAGTACTGTTGCTTAGAGCCTGTCATGTGACAGGTACTCCCACCTCCCCCTAGAGCTCTATTTATTGATTAGGGAACAGGCGAAATGCCTTGGATCTTTGGGGCATGCTTGTGTGTCGAGATCATAGGTACTCTGGAGAGGGAAGGTGTTTGATTGTGTTTCTCTGCATGGCTGTTTGTCTGGATTACAGAGATGCTTGAGAGAAACATGCCAGAGAACCTCTTTTGTTGGAAGTCCCTGCAAGATTAGTGTTGTGATACAAGCAAGCAGCTTGTTGTGTTGTCTTGGAAAAGAGTGTGTGTTGATCTGCCAGTGTGACGGATTTCACTGGCTCCAAGCCTACGATTCTTTGCCTCCGTCCTTCGTCTGTTGTAGAGCCAATTCCTAGTTATATAACCAGCTTGGCAGTGATAGTTTTTTGTATTACTGCATGCATCCAGTGGAGGACGTGGGTCTTTGTGTTTTATATTGATAGCGATCGACCTATATCTGGGTTAGCAGTGCTGTGGTAACACATGGAATGCAGATTGCAACTTCTGTGTAGGTTGTGGTGCGTCGCACGGTGTTCTGTGGTCACCTGAGAGCAGGTGATACCATTCAGGTGTGTTAATTTCACTGGAGGCCACATGAACCCTTAACATATAGTCATTTAGTCAAACCCAAATCAAAGTCACTGCACCCAGTGGTTATCGGTCTGATCATTCTTTCCAGACTGTAAAGTCTGGTCACAATTGCAGGGGCTCATTCCATTATTTTATTTTATGGATGCAGTCTGCCACGCCTTATGGATAAATAAAGACTGTTTTTGATATTTATTAACTCGTCTGACAGCCTTTTCAGAGTTTCCTCTGTGCTGTAGGGGGTGTCGTACAATCTAGAGGTGACATAGACCAGCTTGTTTTGTATTGTGCTGTGTGGCACCCCATTAAATGACTGGGTACAACACATATACTTTATATGTGACCACGTTTCTACCACCTCACACTATGTTCTTGTGTATTGCTGCAATCTAGCTTCTTCACACGGTCCCAGTTTGTCAGTAACTCTACTGTAGATGAATAGCTGCCGGAGAAATTGCCCAAAAATGTACTGCTGATCCCAGTTCAGTAAGGCTACAGACGCCATTTGACTGTCGATGGCCAAATGTGGGAAAGTGAGACAGAAGTGTGACAGGCTGGTATATAACTCTTCCTGGCTGCGTCCTCTCTGTCGGCCTCAGTATTATAAATCAGATGTGACTCAGCAAAGCAGATAAGGTGAGTGGGACTTTGCCATTCTTCCATTAAGCAACAGAATTGAAGTGGATCGTGGCTTCCTGACAAGAAGATGCAATTACATTTGGTTTTCCCAACAATTTACCTCCGACACTCTGGAATAGGATTGTTGGCTGAGAAACTGAAAGACTTGAAGTGAACACATTGTACTCCGCATCCTTCCAGGGACTCTTATTGTTATTTTTTAAATGTATTTTCACTGGTTTTTGTTTTTTAACTTTTGCTCCCCACTGAAGGGCAGCATAAAACCAGTTTCCAGTCCTTTTTTGAAATTCTCCAGTTTTCTGAAGGCCCAGTGGGCAAGGAAATGTTTGGTCCATCACCAGCGTCTTGAGAACATGAGTGGTGGCCCTCTCTTCCAGGGTAGCCCGAAATACAGATGCCATTAGATGCCATTTCTGCAATTCGCTGTTCGGTCTTTAGTGGCTCTGAAGCCGAGACGCTATTTCCCCAGCACGATCTTTTCATGGTGATATAATAGCATGCAGCTTTTCCAATAGCGTTTTCATGCTCAGTTAGTGGCAGGCGTACAGTGGAGCGTGCTGCCTTCTTATTAGTGTTCAGTGGCAAAGCTGAAGCAGAACAAGATGGGACAATTACTGTGGACACTGCATGAGGGAACCCCAGGTCAGTAAGCAAGCCTAGAAACTGGAAACACCAAGGCAGTGAGATTTACATATATATAGAACTCTAAGGCAGCACTAGATGTAAATACTGACTGTATCGGCTGGGGCTCAGGCTTCACTGTTATAACCTTGAGTGATTCAGATATTGATTTTTCGACATTATCCGGGTCCTGTCTACAGGTTATATATTTTAAGGAGAAATCACACTTTGACATTATAATACAGACGCTCCTCTACATACGAATGAGATACGTTCCGAACGGCCATTCGTAACTTGAAATGTTCGTAAGTCGTTATTCAACATTATTTTAAGGGTATACGCAAGTACAAAGAGATAGGATGCTGGGAGTACGTACACTACGCTGCTGCGCGGCGGGAGTAGCGGCCAGAAGGCGTACCAGGCGGGATTGGTGCGCAGAAATTGGTGCGAACGGGAAATGGGAGCCCAATGAACACAATTTTGGACTTACAGTCCTCTTCGTTCATACTGTATGTCTGAAAGTTTGTAAGTTGAAAGTTCGTAAGTAGAGGAGTGTCTGTATGCACAAATGAACAGTGATGATATAAGAATTATAAAATGCTCTGTCTTTCTCAGAAATGTTACTGATAAGGTTCTTATAGGATAGTCAGTGTAATGCAGCTTAGTCTCCCAAAGCTCTCCTGGGAGGCACCCCGGCCATTTTCTTGTATTTGTTAAATTTCCCCAGCAGCTCACTTGATTAATTAACTTAATCAGTGAATTAACTTCATGAGGTATTGATTACCCAAACAAGATGTACTTGTGGGTGAGTTATACAAATGCATGGGTATATGGGACACAAATGCAAGTAACCGAGTAATTTGACTAAGTTCTGAAATGGATAACATAACGTTGCTACATCCCTATGAATTTAATACAGGGCTTGAAACATTAACTTTGTTTTTCTTGGGATTATTTTTAATATGAATAATACTTGGGTGAGGTATAACTCCTGCTATGAATATTACAATTTTATGCTTATCTAGTCTGAAAGTCTTCCTTATTGATTTCCTTTTTTTTTTTTTTGACTTTTTAACCCTTGACTCTGATGAGCATAAATGGTTGGAAGATTGATGGTTTTTTGACTTTTGAACATTAACTTAAAATACAGAAAAGATGTAATGACTGTCAAACTGGTAATTTCCTAATTCATACGACGCCTTATTTGATGTTGGCAGACCTGCAATTGATTGGCAGGCTAGCAGAACAATGGAATGTCAGAATAAAAGTCTCGCACATTCACTTGCACAGCAGTTACCAGCATGAGGTGACGTGGCACCTTTAAGAAAGCAACGGCCAATATCCTTCACTGCACGTCAAACCGCCATGTAAGGAGTCGGGCCTCTTTATGTCGCCGTTGTCTATTAAGTGCTTTATCAATATAGATTTTTAAGTTTACAGATAGAACATATTGATGCAACTTAACAGCCCATTAAAAATCAGCAGCAGAGACATAAAAGGGGCTGGGTTCATGACTCGTGGGATATACCATGCGTCATCGGGCTGGGAATTCAATGCAAGTCAAGGGTTTCCCTCATAAAGGTATGCAGCTGCATAAATATACAGGATTGTCAGCAGTTTTGGATAATTGCTAGCTGATCAATACTAGGAAATACTTCAGAATCCCAAAACAAATTAGTAGAAGTGGTCATTCTACATAAATCTGAAGTAGATTGTTACAGATATAATGTTACAGATGTGGTCAACATATATTTTGAGCCATATATTTCTTATATTAAATGTACATTTTTTATATTGAATATATTAAAATTCTTACTTTTTTTAGCTCTCCCTGGTAGAGGTTGATGGGAGAGCATGAGTGAGATCTTTATTCGGGGCAGCTGGGGGACATTTGAAAGACAATGTAGATTTGACATTGGTTAGGATAGACCAAATGAAACTGCCGTTTTTGTGAGGGTGAATAAAATACGAATAAAATGAAACAGCAGGCCTGGGACAGGGAGACGAAATCAAGTACAAGTGGCAGGTGACAGGCTTCCCTGATGTCCGGGTTACCAGCGAAAAAGACACCAGTTTATCCATGCAGGAATGAGCGACAGGTGGAAGTAAATAAATAATTAAAACGATGGGCAGCCGTCGGGACCCAGAAATGGCCATCGGACGTGCTGCCCTTGGCACATAAAACAGAGAAAATCAGAAAGCAGTCCAGGGTGCCATGCTAAGGCCTGGCAGTGCCGCAGGAGGCCCCTGTGCCACCGTACATAAGCTGCCCTTTGTCTCGGACCCTGGGGAAGGCAGTCTAAGCCGGCACCCCCTCAGACGACGGCGCCCTTAGCAGCCGCCTATGCCGCCCTTAGCAGCCGCCTATGCCGCCCTTAGCAGCCGCCTATGCCGCCTAACAGGGTCTCGAACGAGCAGGACAACAAATCATCTCTGGCTCAGGGTCACTTACCGACTTGAATATTTTCTGTAGTTTTAATCATTCCAAAATATTGCAAAATACTTGTAAAATAATACACATAAAAAGCTGCTGTCTTCATGATGAAGCGCTTCTTGTGGACGTGTGTGGAGGCTGTGCTTTTATTTTAGTTCCTTAGAGGGATGAAAAGGCTCTGCTCATTACCAGCGGGGGGGGATGGGGGGGCAACAGAGAGGGTCCTGCGAGGGTGTGAAAAGCCCCCGGGACAGCAGTTTGACAACGGCTGTAGAGAGATACGCTCCGCAATCCGCTCTGACACTGGCAGAAAGGAAATCCAGCGCAAAATATTGTTTGACACTTTCAGAATGAGTCACCCCCCCCCCCCCCCTCCACAACCCCCAGCCTCACCTCCATCCGGCCTGTCTCAGAGCTTGATGGACACGCTGTAGCACTGAGTCATTTTAACTGTCAGCTCTCCTACACAAAGGCTTTGCTCTCCATTCCTCCTCTTTAAGGACAAGGCTTTGAGGGCCGGCATCTGCCGCTCACTACATCAGTACTCAGCTGCCTTTCTCATATTTACGAAGTAAAATCACATCAATGCTTAAGAAATAAACTTTTAATACAGATTTGTTTAGCAGCTATTTTTTTGTCAAAATGCATATGCAGTTGAGAGCAGGATCGGCAAGTCCCTGGAAGAATTGGAGGTTAAGGTCCACACTCAGGGGCCCAACTGTGGAATCACTCTGCCAACCCTGGGATCTGAACCAGTGACCTTTGGTACTAAGCACAATTCCCTAATCCAAGGGGCTACACACCACCCGAACTGAACTGAACTGCACAACCCAAAGTTTGAACCTCTAGCAGATACCTTCAACCAGCTGAGCCAACCAGCTATGCATTTGTTCGTTATACAGTACATGTTTTCTGTATGTTTGGTAAAAGTACGGTCACCAGATAATCCATGTCAGGGAGGAAACTTTGAGCTGCTTCACAAGTTTTACAAGCAATTTTGTAATTGAAAGGTTCCTGTGCTAAATGGTTATTGTCTTTTTGTGCTTTGAGTGGTTTGTTTCCTTGACTGAACGACTCATCTAGCTGTTTCACATTAACATTAGTGAGACATGCATGATTATAGGAGACTGACCAATTAGCACACAGCAAGAAGTGAAAGTGAAATCCAGATCCATCCATCCATTCATTTTCTGTAACTTGTCCAATTCAGGGTCCAGAGCCTCGGAGGCTATGGGCACAAGGCAGGAAATAACCCAGGATGGGGCACCAACCTATCACAGGGCACCAACCTATCACAGGGTACACTCACACGAAATTAGTTTACAAATCCTGTCCTCCCTGACATAGGAGGTAACAGGTCCATGAACATGTATTCACAGGTAGGTTAATCATTGTGAAATAGAGTCGACCCTTCCATAGGCCCACCAGGATCTGGAAAAACCTCGTAAAATTTTTTGGTTCCCTTGGCGAGCAAAGTGAGCATGCAAGTGGACCAAAGCGAAAAGATACGAGGAATACAAGATACAGAGATCATTGCGGCATATTATGTGAGAGGCTGCTGTAAACACTCCTGGCGGTCCTCCTAACCAACACTTTACATGTCTGCATATGTGTGTTGTCTGTGGCTTTTACAAACACCCTAAAACTCCCAAAAAAATTCCATTTAATTTCTTGTGCTGAACTCACGATATATCGAAAATATGATGGAGAAAATCTTGATGCAGAAGGTTGGACCGTGTAATTGATACAGATTTCCAGATATATGATGTAACTCGCCGACTTTAGCTGAAGTCACTGCTGCCGTTTCTTTAAAAATGTGTTGTAGACACTTGGCTGGTCATGTGATCAATCTATTAGCATCACTTCTATGTTATACTGAAGCAATACTTCACTACCTCTTTGCAAATGCTGTTATTACCATGTATCTCGAAGCATCTACACCTACTGTACATTGTAAATGACTCACAGTTGGTGTTCTGTATATTGCACTTAATTCTTTTTTTGTAATTCTGTTTCTGTAATGGAAACAGGTATAATAGGATTACATGAGTAAGTGATTTTTTTTTTGGTTGGGTACAAATAACACAGACTGAGCCAAGCTTTCTTATTCGAATAAGAAACAGTTTTCAGGAATGTAAATTTGTTTTCAAACAAAGCTTTATAATTAATGTGCAACAATAAGGAGAAGAGAAGAGGAGACAGAGCTGACAGTCTAAATGAAAGACCAGCACGGTGAGCTTTGCCCGTCGCTGTATAATCTGCAGCACCTGGTCGTCTTTTCCGTGCAGCCTTTTGGCTGTTTTATAATATAGCTAGCTGGCCTTTAAAGCTGTGCTACTTGCATTTAGCACGCCTTAAGCATTTAAAAGCCTGTCTTACTCTGATGTCTGTGTTTCCAAGCGAAGGAACCGATATACTGGCTGCCAGAGACTGTTTTGTTATTAAATGTGAAATGGTGTGTGACATCTGAATGGGCTTTTTGAGGATGGAAGGCTTTGGGCCTTTATTGTTTCCCTGGATCATCAATTTTTAACGTGCGATGTGTGACTTCATTCTTTCTTTTTCCCTGCGTACGGTACTCAGACCCCTCACACCCATTACATTCTGTGAAAGAACATTAAAGTCCAAATGAAAGCTGAGATCCACATATGTTTGTGATGATTTACCAGCTTCTGATTTGCAAACGGCAATTTAAAATCTGCTGTTAGCCATATCTGGTTGATAGGAAGAGAAACTCTGGTGTTTCTGTGGTTGTTTGCAGGAACAAAAAGTGTTAGATAAAAAGCAAGAGGATTTTGGCAAAATAAAATCTGCATAATATTCCCCAGTTCATAGATTAAAACAGAACAGCCTTTACCATATAAACTCTGAATTTGAATTGGTTTCAAATTTCATTTAATGCCACATCATTTTCTTCAAACAATAACCCATTTTTCTCTTTCATTATTAACTTGCAAATGAAATGTGACATTAATTTGTGTGGCATAAAAGTTCTCCAGACACATAACAAAACGTGGGTTTTTAATTACAAACCATTCCATTTTAAGTGTAATAGCCATTTATGTACAGATTTAACTAGTGCTGTGACTCTTTTGTTATATGTCAGCTAATCTCTCTGATATCTCTTCAGACTAATGGGTTTTGCTCGCAGGTTAGCTAACAAGTCACTTTATGCACTTACCATCCCACAATGCCACTACGCATGTTTTAACTGTCGATAAACTGCTCTCTGTTTTTATTGTCTGTGTGTCTATTTTGTAGTTATTAAAATTTAATTTTCATTATTTTAATTATCGTATTCTTTTCAATTTGTATGTTTTTATACTATTTTGCTTTCTTGCACGGCATGTTGCCTTTCAAGCACAATCCATGAAGTTGGAAAAAAAAGCAATTCACCGAACACACGTGACAAATAAAACTTATAGGGACCGAACTCTACATGCCTGTATAAGGCTCCACAGGTCTGTAGTTCACTGAGGAATGTTTGTCAAAATAATTCTCAATCTACATTTTAGCCATTTCCGATAAAATGTATCAAATCATATATATCAAATGAAATGACATTATGTTCAGGGATTTCTTATTTGTTGCCTGCATTTATCATTTATACAAAACATGCCAAAGGTGACACTTCATTAAAAAAAATATATGACAATCTTCAGAATTTTAGCATTTTCCAAGCCGTTGTTCGCAAACGTGACCCAAGCACCCGCTGAATAGTCCCTACGTTTGAAGAATGATTACAACAACGTGAAAGCATTGATTTCTGTACAAAATTCAGCTTCTTTTGAACTAACACTTGATGCTAAATTTTATTTGATCTTTAATTTTCCTTTTTTGGAGATGAGGAACGGGGTCTTAATGTTCTAACCTTAATAGCTCCAGTTAGCTCAAGTACCTTTTCTCCTTTTTATTACTGAGGATGTATAAAGTATCGCTTGCCCAATGTATGATCATTGGTGTGTGACTAAGGCTTCGGAGAAGGACCATGTGAGGGGGGGGTGGGTGGGGGGGGGGGCAGACTAAGATAAGAAAAAAACAAGCAGCAGAAGAACCATTGGTCAGCATTGTTCCACGTGCTTCACATGGTGATACGGAACGAGAAATCAACCTAAATGGCTTGTTATATAACTTCCCGAAGGTCCAGTAAAGTAATTCCAAATGCTGAGTCATGATCCTTAAATTCTATAAATGTCTGATACAGCTGTTCCTTGGTGTGTTTACGGTGGTTATTGGGGTGTTTACACCCTCACATGTATAAAGATTTTTTCCCCCAAGCGGTCTGGTCAGTCGTTTGTTTCTCTAAGACAAGCTCCAAAATGTTATTAACGAGCTCTCTTTATGTCTTTATCTTAAGAACCCGGCAAAATGTTTTGCTGCCTACCTTCCATCCATCCATCCATCCATCCATCCAAGCATCCATCCATCCATCCATCCATCTTGCAGATGTTCACCCTGGAGCCTATCCCAGGCAGCGCGGAGAAGACGGCTAGGAATCACCCAGGAGGGATGCCAGAGCTTCTCCTGGCCTCTCGGGGACGCTGGTCTGCCAAACTGCATGCTTCTGGACTGCAGCAGGAAAGCAGAGTGGCTGGAGGAAGCCTTCACAGCATGGGGAGACCATGCACACCCCCCCCCCCCACACACACACAGAGGGGACTGCTCCCCCAGCCGTCCTGTGTTATTTTCCTGACAGTTGTGCAGTATTTTCCCAGAATACTCAGCATCTTTAAATATCACTTTATTCATAAATCATATAAACATGTTTCTTCCTTTTACAAATGAAGACGGTGTGTGGCTTAGCAAGCTAAAGGCTGATTTATGTTTCTTCGTAGTGTTCCCTACACTGTAGCCTGACACACGCCTCCCCAGAAGTGTAATTACCGGCATCAGGCCATGGCACAGGCTAAGGCGCTACCTACAGCGCAGATTCTACCCAAACATATAAATCAGCCTTAAGCCTCTGTGTCTGTGACAGAAAGGTCGCCGGTTCGAGCCCAAGCATCAGCAAAAGAGTCATACAGTATGTCTTTGGGCCCCTGAGCAAGGACCGTAACCCTCAGCTCCAGGACCTGTATGCCGGCTGACCCTGCACTGTGACCCCTCCAGCCCTAGGGGGCGCTGCATGCCGGCTGACCCTGCACTGTGACCCCTCCAGCCCTAGGGGGCGCTGCATGCCGGCTGACCCTGCACTGTGACCCCTCCAGCCCTAGGGGGCGCTGCATGCCGGCTGACCCTGCACTGTGACCCCTCCAGCCCTAGGGGGCGCTGTATGCCGGCTGACCCTGCACTGTGACCCCTCCAGCCCTAGGGGGCGCTGCATGTCGGCTGACCCTGCACTGTGTCTAAAGAAAGATAATGACTCACAGCAAATCAATCTGAATTTTCTCTGTCCACAGTGAGGTTTCCTCATTTTAATTCAATTGTAATATCAACTTATTCTTTTTCTTCTTCTTCATAAAATAAAAACATGGTTTCAAATTATATGGGCACATGTGCTGGCAGCAACAGGTCCCTCGACTGTGACTGTCACTGACAGGTTGGTAAAGCATAAAGAATGTGTGCATCGATCCGTCAGTGCCCAAAACAGATATTTGCAAAAACAAAACAAATACATGTGCTGGGGTTCACCTAAACGTGAAAGGAGCGTCTTCCAAATAATTGTCAATGGATGGAGGCAGATTCATTCTGTAACCATTTATTCTGTATCCCACATGGATTTTCAAACTATACTAACTAGCTTCCTGATTGGTCTTTTTATCCAATCAAATTTCTTCATACTCAAAGAGGTCAACTTATGCGTAAATCTACAAAGATCTTCACAGATTCTAAACAATATTAATATATTAATTAGGGTGACCAGATAATTCATGTCACACTTTGAGCTACAGTAGGACTGGGTTTATAAAGGACCTAGATTTTACTTCAGCACTGAATTCTTGCTGTGTGCTGATTGGTCAGTCTCTGATAATCATGCATGTGTCACTAATGTTAATGTGATACAGCTGGATGAGTCTTTTAATCAAGGAAACAAACCAGTAAAAGTACAAAAACAACTGACCTATTTAGCCAAGCAGAGGAGCCTTTCAGTTTAAAAACGATTTGTAAAACCTGAAGTAGCTCAAAGTCTCCTGCCTGACAGGGATTAACTGCCGATCCAATATAAATAAATATATGATACAAGTCAGTAAACTGAACAATTTCTAATACAATAGTCTTACATATATATTCTCAGGACACCAAAACTGGCTCAGTGGTTATCACTGTAGCCTCACACCTCAAGGGTTTGAACACATGGCTCTGAATGTCTCAAATCTGCGTGTTTCCACTGCAGTCCATAAACATGCCGTTAGGTGAACTGGAGTTTCAAACTTTCCCACAGTGTGGAGTACGTTGCGCGGATCGGCGTCCCGTCCAGAATGTTCGCAGATCTTACGTTTCCTAAGATCCAGGCTCCAGGCTCATCGAGAACCTGCACTTCATGGATTTGTCTTGGAACGTTCATTATTATCTCTTGCTGTTCTTGAAAATGTGTATAACTGCAGTAATATAAAAAACAAATATATATATATATATATATATACACATATATATATAAAATATATATAAATATATATCTATATATATAAAAACAAAGGCCAATGCACACACATTGACTTCTTGTTCTGCTTTATAAAATCAGCAACTTTTCATTATGGTTACGCCTCCACTGGATGCAAAGGAAGGCAGCTGTTTGCTGCAGGCCAGGCCCTGAGTAGCTTAGACGTGGGGAGATGACAATTAATCCGGCTCCGTATGCGACGTTAAGACAGCTGCAGTAGACAGCGAGATGCCACCACACATCACACACCTCCTCCGGCTGATGAGCGTAACTCTCCAGGTCATTTCCTAATTCCCAAAAATTCAAAAAACAGAACTAATGTCGATTATTTCGTTGCAGGTCATATTCTACCTTCACAGTACATTTACTTTGATTATTAAACGGCATTAACTTTGTCTGCATGCACGTGAATGTCTTGCGTTGCCATTTTGCATTCGACAGTGTTTTGATTAATTTTGCACTCTGATATGCTACAGTGATTGTTGCATGGAGGAAAAATATACTTGGACGGAATCATAATTCATCGGAAGAGCCAGGGGAATTATGAACGGGGCTTTCATGGATCAGTAAGTAGAAATGTCTTTCTGCCAGGAATTTAGAAGCGCTTACTGAATTGGCCATAAACAGACGAATAAAATTCACGATATAATGGAGCGCAAACACAAATGTCGCAAAATGATTGTTTTTTTTAAGGTATATGAACAGGATTCGTTTTGTATGATGGTTTATGTCGTGACGCGTTTAAGGAGAGTACAATACGTGTCAGAAATTCTCTGGCAGTGGTAACATTGGTCAGGGCTCTATTTGCTATGGAAACAGTAAACGTAGATAATAGATACAGAAGAAAAGCAGCTTTTATCGGATTTGCATTGCAATGCTTGATATCTTGTTCTTGCTTTTGGATGATGCCCCTCAAATGAGATCAGGACCCAAGACTCTGGCTCATTGCCCCCCCCCCCCCAGGCCGTCACCCAGCCTTTCCTTTTAAGGCACCGTCACGGGGGTAACGGCAGCACAGGAGTGACAGATAGGCTTGACACAATTTTATGTTTAGTACAAGCTCTTAATATTCGGAGGGGAAGGTGCCAGTGGCAGTGGATTTGGGTCAACTGGAAACTGATACGAATGGTTAATATCCATGCAGTACGCTGATTTGCCTTAATGAATTCCTCGTGGTTGCTGTCATATTGCCCGTATTGCGCCGTCTCCCATATGAAGCAAACCATACACATAAAATCATCGCCGTTCCCACATGGAACCTCAGGAATGAATCACTCTGAGTCTCGGGCCCTTCTGGGCTCCAAGTGGCAGATTAAAGTATCAACGTTGACAGATACCTTGAAGAGAGAAGACGGTTACAGCAGGCAGCTGCTGTAATTTTGGACGACTGTAGTAACGTCTCCAGAAAAGACAGGGCACTACTCTATACTTTGAACAAAGGTGTAGGACAGAGTTTGATACTGCAGGGGGCAACTTAATAACTTTAAGGGGGGGAAGAATGAAGCCAAATTAAATATTGATGGTACACATCCCCCTGCCACCCCTGATTACAACTACCAAATGAAGTGTTTCATATTTATACAGATAAAAATACAAATTCATAACTTTAATGACAAAGGTATCATTTACGCTTTTTTGGGAATCTATCAGTACATCCATCCATCTTCCATAACCACTTATCCAGTCATGATGATACTGGAGTCCATTCCAGGAAGAACTGGCTGTGAGACGGGGGCACCCTGTGTGGGACTGCCCCCCCCCCCCCTAAAAACATAAACACATGGACTATGGGCCACATAGCAGCTTTGGGATGGAGCCAGAGGAAGCACAACTTGTGAGAGGCGGGAACCGAACCCACAACCCTGGAGATGTGAAGCAACAGTCGCTGCCCGCTCAGTCAAGGAACATCTACAATAAGCTTGATGTGGGCAGTAGGGGAGAACTTTTGCTGCATACAGAATAAAAGCATGCAAGTTACTTAGAGTTATAAATGTACCAACATCTGTTACTATAAACTATACCAATACATGTGAAATATTGTCCATATGTCTATATGGTTCAAACAGGAAACATCCTACAGGGGGAACTGGGATTCAATCTATATTGTGACATATATACAAGAGAACCCCTATGTTCTCATATTCTGCTTCCAGTGGTTTCAATGGCCCTCGTCCCCCTGCCTCTGTCAGCCAGGTGCCTGCAGGACAGCAGGCGGAATCGAGTGGAAAGCCCAATTTTCCATGCACAGCATGTCAATCGCAGACGCCTGCGGCAGTCCGCGCGGGAACTGCGTGCTACACTGCGCACAAGTCATGCTGGGTGTGCTGCATCAGAAGGGCACTGCTTTTAGAAATAAAGTAATTGGCCGTTCCATAACTGGAGATTTTTTTCTGGTACGTGTCCCTGTCTTGAAATTTAACTGGTGACAGAAGATGTCATCAAATCACACATTAATCATCTAGCTTCTGGGTTTTTTTTTTCCATACAAATAAGTTATTCATGGTGTGTTTTACAGGCAGTTAAGCCTGGCAAGAATGTAAATTTCTGATGCAATGGACACCTGAGAGACATTCAGCATCTCCGATTAGACTGGAAGCCGAGGACTGAGTGACCCTGGTAGTACTGAGTAGTATTACATCGCTAGAGTAATAATTCGATGTATTTTCCAAATCCGGCACATGGTCCAAGAAGGTTTTCATAATTTAACCTGTGCATTTACTTTTGCTATTTTTGTTCATTTTCTGTCCATTTTGTAAAGAAATTACAAATATATTCTGTTCAGGAATCACCATCACTGGAACTTTCCAAAGTGCGATTAACTGCATTTTATTAAATGCAGCATTTAATAGAGAAACGGATGGATACGTTTGGATTATTTTCCTTTGGCTGTAATTAATTTCGAAAAGAACATAGTATTAATATGCAGAGATGCTGTATCAAACCTCTTCAAAGGCAGACATTTTACTGCAGGGCGGAGCCAACAGCTGTTTAATCGGAAAACCAGCCTGAAATCCACGACACAAAAAACAGCCGTGGCATCAAATCCACAAGGTGTCCTACGAAAACCCACAGAGTCAGAGTCAGATTGGGAAGAAACTGGGGAGGAGAACCATTATACTGGCTGAGCATAGGCAGTCCCTTGGTTAAGAACGCCCAACTTACAGACAGCTCGTACTTAAGAATGGACTGCCATAAAACTTATCGCATTACAAATACAATAGTTCGTAATAACAAATGCACACAATATTTGTGACCCTTGTGAAAACATTGCATGACTTTAGCATTTTGTACAGTATAGCATCGTATGTCGTTATCTTTATTGTTACTGTAAAATAATAATAATTATTATGTACAGTACTGTATTATTATTTTTCTGACTTAAAAACAGACTTAGGGACTGGATCTCATTTGTAACCTGCAACTGCTTGTACAATTAATGACTGGCACAGTACATTTCAAGGTTCCTGATGAAAAGAGTGTTTATACAGATCACAGATTGACATAAATTGGAATCGGGTGATTTGAATATTCAGGGTTCCACTGTGAGACACAGATTGGGTTATGAAGAGGGAGGGGGGACTGGAGATGGTCAACCTGGCACATTGAGTGAATTCATAGAAAAAGATGTTTAAAAATATGATTAACAGATGTATTCAACTAAAACGAATAAAGATTAATCTAGAGAAGATGTAATAAACAGACTGTTAATATCCATAAAATTGCTTTTTCCCCTCCTTCAAACCAACGGTTATCTCAGCTGACGATTTCTTGGAGCATGCTGGGAATGATCTTTTTTTCACATTCGCTTCTCAGATTTATTCATCTTAATGTGTCCAGTGCAACGGTTAATATATTTTCAACACTTTCTAAAGTTTGCTCTTAATTTATTTTTTGTTTGACTCAGTTTTTTAAATTTCACGAGTAATTTAGCATATAGTGGATTTTTTTAGCTTAACATTCTTAATGTATGAATGGAAAGTACAATGCCGTGCACGATTCTTTCGGAGACCTTAATAGCTCAGATGTGACTTTTGTTATGGTGGTACAGTGGGTAGCACAGACTCCATAGCACCATGAGATGATGGGTTCAAATCCCAACCCCCAGCAATGTGGAATGTGTGTAGTGTTCTGCCCAAGAACACTCCACTCTGGTTTTTGTGCAGGACTCACGGAGTCACTGCACTGGAGAAGCAGTTATGGATGAATGTAATTTTAATGTGAGTGATAGCATAATATCACATAGCCATCCCACATTCATGTGAAATACTAGGATTTTTTCATGCATTTAGCTGAGGATGTTAAAAATGACCTCCCTTAAATGCAAATAAATGAGGCAGAAGTGTTTAGGCTATCAGCCACAAAACACAACCCGTTACAGCATCATAATAAATTATTCCTAATGATTTTTGTGTTGTTCATTGGCTGTGTGTAATAAGAATGTCTTAGTGTCCAATGATGCTTACTGCAAACATGCTTTGATTGGCTGCTTGCCCCCGGCATGGGATGGGGTGGGGGGGGGGACTTGAATTAATTTCAAAGAGCTCGACTGTGCAAACTGCACCCCAGGCAGAATCACATAAGCGATTTCAATGTCTACTGAAACAGATCCTGCTCCCCGATGCATGGCTAATTCCAGGCCTGTCGACCGCCGACAAAAAGGGAACCCCCCCCCAGCACTTATGAAAGGCTATGACAGCGTACTTCAGAAATGTGGGGCTTACCTGTGCACTTCACATTTTAAAAAAATGCCTTTTCTGAAGGGTCATGCTTCAGAAATGCCTTATGTCTTCATGGGATAAATTTAAACGGATCCTGGACATCTTCCCAGACATGAGTCATGTTCTTTGTTTTCTCTTCACCTTTCCCTTCGTTATTTCCACACAGAAGCAGACTTCCTGAAATAGAATCTACCTTTAAAGCCGAGAGCTTATTTCCAAAGATGATAGGATGATGGGTGTCCACTTTCACGCTATTGTGCATGTAAACAATTAATCAAAGCTGAGGGCGTCTGGACAAAGACGAGTTTAGGGTCAACTCACTCTGCATCTGTGGGAAACCACAAGAGATTCCTTTCGCAGCTTGAACCAGCTATCCTTTGTAGATATTATTATATGTAGATGTTATTATTTATTTTTTAATTTACTGTTGTTTTACGCTTAAGCTGTGTGCAATTGTCCGCACATTACGAATAAGGCCTGCAAGTTTCTTCCATTCCGTACTGACATGGTGTCATTACAACAGACACGATCACTCTCCAGAGACTGAGTTTTTCCCCCGGAGAAGCTTTGCAAAGTACTTAATGTGAGTTAGATGCTCTGCGGACATTTAATAATAAGGCCTGAGAAAGACAATTGTGACTTACTGATTGCAACATGTAGGAAAGTACCTGATTGCTGTAGGGCTTAAGCTCACAGGCAGATTGAATTAATACACTGGCACTTTTATTTGTTTGTTAGTTATTTTATAACAAACAATATTGAGATATATGTGAGGAGTTTAGGGAAATTCTGTATTTATAATCTGTATTTATAGATTCCCAGCAGAAAACAAGCATGAGCTCTTTTTAAAAAGATATTTTATACCCTCATATCCATGTACTATATATCTGAAATCCATTGTTCTTCATCATTCCACACATTTTTGGCTTAGATTTAGTTTCAGCTCTTGCTAAACACTGGAGCCAGATTTATGACAAACTAAGATGGCTGCCTCATGGCACTATGTCTTTTAATTTTACACAGAAACATTAAGCCCGTGTATGTATGTGTATTAGATACCCTGAAAATATTTTAAAACTCCATATGAAAATCACAGAATTATGTAAAGCATTCTGGCTACAGGCACTGATTGCTATTTAAGAGCAGCTACGCCTGGCTTGGGTGACCTGCATCATAATTTATAAATACTCTTTATTCTTGCAAAGACCTGCCCAGCGCTGGAAAAGTTGCTATAAGAATAAATAGAGTGTTACGTCTGTCCTGGGGCTGTCAGGCTGCATTGTGCGTGTTCCTAGGTCAGGTGCTCTTCATGGTCTTAGTAACACGTCCAAGATGTTCTGGTAATTTGTATCTCTGCTTCAATTAAGAAGAGAGTTGTAAGTCTTCTGTTTTTAATTTAAGTGGACTTTCTTTGCAAAGCAGTAATGAATCCTGTGTTACTGATATATATGAATGCAAGTCAGCAAGATAATTGTATGATTATGCAACATCATGCAGCCTTTAATTAAATTAATAATGTTACCGATGTATGACTGATGTTGCTGTGTATATATGTCTATGTATGTATGTATGTGTATGTATGCATGTATGTATCTATGCATGTATGATGCATGCAGGTCAGCAATATAACAGGACACAGGCTGTAAATGTAAGTCTGTTAAGGACACCTGCATAGAAAGATATTTCGGCATGTAAATGAAATATTGACAGGATTGACTTTTATCTGCCTGTTATATACATCCCTCATTAATACTGTCTAGTTTCACCAATTTGAAATAAAAGCGCTTTGTTTTCCCATTATAGTGTTTTTTGCTTTTCAAGATGTGCAGGCGTGTTTCAATCTACAGAAGACAGAAAAGGTTACATCACTGACTTCTCTGAGGTGCAGAGAAATGGATTTTGTCTTGTAATGTTTACTCAGGCATGGCTTGACTTGATGCTAGGAAAATGGAGAATAGTACGCTTCTGATATTTCTCTTTTAAAAATTTGCTCTGTACACTGTAGGTCTTTATTTTTAAAGGGATGAAAGAATGAAAACAGTCCAATCACTTCTATCTCTAAAGTGCCCATTCTAGTTATATTTGCTGGATTGAAATATGAACACATTTCTAAGGCAGTTAATCTGGGTCTTATGACTGCAAATAGAAGGCTAGAGGTTCATTTCTGAGACAAGTTCCAGCTTTTGTTCATTGTATGCAGACTGACTGGTGACTTTAAAACCTTATTGGGCGCTGTTTCAAAGCTTTAATGGCTTACCTACCACAATACTGCACAAAGAGTTTTTTTCTGCACAGTTGAGCTTCAAGTAATCTTAGCTTCGACCAAACTGCTAAGAGACAGTAGTGCTCCTTGTATTCTCAATCGTTTTGTAACAGAAAGGAAGTTAACTGTGTTGTATCCAGTGTTGACTTACTCATGCTTGATTTTGTCTAGTTAAAAATTTAATTTCAGACATTTCAGGTGGGTCTTTATTTTTGTTTTACTTCGGTAAATTTTAGTGCACACCATATGTTGTGCTTGGTGTCTTTTATTAAAGGTGACACCTAGGGTGATGTATTTCACTGGGAGAGGTGAAGGGGTTAAAGTCCACTGTGATCTGCAGGATGGAAGGACATGACCATGCATAAAGTGCAAAGCAGAGGGGGTCCAAGCAGAGAAATGGCTGGGTGCTGGGTGCCATGATGGTTAGCTGGATGTTATGAAGATGAATGTTCCTCGCTTGGCGTTTTTCTTTCATAGATACAACGTTGCATTATGCCCATAAATGTAATACCAGCCAAGCGCGCGGCGGACTCGCCAAAGCGGGAAATCATATTTCCTCATCGCGGTTTACCATTTTAACGGCCTAGTGCATCTCAAATTCATCCATCATAAAACTGCAGACTGAAGAAAGGCATGTAACGTTTCAGCTATGTTTTGGTCCGTCCATCAAAAGAGAAGAACAAAAACAATGTTTGTTTCATAACTCAATGGAATATATAGCTGTGCCGTTTTTGTGTGTCTCCTGGCGACGTTTCCAGAACTGAGAGTCTGGCTTGCCGACTGTTATGGTTACTGCTCTATTCCTACATGACTTCTGTGTTCCTCCCGTGAAAGTCCCCCCAGAACAATGCTATATAAAATCCGCAGCTGTTTACCGCATCACAGCGATAGGCCATCAAGAGCGGCCTTTACGTCCAGTCTCAGCTGTTTAAGCCCGTCACGAGAGTTTTGTAAACCGACTGACCTCTTGTCCCTTTGATCAGGCGTGCCCTGCAACGTGATGCAGCCCGTATACGAGTGCAAAACGCTGTTTGGGCCACAGCTCAGCTTCACACCCATATGTGTACGTTGACGTCAGGAGGATGGACAGATGTTTATCAATCATTTGGATGCCCTCAGCAGTACACAGGTTCTCACAGTAATACTGATTCATCATAATAATGCATCATCTGAATGTTGATCAAGGTATATTAGATACAGATAAATTATCAAGAGATTTTAGCAAGAGGAAATGGATGTAAAGCATTTTCTCTCTTTCAACTTATATCGATAAAAAGATTTTTAAACTGCAGTTCAGTTTACTATTTACTTACTATTACTGCAACATTATATCTATTCTATTTTCTACTTCTTTTTTCATTCCCGTATTCTCGTACGCATATTCTCTAGCAGTAACATTCTAGGGGAAGATTTTTATGAATTGTATTATTCACAAATGAGGCTTATTTGTAAGCTAGTTTCAAGCCTACCTTCAGTCAGCAGCTCCTGTAGCCAATGAGACCACGTCCAGTCAGACCACGCCCTATCAGACCATGCCCAGTCAGACCATGCCCTGTCAGACCACACCCCAGATCAATGTAATACTAGCCTTAATTAACCTGAGACAGATATAGGGACATTCACCGAAGGATGTTCTGTGAGGTATCGAGTCTGCTTCTTTCTGAGCTATTGGCTTGCCGAGCTTCTGTTCGCCTGCCTCTGGTTTCTGAACTCTTGTCTGTTTTCTTGACCTTGTTTTCTCTGTGTGATTTTGCCTTGATATTCTCACTGCCCTAGATTCATGGCAGAACATAGGCTGCATTTTGACCCTGATTTCTGGGTTCGTTATGGTGTTCGTCATTCCTTGGGGTGAATCAGTAAAACTACTTACTGTGGAACTGGTTCTTGGGACTCATTATAACCAAATTACTGTATTTACAAAAGTCACAGAGACAATGAGTGACAATTTGAAAAAAAAAGGAAAAAAATATTGAAACAATGATAAAATAAATGACACCACTTGAAAGTTTTTATTTTTTATTTTGAGAAAAAAATCCATTTTCATTTCACCTATGGACCATGCAAGGGAAAATTTCACCATAGCAGGCACTGCGACTGCTTGAAGAGAAGGTGTTGACATTAGGTAGTATAATTACATTTTTATAGAAACTGAACAAATATTGCAATCACTTAGATCATAAAAAATTGGCATTGACTTCCATTCTGTCACTCTTTATGTACTTAATTCCTTTTTAAATGGACAAATACATAATATATGAACTGCCTGTCAAAATGATAGATTTATATGGGGGCGAGTGCCCGTGCAATTAAAGCACCGCTGATCATCGATCAACATGTTGATTTGTGACTTCCTTTGGAAAACGTGTTCATTATTGAAGCCCTGCTAATCAAATCAATGCTGCTGTAATTCCTGAAGTAAACAACTACAAATCGGCCAAACCAGGTGCGTGTTCATTTATTGAAGTTCTTTAACTCACAAGGTTTGTTCTATGAGTTCTAAATGCATCTAAAGAATTTAGAATGAACCGAGGCTCCATACATACGATATGACTAGTATACAGAATGAGCCTGTTACTGCAATGAGGTATATTACAATGTCACATGCACTGTACGAAATGTTTTAAATTCTGCTTCAATCTTGATAAAAAAAAAAGAATCAATAAATATATCTGAAATGACATCCCTTTCTTAGTATGTTTCAAATAAGGGAAAAAAGCTTAAGAATTGCAGATCAATTCCAGAAAACATACTACCATTCTTTGTGGTATACATTCCAATCAATTAAAATTGAATGAATCATTAAGACTTGCATAGATATATTACCAGTGTTGTTTCCTGTACTTCACGGTCATGCTTCTTGTAGAAGAAAACTAGATAATATTGATCGGAAATATTGTCTTTTTGTTTTTAGTGGACTTTTAAAATTGTTTTTGTTTTATTGCAGCTAAAAGTGTTAATTTGTATTCATGTTTATTTGTGTTTATTGCATCAGTTATTGAATGTTGGATAACTATGATAAAAACATGTTTTTTATTAGCTAAATTAGTACTGACATTGGCTTAATAAAATGATGTACCTTATTTAATTTAATTGAAGCGTAGGTTGTGTTGTCGTGTTATGTCAGCCAACAATGTATTTTAATTAGGTAAAATCCTTGGTTGCCAAACATGTAATGAGATGTAGTTCTTCTTAAAATTAAGGCAAAATAGCACAAGTAACTAATAGCATTAACGTGAACACAAATGCAGGAATGTGACTAATCACACAGCTGAAGCTTTTACGACTCTGCTTGCTGCATTATTCAAATACACTTAACCTTATTATAGGTACAATTAATATCTTCCCTTTGCCGAGGAAGTTTAAAATATACTATTCACATCGTAATGCTTGTTATTTGTTTAGAAATCCAAGCATATAGAATAAGCAGCATGATCAATAAAACTCATTATTTTTCGCTTGCGAGAACACATTTTACAATTAGAAACTTCTAGACTTTTTAAAATGACAGTTAATGAACCTTAATAACGAGGCAGAATCTTCTTTTCTGAATGAGCCTTTTCAGTGAGCGAGAGGTCATTCCCGGGATAGAGTGACAGGGCTGCCAGTGAAAGACCCAGGATTCGACGCGACCATTCAGCCACAATGAGCAACAGCCACCTGGGAATAAGTGGGGGGACGGGGGTGGGAGTGCGGGAGGGGGACGGAAGTCATGGCGGTGACCCGATGCTGCTCAAACCACAGTCTCGCTTGTCTATAAGTGCAATGCTTAAATAATTCAGAGATGGGCCTCTAGGGTCTTCAGGTGCAGGTCAGGTGCTGAGACGCAATTAAAAACATCAATACAGAGCAAGGGGGGGCGGCGGGGGGAGGGGGGCATGCAGCTTTCTTACTGCTTTGGGCAGATCCTCGCTTCTAAAGAAGGACCTCTACAGAAAGCCCTGTCTGGGAAACACCTTAAACTCTTTTCAGATTGGAATGTTGCCCCCGGGGGAATTTTCCCCTGAAACTTACCTAAATTATTGATTGGTCCCTTTTTTTACAGAACAAGAACTGTAACACTGGACCTGAGTGGGAGCTGCGGATACGTACGCCTCTGATCTGAGGTGTCCTAACAAAACAAGGCACAGCGTTTCACACAGGAAGAAAAGGTGCACTTCTGAGTGTGTGTGTCTGTGTGTATATACAGTATATATATATATATATATATACAGTATATATATATACTGTATATATATAGAGAGAGAGAGCTTATATAGAGATAGCACCACTGTCATTTATCTCCAAAAAAATATGCATATATATAATTTCTAACTGATTGTGATCTGATGTCACTGGTGACTCTCCTGGCGATATTCACTGTATGTTATTTTTCACTCCTATTTAGAATGCGGTTTGAATATCACTTCTGAAACTGTGAAAAGCTTTGCATTTAAAAAATGTAGAGAGTAATTAAATGTGGAAAGGAAAGGGCTGGTCTGCTGTGATTAAGGGACATGGTAAATAATATAGACGTGATCTACAAATTGCTGTGCAGCGAGTTGTAAGAAGTCGCACCTCTCGTGTCGCCCGGTGCTGGTGGTGTCTGACGCAGACGTGAATATCAGCTGCTGATTGGGTGTCACGGGGTGACAGCTGGCTGGAGTCGGGAGAATCTCCCAGAAGTAAGAGTGTTTCTAAAGGAACGTCAGCCGAGCTCAGTGCAGCGCTTTTCAGGTAAACGAGGTGCAGTCGCGGTGTAACGGAAAGGCAGCCGCCGCCAGTCTGTCCGAGAGTGCCGACGCTTCCCAGCACATTCAGGCTTCGCGACGAAAAGGAAAGAAAACTAAAAGTCTACGACTCTTCTCTGGCAAAAAGTAATTTCACCTTTGAGCTTTTTTTATACGCGTGAACTCCCTTACAGACTTGGAGGATGCTTTTCCGTGGCTTAATGTCAGCGTTTGCTGACCTTTATAATAAGACACAAGATTCAGAATGTTTTATTGAAGAATTGCAAGCCAAGGAGAGTTCACACCAATGCTCCATCACCTTGTCTCATGTGTTCGTGTGGTTTGTACATCCACATTACTGCCTTCTGCAGATCCTGCCCCGTTCCTGTAGCTAACAAATGAGCGGCAGAGGAGACTTATAGAGAACCAAGACTTTCAATTCAGTTCTCGTGCGTTTTATTTTCATGGGGCTCAACATAGTTGCCCCAAAGCACTTAATAGAGATTTACCAACAGTAACAGGAAACAGTATCATAGATGGATATAGTGTTTGGTACACATTATTAAAAGTCTGAGTGGAGCAAAGCAAGACGACAACAGAGAATAGGACACAAATGGGGTAAAAAAAATCAATAGTAGTGTCAGACCAGCCGTACCCCCAGTCCCTTGAGAATGATAACCTTATACCAGTTAGAAGTAAAAGTGTACATTTTGTTGCCGGAACTGAAATTAAGAGTGGAATTGTGGCCGCCAGTTTGTTGAGCTGTTAGAACAGTGGGCGACGTTCAGTAGCTTGTGGTATGTGACTCAGGAGGTCGGGCCTCTGTGCCTGTGAGAGGAAGGTCGTTGGTTTGAATCCCGTCCTCGGCAGAATAGTCACATCTCTCTTGTGCCCTTTTTGCAAGGCCCTTAATCCCCCTGAAAAAAATGCTCTAGGAGTGCCAGATAAATGGCTGAGCCTGCGCTCAGACCCCAAGCTTCACTCTCACCTGTGTATGTGTGCGTGTCTCAAAGGAGAGCATGATGGGATATGTGAAAACTGAAGAATTCCAATGGAGCTGTATTCATATTTGTGCACCTGAAAAATAACGCATCCTTTCCTGTGTATGGTGTGGCTTCAGCTTGGTTCTACAACTAGGGAGGTCAAGGATTGGAATTTGATTGAATGAATTAAATAATATTTATATAACACTTCTGAAGTCACTTAATACTTTATAGTTGTCTTTGGGTGCTATTTCCTGAAAGTGCTCTCTCCGTGTAGGCAGTGCGCTGAGGCTGTCTGTGCCCTGTACGGTACTTAGGGGGTCGAGCCGAATCACTTTATTATAATTGTACACAGTTCAAGAAATTAGATGTAATGCATCAAGAATATCAGAAATGAACATTTCTAAATGGCCTTTGTGCATTCTTAGTCAACCCTGAATAATTCAGTTTCAGTTTTAGCATGGGAATCAGTTTCGACTCAATTATACTGTAATGGGAGAAATAATAGCAAATTAGGATCGAGTTGTGTGATTTTCCTCTCCGGCTGCTTACAACATTGATCATGCTCTTTCTGATATTTTCTTTCAGATGCCAGGTGTGGGGAGAGCCAGTAGGCCGTTAAATTGCTAGTTTATTTATAATTATTTATTTGTATCGACCACGCGGGTACAGCTAGCCCAGGACCAAAGGAGGCTGCTCAGAATGCTGGTTCAGGATAAAAATGAAAAGGTTTGTGAGAAAGAATGAAATGAACAATGAAAATCCCAGTCTCCGTTACAAATGTATTTACAACACAGGTCTTGAGGTTTATCACAGAACAAATGTACATTTCATATAAACAGTATAGCTGTGAAGTATTGACCTAACGTTTAGCAAGTGTGGATAGTAAGTGCTGACGTTTGTTTAATGTTAGTTAGACAAAAGTACATTTTTACAGCAGACACATTTGAATAATGGGATAGACTGTGCCTTTGTGTATGTGTATGTATGTGCGTGTGTGTCTTTGTGTGTGTACGTGTCTGTGTATGTGCGTGTCCGTGTGTGTGTGCGTGTGTGTGTGTGTATGTTTGTGCCGCTATGTGACGGACTGGCATCCATGGTATCTGCTCATGGTCTCTGCTGTTACATAAAAATGAATGGATGGTGGTTAAGCGAAGAGGTTCTTATGGGTTCATCATTCAAATTATTCATAATCATCATTAGTGTTGTTTGTTTCATGTGTTTTTTAGTACAGAGTACGTATCCATCCAGTCCATCAGGGTGGAGGGGCGGAGCTTATCCCAGGCATCACTGGGCATAAATCATTTGCATAAAAGAGAATCCTGAACCTGGCAGTGTGATTTCACACATGAAAATTGACAGTATTTTCTGCTCTAAATAAAGTGCTATGTATATATTTACTCTTTACTCTATGTGTTATTATTATAGATAGCAGCAGTATGATACAATGCCCACTATCGGTACTGGGCCAAAAAATACTGGACTGTATATCTGTATATTGTGGGGAAGGTAACAATCCGATCTGATTTTTCATCAGAGATACAGTAGGTGTGGCCTGAAAATCATGAGCCTTAACGCCTAACTGAGAATCACGTGATGGCTAGATGTTCAATAACACACGTGCATTGTAGCATGAGCTGTCATGTAGGCTGTGCGGAAATACAGTAACCACTTTACATCGGCGTATTTAATATTTACAGTTTTGGTAATTCTCAAGTTGGCCGTGAACAAGTAAATGGGAATATTTTTGGAGCATATCGAAAGATTGCAGAAACTCACAAAAGACGCAAAGCCAAAAACAAAACTGGAAATGACTGGGATCATATAAAAGCATATAACAGGCATGTAAATATAGGTAATACATAATATTTCTTAATGTAAGTGCATAATACATCTTAAATGTGAAAGTTCTCGGCTTGGGTACGGCGCGCATATCTGTCTTGGTAACCCTGCAGCCTCACTCGCCTGTTATCTGTCTCTCTGACCGCGGAATCCCACATTTAAACTTTTCAGTGCCGTTAATTTAGCATTTTTATCCAAAACATACAGTGTAAAGTGGTAACTTTGCACATAGAATGGCATAATTTAGATGGTTTGTATATTATATATAGTAAAAAGGTCTTGATATGGAATGAAAAAGAAATTTAATATGCAAAGAGATCATTTGAATGCTTAATTTATATTCTAATATAGGCAGTCATTTCACTTTGAGTTTTTTCTCCTGCAACTTATAGCCCATTCTTAACTCTAAGATCTTTTTCTCTCCCTCATTATCATTCGTTCCATATATTTAGTTAGCAGAAGTTTTTACCCAACGCGATGCACAGTCAAGAAAGCAGGGTGAAATCCATCTGTAGACGACGGGCCTTAAACCGATGACCTTCTGAACACCAGCACGGCATCCTAAGCCACACCTCCTCCCATTTACTTGCTTTTTAAAGACTGCAACATCAGTCTATGCTGCGCTTCCGGATAAAGCTCCTTTAACTACTTTGTAAGAACTATGCTGGGAACAGCACAAAATAAAAATAAATGGAACTTCCTGAGCCGAATTCACGACCAGAAGGTTTACAGTTCATTTGCCTGCTGCCTGTATCCGCGAGCTGTGAAACTATGTGGGTGTGACTCTCATTCCACTCAATTATACTAATCATAGAGCGTGTGTGCAAATGGTCTTACTGCCTCAGTAATATATTCAGCGGGGGAAAAAAATGGTGCACTGTAACATTGTAACCCAGTTGTTTCGGGAGAGAGAGCACCCGCAAAGGCGGCAAATTAAATTAATCATTAGCATTTAAGTCTGCCCGAATTTGTCTGTGCGATACTTGCTTCTTACTGCTCGAAAAAGCTCATATACTTGAAGTGCTGAAGCATCAAATAGGGTCAGGTTTACAGGTAAAATAAATGCCTCACTCCTTCAGGCCAAAGTCTTGGACAAAATTCTCCTCGCAGACGCAATTCACACTAGAATTGTATGTTGCAGGATGATTTTGAATTTCAGAATTATTAGGAGGCGGGCGAGCCAATATGCAGAGACCGTACTACGATGCAGGTTTTTGTTTTTTTCTTGACTCTTGCATGTGAAGGATCCTTCCAAAGTGCTATCACCACCTCCATTCCTGCCTCGAGTTCGCCATTAACAGGGAAGCGATAACCACACTAATTAGATTCAGAGCAGCGTTTTGCAGGAAAAGCAATGCTTAATCCCACCCCCCTGCCATCGCGGTGGCCGCATATCAAGGCGATGCTTTTAATTAAACTTTTTTTCCTCAATAGGCCAGAGAGTGATTTAATTAACTTCCGGCACAGTAAATCAAAGCTCTGCATGTTTTTAAGGTGCGCGCCAAACCATCTTAGTGTTGCTGGTGGCATCCATATTGCTGAAAGTAACTGGGGAAATTTGGGTCATTTCACCTGCACACTGCAGCTATATGTTTTTATAGTCTGAAAGTCCATTGTTAGCTTTTGTACGTTATGACACGCCTATACATTTTCCATCATGCAATGGCAGTATCTACAGAGTATACAAAAAAATATATACTTTAGTATTTCTTCCCATGTGATAATATTTCAGAATGAAAACTATTAAAATTATTATTTTAAAGCAAAACAGGTAAAGAAAAATTACGGAAACAAACCCTGATAGATGCCATTTGCAGTAGTTAGACCTTTTCATTGTGGCAAACCTTAATTAAGTTACATGTACAAAATTATCTTAAGTAGACACACAATTAGTTGAGTCTCCTAGAGTTCCTGACCGGAATTCAACTGAAAATCTATGGTGAGACTTGAGAACTGCTATTGAAAAACAATCTCCAAGCAGAGAGAGAGTGAGCATATTATCCAACCAGAATGGGTAAAAATTGTACCAATACACATGAACCCAAAAAGACATAAACCATAACTAGTTCCAAAAGTGCTTGTAACCAATATTAAGTTCAAGAGTCTGAATACTTATGCAAACTGAATAAGTTTGCAAATGCCTGCCTGCATGTAATGTTAACAAGACAGCTTAAAGTAGTTCTGAACTTAGTTGTGAGTCATACACCAACTGCAGAATGTACTGCATGCATCCTAATTTGTGGCAATAAACAGCAAGAATAACATCTTTACTTTGTGCCAAGGCAAATAGAAAATCATTCATTACAGGCAGTCCTCAGGTTACAAACCACATCCTTTCCTTGGGTCTATCTTTAAGTCGAATTTGTCTGTAAACTGAAAAATAATAGTACTATTATTACATAATAATTATACCATAATAATAGTAACTACATACTGTACTGTATCGTACCTCGAGCAAATGAACTGCTGAAACCGTGCAATGTTTTCACAAGGCTCACAAAATAGTACATGCATTCAATATCCTGAACTATTGTATTTAACTCGGATTGTTGATATAATAGGCTTTATGGCGGTCTGTTACTAAGTACGAGTTGTCCGTAAGTCGGATGTTCTTATCCTGGGGACTGGGTATATCTGGGAAATCACCTGGCCAAATCCAGTGGATTCATACCCTGAGCAGTATATTTTAGTAAGTCTGGGTCCAGGCTCAAACCACTTTTTGGATGTGTAGCTGCACTCTAGGTTTGGTGTACAGTTAGCTTCTTCTGTTAGGCAGCGGTATTAGCTGTCTCCCAGTGGGGTCCGGACCTCAATTTACTGCCCCGGTAAATGGCACAATGAAGAGCCATGCGTGGTTCATTTAGCCTTTGAGCTTCTTTTAAAAGTGGTCATAGTCTCCCTTGGGGTTTCGTTTTGTGGTTTCAATTATGACAACGCGGGCAGCTTTTCATAAAGAAGGTAGCAAAATAAACAGCAGTGAAAGGCGCTCCACACCACACAGGGACAGGAATGCAGGGTTAATTGATTTCTCAATTTCAGGCAGCCTTCCCACTTTTAATACATATCGACTGAGCGTTGGGCGTTGAGAGGGGGGTGGGCGGCGAGTCGGTAGAGGAAATTGAACGGCTTTTGCATTTTGCCAATTTCGCCACTGGTACCAGGACGTCTCCCGTCGAGTTCGCTGCGAGGATCCATCACCGCGAATAGGACCTGAAAGCAACTAATGAGTCAGAGGCTGTTAATGTGAAGACAAAGAGGAACCTGCATCACGTCTTGTGAAACAAAGGATCCCGCTCCATCGCCCCTCGAGGGCTCTTAAATGCGGGGGCCAAACTAGCAGATAAAACCAGCAGACAGAACACTGCAGACCATGGTTATGCCCAGAATATACAGCATTACTCTGAATGCAAATATACAGACAAACAAACTGTTTGCAGACTACACAATAAAGCAGTAATTGCCTGTATACTAAAATGACAGAAACTGTATTATACTTTCTTGCCTATCTCTTTTTCCATGCTGTTTGAAGAGGAAGTCAGGATACATGCACCAACATGGCCTGAAATTTCTATAGGATGAAAATATGTGGCGTGTTGAAACCTCAGGACCCCGGCCTATGAATGAAATCTGAGCCTATTATAAGAACATGACCATTAGTCCGGCCTGGAGGGTGGTTCAGCATCCTTAAGCAGAGAAATAGCAGGAAGTGTGAGGTAGCAGATTATAACTAGTCAGTATGCGAAGGCGGCAGGATCCATTCTTGCCAACTGTGGGTCTTTTCCCATGTTTTTCCACAGATGTTGAGAAGCGCAGATGTTGTTAAGATTTCATCACATTGCATTAAGTTCCAGGCCATGGAAATAATGTCTCGGTCTTTGAACTGTAAAATGTAAATTTTTAAAATGGGGTTATACGTCTTTTTTTTTGTTTTCTCATAAAATTCAAATGAAGGCACCATAGTTATCCAGAAAAAAATTCAGTGATGATTATAATTAGGATGATTATTAGCTATAATCAATGCAATGGCCCTCCTTTCTTTTTTTTACCAGTTTAAAATCTTTTCTTTTCTGTTCACTGCTAGAATGCAGTATGCTTGATTGTAGGACACAGTCTTGTAATTAGGTCACATACAATCATTAAAATACACCGTAGTATCACCACTTAAATAAAAGAGTGCTTCCTTCTTAGGTTCCTCTTTTTCCGACATGCTTTTTTTGCCTATAATTCTCAAGTCTTCTTATAAAGTAATTTGTAATTAATTTATTCCTTCCACCTTTTGAATTAAAGACTTTGAACCTTCCCATATATTTCCCAGACACTTATTAAAAATTCATCACAGCACCTGGGGACTCGTAAAAAATTGATGAGCGTGTAAATATTGACAGCAAGGTGACAAGCGTTGCATTAGAACAACAGCACCTGCCTGGTGTTGGTAGAATTTGGCAGTGTTGGGATTCCAGATTCTGGAATCTTGTAGCTCTAATGGCAAAACAACAGCCTTGGCAAATATTACAATGGCATTCAATTACGATTCCTACTGTCCATCCCACAAAACCCAAACCCAGTCGAGGAAAGGTGGTTAATACCAAGCTTTCCTATTAAAAGGCCGTCAACAGAAAAGATTGGGAGTGGAAGGACAGCGCGGGGGTTTAAAACCAAAAGCAGGGCTTCATTTATAGTAGCAATGAAGAACACTGTTTTTTTCCCTCCAAAAGTTTCATGCTAATCCATTGAAACTGAAGGAATCCAGAAAGATCCTATACGACGATTGGAGTTTAAGACCCTGAGGCACTAGACCGGAAGTCATTTGTAGGCTACTTTCCGCTGCGCTTCCTGAAACATCTCAGCAACCCTGTATTACTCCACCCCTGTGTAAACTAGGCAGTCTTACCAACATCACTAAAACCTTCGTTATGGTAATAGTCCCACTTAAAAGGATGTTTCATTTTGCCATACGAATTAAAGTGTCAAAGACAATGCAGAACATGGTTTATCATATCTTAAATCTATTTATCCCAAATAAAGGGATTAACTTATCCCATAACTGTGAATAAACATTTATTTTACAGATGCTTTTTGCCCAAAGCTTTGTACATGTGAGAAATGCATTGGGGCAGAGAGCAGAACCGGCTTCCCTGGAGCAGTTAGGGTTGAGGCCCTTGCTTAAAGATCCAACATCGATATGACTGCCCTGAATGCCCCAGGATTAGAACCAATAATTTGTCAGATGCAGCACTCTTGCCCACTGAGCTAAACATCGCTATAACTGCTTTGGTTTTAATGCCTTTTGTCGGTGAAGTAAGACAGGAAGAACTGATGCCTTTGAATTGTGGTGTTAGGGGACACTTTATGGATGCCACACACTGCAAAGGAAATCAAACGAGTGCATTCATGATTCAAATCCAGACTGAATTTTCACCTGAAGTACGAATGACGTGGCTATATCATACTTAGATGTAGCAATTTGGGAACTGAATGACCAAAAACCAATAAACAAGAAATGGTGTACAGACTCAGCCTCCACAAAAATTAACATACCATAGTAAACCCAGAAGGCTGAACAGAACTTTCTGGAGAAATGCCATTTACTGTATATGATTGCTAGAGGTTGACATCGACATGACAGCATCTACAATAAATAATAATTATCTTCCCAGTTACATGAAGGTGGTGGTTACTGAGGTTGCGGGGGTCGATATCAGTAGTAGTTACCTGCCAAACTGTCATAGTGCCGTAACATTTTTCATAATGTGTTGAAATGTAATTCATTATTGACATCATCACCAGTTTGCTACAATCGCTGAGATCAACTCACTGATGAATGCACTGAGCGATTGATCATGAGTTTATCACTAAGTTAATCATGGAGGAGCACACCTTCACTTGACGTGGATGCCTGAGTGTGTTTACTTGTTGGCTGTGTGTTTGCAGTTTTATTTGCCTCACCTGTCTGTTAAATAATGGAGGGTTAGGGTGTGGAAGGGGGCCTCGTGGCAATGCGTTGGAGGCGAGATGCTTTGATGAGGTGAAGGGCATCTGAGGGAACTCACGTTAAGCTGCAGCCGAACCAGACAGGTGCTGAAAAACCAGGAACCTCTAAACCCGAAAGACCAGGAACCTCAGATCTTGTGAGGCACCTGCTTTTGGGTGTTTTTTGGTTGCCACGTATTTGCTTCAACTCTCCAGCCTCTCGTTTTTGCTGAGTCAACTCCCTGCAGCACCTGGGCAGACAATCGACTCTGCCCAAGGGGAATCACACGCTGATCCCTTTGCCTGCCAGACACACGCACACACACACACACACACATGCATACACACACACTAGAGTTGGATGTCTCGAGACCGGAGATTTGGAGCGAAAAGTATCCATGACAGACAACGTAACGTTCGATAATGCAACATTATTATTATTATTTCGCCTTTGGCGCCCTTCAAATGCAACCAATCAATGACATGCATGCATTTTGTTGTGATTCAGACATTGACGCTCATCCAACCAAAATACGAATTATACGCGCAAAATAAGTGTAGCGCTATAATGTAGGGCTGCAAGATTTGGGGAAAATATTGAATCGCGATTTTTCTGACAGAAATTGCGATTACGATTTGATTTACGATTTAATTTTTTTTATGTCAAGCTTCAGTTCAATATTCATTTTAAAACATGACGCAGCATTAGATACTATCGATCAGTATTAACTGGTCTACGTTCTAATGTAAGGATGAGAATTTAAAGATGTGATGTGTCAAGTTAAATAAAGTACGAAATAATGAAAACTTGTAAATAGTCTGTAGGGTTTGCAAACTGCCGTAACGTTTTTGATGCAGCTAATTTTAAGTTAAGAATGGAATATAGATTTGCCGTAAGATTTCTTGCGTGAGAGTCTGAAAGAGTTTGCAACCATGAACACGTACTTTTTTTGTTTCACCTGAATTGATATGTATAGAAAATACATCCCAGGGGCCTCATGTATAACGACGTGCGTAGAATTCACACTAAAACATGGCGTACGGACAAAACTAGGAATGTGCGTAAGCAAGAAAAAATCCAGATGCATAAAACTGTGCGTAAGCACAGATCTTCGCACATTCCCTTTATAAATCCGAATGAGCGTGAAATTTTACGTACGTGAACGAGCCCACAGCCACCCCCCCCGCCCATAATTATGTATATTTGCATATGTAAATCTATATAAACGCCCGCTTTGTTCTATATATGTTGTTCTTAAACAACAATGGATAAACCACGAGGGAAAAAGAAGTATTTCAGCGAGCGCGAAGTGGAGGTCATGTTAACAGAAATCGAGAAAAGAAAAGTGATATTATTTGGTGGTATAAGTGGCATCAGCAATAAACGAAAGTTGACGGAGTGGCACAGTTAAAAGTGTTGGTTCCGAAATTCGCACGGTGGCCGAAATTAAAAAAGAGTGGTCGGACATTAAAATCGACGTGAAAAAACGAGCGGCCGCTCACCATAAGAGTCTTAACAGCACAGGCGGAGGTAGCGGAATTCCCGGTCTCACACCCTTTGAGCAACTAATTGCTGCGATGATTGGGGACACACTTTTATCGGGTGAGGGGGACGCCGATGTCATCGCGGGTGAATTTTTCTCGTACCATACTTGTTTTAATTACTTGCATGTTTATGAATAACGCGCAGGGCGCAGATGCGGTGTTACTTTCGTTTATTCTGTTTGTTTATTCTTACAGACAACAGTACAAGAAGTGCCCCCAATGCATTGAGTACATTAATAGAGTGAAAGTGCTTTCTATTTACATAAGCAAATTCGTTCTCTGAAGGTGACTTTATAGCAATGTGCGCGCAGTCGATAGCTTCGACTACGTTGGGAAAACCGGACATCGCTGCAAATTGCGCTTTAATATTTGCCTGTTCAACCACAGTGTAAGGAAATTTTATATATTTGGGTGACAAGCGAATTATGCCGTCCCATACAGCCGGCATGGCGAGACTCAGAATTGACTGAGAAATACCCGATCAGTCCGCAAGTTCTCGCTGAAAAGCACCTGTGGCTAAGAACCCGCGAGTGGACAGAACTTGTAAAGGAAAAGGTAGCCTATAGCGCAATTCCTCATCGTCTGCTTTTGTAATGCTGGCCCCAGTTTAGCACACAGCTCCAAAAGGATTGCTCTTGGAAATCTGAATCGACTTAGAAGCCAGTCATCATCATGGGCCAGGAAATCAGTATATGATCCCTGAATACGAGCTCTATTCTGACTCTTCCATTTGCAATGTCCTCTAACAATGCAAGAGCAGCCATGGTTGGAATATTTTTTTTTGTGACAAAGTTTTATTGTCACAGATTGATTACGATCAGGTGACCGATGGCCAAATAATTTCGGTGTATTTCATGCAGACCGCGTCATGAATGCGAGTCTGACACAGTGAAACTGCAGTAGCACTCTTTTGCCAGTAGGTGCCTCCATTTTGCCAAATCGAGCAGAAACTTGCGTACGCCTTGTCTGGGGTTGCCGTGAGAATGTGCGTGGCGGTACGCCAAGTTTAGTTTTTATACATCTCGACGTGAGCGTGGAAACGGGTGTGCGCAACATTTTCGTGCGTAAGCACCGTTTATACATGAGGCCCCTGGTGAGGTGTTCCGGGCATGTCCCACTGGGAGGAGGCCCCGGGGAAGACCCAGGACACGCTGGAGGGACTATGTCTCTCGGCTGGCCTGGGAACGCCTCGGGATTCCCCCAGAGGAGCTGGAGGAAGTGGCTGGGGAGAAGGAAGTCTGGGTTTCCCTGCTGAGGCTACTGCCCCGCGACCCGACCTCGGATAAGCGGAAGTTAATGGATGGATGGATGGATGGGTTAGCGGTATACTAATATTATATAATATTATAGGCCTACTATTGCCTATTAACAAAAACCAAAGGTATGATACGCTGAAGAATATTGCAAATGGTGTTTAAAAGGAGCTCGCCGGTTCTATTGATGATAGGACCTTTCTGAAACTATCTCGGACCATGAAATAGGAAGGCAATTCACTTATAGCTCAGTAGCGGAATCAGTATTTTTCCGCACCGCGAATATAACATTTTCCTTGGGTTTCACGTGTTTGCTGTTTGTGGGCCTATACGCCTTTTGTCGCCTATGGCTTACTCACTGGGGGCTTTGGGTGGGGATGCTGCAAAGCGCTTTGGGACAATGTAATGTTGTGATAATGCGCTATACAAAAATAAATTTGTTGTTGTTGTTGTTGTTTTTGGGCCACTTCTGATTGGTGAGCATGACTGGCACGCGAGAAGCACGGCGCTTGTGATTGGTGAGAATGACTGTCACACAGGGAGCATGGCATGAATTTGTAAAACTATTCTCACAGCAGTTTTAAACCCTGGGTCCGACGTGCTGTATAATGTATATCCTAAATCGCAATTTTTGTGACTTGCTAATCGCGTTGTTTCAAGTTGCGATTTGGATTTGAAATCGATAAATCGTCCAGCCCTAGTTAAATGTGTAATCACATGCCACTGCAGACATCAAGATGTCATAATTTTTTAAGCACTTCTTCTTATTCTTATTAATGCACAATTTGATGTGCAGTTTGTATTGGTATATAGTATTTGTAGTTTGCATTTGATTCATGTGACGTGTGCACATGTCTTTATATTGTTTGATTACAGTATTTTACTTAAAATGGTGTTGTTTGACTAAATAAATGTGACCATTGTGTCACGCCGGGTTCCCTACGATCCCCGTGTGTGCCACGCCCACCTCGTTACCTCGTGTTATTTCCTAATTGTTATCACCTGTTTCCTATTTGATTTTGACTTGTCTTGTGTATTTAGTCCACGTCTGTGTTAGTATCCCCATTCCGGTCATTGTATTGTCGCGTGTGATGTCAGTGACCGTGTTGTCCGTCCTAAATAAACCCGTCTTCTTGGATCTTGGTTTACCTGCTTGATCCTTTCCCCGCGTCCTGCCTGTCTGTCGGACAGCGCGCATGACACATTGACTTTTAAATAATATCTGCATATCACGTTGTGTTGACTTAACAGGCCTAATCCATTTCAGGGAAGTTGATATCATACAGTGTCATTTGGTTAGTACTACTACAATGGGACATGATGCAATTTCAAGTATATAATTGTGTATCTTCGATTTGATGTTACAATTTCATCTACAAATTAAGTATAATTGAAATCAGTTACTTATTTCCCATCCTTTAGACAGTTGTTGAAGGTGTTACTGTTTTGTCAGATGACTTTGGGACCAGTCAGTACCCATCATGTCAGTCCTCAACAGCACACAAAAGTTAAGGGAGTCTTTTTTTTTGGTCTTGGTCTTGGTCTCGTCTCGACTTTGTCTTGGTCTTGACTAGGTCTGTCTTGGTCTTAGTCTTGGTCTTGTCTTGGTCTCGATACCGTCTGGTCTTGGTAGTGTCTTGGTTTAGGTGGTCTTGACTACAAGTCTAACACACACACACACACACACAAGTTGGTCTTCCTATTTAAATCGGGACTGTCCATTCATTTCTATGGGAAAAACCCTAATCCCAATCACGACACCCTTAACCCCTACCCATCCCTCACCTTATCCATAAGTAACCAACCCAAATACAGGACTTGTGGCATTTTTACTTTTTTGACTGCATTCTCAGATTTTTATAAAATTGAGGTTATCCAAATGGGGACCTCAAAAGATGTCCCCAATAGTAGGGAAATTTCAGATTTTACTACACTTTGGGGACAATTTGGTCCTCAAATGTGATCTATGCAAACCCACACACACACACACACACACACAACACCCGCTCTCTCTTTATGTTTATTTTCATGCAGACTCTCCTGCTTATTTTGTATTGCTGTTGTGGCGCTCGGGAAAATTCCTTCTCTTACACCATGAAGGTATTCTGTTTTGGGTTTTTATTTTGTTTCGTTACCTCTGCCTCTCGGCAGCACCTGCCTGTTCTTTTCTTTTTTTTAGGGGGGGGCGCAGGAATGTTTTATATTGGCTGGCGTATTCGGGGAGGGTTCTCTCCAGTGACATCCTCGCTTCCAAACTTCAAACACACTCTTGTGAGTGCATAGGTGAGTGCATCTGTTTTTGTCTCTTTTTTTTGTCTTGCTTTAGTTTGGCATCGTGTGCTTATTTAACGCGACATCCTGAGCATTATTACTCTGTGGCCTTCCAGGAATTTGGGATAAATTGCCATTTATACTTAATTACAACTGTGGCGATGTTGTCAATGGAAGATGAGAAATCATTGCGTTATCAGCCAGAAAAAAAAATTATGCTTACAGCAGAAACAATATAACACCACAGAAATAGTAACACGATTTACAAAATTTCCACCTTTTCTCCTTGTTGACTTAAAAATGCCCATTTCTGGAAGTCTTCAAAATACTTCTGTAACAGGTTCCTATTGCTTCTCTGTGTGACTCACCATGTCCCATTACATGGCAAATAAATAATGTAAATGTCTTATGTAACTTTTGTTTTGTCAAGATGGACTATTTCATTGTCAATTTCTGCTCTCACCTCCTGCTTAATGCACACTTCTCGCTGAATACGTTAATTTCCCTAGTAATCCCTGTAAATGGTTGATGATGCTTAGATACTATTTTAAGAGCTATTGGAGAGCGAATGTTAATTTGCTGAGCACAAATTATACATGCCGCATGCAACTGTATTAAAAGACGCACAGTGTAGGACCAAAAATTGCGAACCAGCAAGAAGCAGAATTTATTTCCACGCTGCACTATACTATTTACGAGTATAAAAGGGGAGTCAGGTGACTGGTTCAAACCATTAATCATTGCAGAATGGAATGGAAGAGCTCTGACAAGATTCACTGGACACCTTCCAGATATGGGGCCCCCTGTTCATGCAGAGAGTTTTCACAAAAACAAACCAGCGATGTCTGACTACGTTGGTGCGGAAGTGACCTCTGATGGAGTGCAAACCCTATTTACCTTCATAACAATTCGATTATATCCTCCCACACACATTTAAGTTTCAAGTTTTATTGTTATGCCTGTTCTGAGGAACACATTGAGATTCTCATGCCATGGCTGCACAGGAAGGGACAGGTGCTTGGGGGGGGGAGGATGACAACAGGACAAACAGCAGTGCAATAAAAAAAAAGAAAACAAGAGTGCAATATATGAACGAGTGAACAATAAGTAATCAATAAGATGCAGTGCTGCTAAGGATCTTAGACGTAATGGTGAGGAGTATGAGTAAATACTGTGTAAATTAAGTCGACAAATTAAGCCATGCGGTAATCTGTGATTTGTTCAGGTCACGAGAGAACTTACACAAAAATGTTCTGAGGGCAGAATGAAGAATGATTGGTTCACTGAGAAAACCAATCAGATTGTAGAAGAGGTGGGTCCAAGTAACTAGAGGAGGCAGAACCAAGACATATGTTTGGTTGGTCCCACCCCAACTAGTTGCTTGGACCCACCTCCTCTACAGTCTGATTGGTTATCTCTCTGAACCAATCATTTTTCCTTCTGGCCTCAGAACATTTCTGTGTAAGTAAAACTCTTATGAGTGAAGAAGGATGGTATTAGGATGACTGAAAGGGAGGATAGTGTCCCAGGATGTGTCAGAGTAGCATTGTGTGTTTGGTTTTTGTTCTTACAGACAGAGGCAGGTTTGTTATTTTTGGGGGCCCACTCAAAATGTCACTTCATGGCCTCCAACTTCCCCTCAGATGTTTCAAAAACTAAATAAATAGCTAGTGAGTAGAGTCAGAAGATCATAGCTAGCTAGCTGGTTAGCAATACATGCTGCTTCAGCATCTCCTAAATAAGGAATGCATTTATTTAATATCTAGTGTGGTAATTACAGTACTTGTGGCCGGTAACTGTAGAATAGCTGTTAAACTTGGCTTGCAGGCATCGTCAAATGCATTTCATACTATTAAAGAATTTGTTTTTTTTACAAATTACATGTGAACATGTTAATATCCATGTGTGGTCTTACAGCAACTACTCTCTGTGCAATGAAAACAATATATCCAAATTTAAAGCAAGAACGATTCGTAAGGATGATCGAAAGGTAGCAAAGTGTAATCCAAGATCTAGGGTCAAAAGAGAATCAATCCATGGCAATAGTCCCAAAAACAGGTGATTTCAGAAGCCAATAGAAGTCAGTGATAAATACAGCAACTCATCAGCTCAGCAATGAGTTGGACCAAGTCTTGCTACAAAGAGGGTCTAATACGCCCCTAGCTGAATTGGAGGGTGTGCCAGAGTTGTGATATTGTGGTGAGGTAGAGCATAGTCTAGCTGGACCTGGTCTAATTGGGTGTGGTTTGACTGGGAGTGGTCTGATTGGGCATAGTTTGGTTAGGAGTGATCTGATTGGGTGTAGTTTGGTTGAGAGTGGTCTGATTGGGTGTAGTTTGGTTGAGAGTGGTCTGATTGGGTGTAGTTTGGTTGAGAGTGGTCTGGTTGTGTGTGGTTACCAATGTTGACTGGTGGTAGGCATTATAACTCGGAATGGTTTCGTAGCCATCTTTTCCTTATATTCTCAGAAAAGTCTGACAAGTACATAATTAACTAAAGATATTTCAGTTTAACCAAATGATTAGCTACACATACTGTAAGAAAGCAGTGTGACACAAGCAGCCCATTAAGTATAAATGTTTTATAATCCCAATTTTTTCAAAATTAAAGAGGGATACTTTGGCATGTATACTTTTTGTATTCAATGTTCTCCTAAAATCAATGCGATATATTTTTCCCTATTAAGATGCCAACTTTCCGAGTGCTCCAATTTAGAATTTTGTTTAATTAGATTACTTTAAACATATGTCTTACATAACATGATCAAACACACATCATAAAGCAAGATGAGAGACAGGGTTGAGAAATAAAGAAGAGGAAAGACATGTGAATATAGAAAAGCCCATAAGAGACCCTTGATGTTAAATGACTTACCTCCTGTCACTAATGTGTCACTATAATACATATGTCACAGTTGGTAATTTTAAAGGTCAGACTACTTATTTTTCAAGGGATTGAAAACCCTTTTCTTCTGACAATGGGGTAGCAACTGCATTTTCATGTTTTTTTCCTTCTCTTGTCATCTCCTGAAAGTACCAGGGGTTTTATTTAACAGAGTATTATAGAAGAGGGGCAGTTTTCTCATTGAGATGTTTCGTGGAGGGTTCATTAGTCATACGACCTGTCTGAGACTATAGCTCTTGTCTCTGCAAAGAAGGCAGTATTTCATAGAGGTGATAACCTGCTAACATAACCCTCCTTCCAGGACTCGGCCCCAAGGTTTCCATGATTAACAAGGCCTGTTTGAATGACTGCATGCTTAAACCAATGACACTTTCCTCATAACCTACATTCATTTTTTGTTATACCTTTATTAAAATGAGGTGCTCCCAAACTCTGTCCTTAGGTCCTTAGCTCAGATTGCTGAAAACTCCTTGACTGGAACATTGCCTCAAAATTCTAAGGCTGCTTGTATTACATTACATCTTCTTTATTTATTATTGCTGCTAATGCAATTTTTTTTCCCGCTAATTTCACCCAGGCTGCTATCATATTTATCCCATAACTAATAAAGTGAAGGTCATACGTGCAGCTGAATACCAAAAATATTACTTTAGTTACTTAACAATAACCTGCAACTTGGAGTAACATACCCCAAAGCCACAATGAAAGAGCATGAAGATATGCATTCTTTACATTTTAAGCACCGGACTGCAGCTAAAAAAAAAAAAATCCCAAATGCATGTTACTTTTCTGCCTGTTGTGTTCTGCCTCTACAAAATTACTCCCAAGTCTACAATGTAGCTTATTAATGAGAACATCAATGCAGGAGAAACTGGCTTAAAAACGCGAAGAGAGACCTAGCAGTGATAAAACCACTCAGATAGGGGATCACTTTTGTAACGACAAGCTAAACATTAAAAAACATTTCGGAAGGTTATTGCAAGTGGATCTTCAGGGAGGGCGTGGCCTGTCTGTCCTGCCTCACAGTGTGATTTCATCGTTTCCATTACACAAACAAATGCGATAAACCAAGTGAATAAGAAAAAAATGTTTGGACTCTTTTAACTGAAATGGCGGAGGTTATTAGCTCTAGCCTGAGCTAGCTAATATATCTATATTTCATTCAGACGTATCCATGTTTGTGTATATTCGTGCTGGATGAAGTGAACACATAAAATGCATTTTTAACAAAGTAGCAGCGCAGTATTGCAGCTGACCCTGAAAGCCAAACCTCGTTTTCTAAAAAAAAAAAAAAGCCAATTATTTACCACATGGGTAAAATAACTGTGTATTCTTAGTAGTCTGTTTTGTAAAATATTTCCCTAACATTGATTCCAGATTAAGTTGTCTCACAGTCAGCAGAAACAAAAAAAATAAAAAAATAAATATATATGCAGAGACAATCTACTATGAATAATTCAAAGACCATTTTCTTTGACCTCAAATTTAGCTCCATATTAAAGTGCATTTAGGTAGAACAATCTAACTACATCACCATCTGCTTGAATTGAACTTAATGTCTAGCAAATAGACTCAAGAAGGGAGACTTCATGCACCCTTTAAGGACGATTTCTTAGAACATAAAGCTTGATGCACACTTTTGGTTCATTGTCTATTATGACTTTTTCTTTATTCATAAACCATTCAGTTTGATTTATATCCAAATATTGGACATGGTTCGATGTAATCGTAAAATGATGTTTAATTACTGATAAAAAAAGAGGAAATACCTAAAAATAGCTCTTATTTTCTACTATTGCAATATGATTTTCAATATTGAACTAAGTATTGATTATTTTCATTGATCGCTGGTATATTTTAAGTTCTAAAAGTCTAAGAAGGAAACTGCCTGTGCTTCCATTTTACTAATCTATATAGAGTCATGCACCGTCTCATAGAAAAACCTATTGCACTCTCTGATCATCTACTGCAATCGTCTGTGGGGAGGGAGGGGGGTCCTGTTAATTATCTGCTACATGGCCTATAGAGAGTGCAGCCTAGTGATATCAGTCAGTAAACCTGGGCTAATATGGTGCAAAATGTTTAAATAGAGAGGACATTAGGTTGTAGTGCCATTGCATGGTTACCTGATAGTTAGGGGGCTTGTTGATTGCCTTTCGGGAAATAAACAGAGCTAAGTAGGGGTAACAAATGAAGAAAGATGGGATGCTATTAAGGGAGCAGTGTAAAAACCGGGCAAAGGAGCTTCATTAGCTACAGACGTCTATAAATTCGTCTCAGCTTCAGATGGGAAAGCCCCCTGCAGTTATGCATGGTGCACAATGGGAAAATCCCTCGAGCAGGACTTCTTGGCACGGCCAGGCTTGTCTTCCGGATTTGGACTGAATGCTTATTGGTCCACGCTTCGCCTCAATTGTTTACAGGTCCGGCTCAGCAGATTTAATGATAGCCGACGGTCACCATTATTATGTCCTGTCACTGATCACTTTATGAAGGTTACACCAGGTGAATTCAGTCGGTCAGTCACGTTAACTTCATCAAATGGAATCCATGACTGTTCTCACTCACCCCTTCCACAGTTTTTAAACAACCTTTTATCCACACATCAGTTTTCGCGAAACAAAAACTAAGTGAATGTCACATGGGATGCATAACTGATATTTTAAAAACATTTTAATTAGTATTCTCACATACAGACGTGGACAAATTTGTTGGTACCCATACAGCTCATTGAAACAATGCTTCATTTCTCTTGAAAAGTGATTCATGTAAAAGCAGTTGTCTAATGTATACCTGTATGCCTTTAGTGTGTGATAGACTAAACCAATGAAACTGTGAAAAGAAATGATTTGTTGTTTATTTTACAAAGATATGCTAAATTAGTATGGACAAATTTGTTGGTACCCCTTGCATTATATTTCAAACTAAGTGTTTAACCTTAATTAGTATCACAGGTGCCTTTTAAAGGGACAGAACATGCCACTATGTTATTTGGTATCATTGTGTTTATCATACTGAACATGGACCAGAGAAAGCGAAGGAGAATGCTGTCTGAGGAGCTCAGAAAGAAGATTATAGATGATCATGTTAAAGGTAAAGGCTGTAAGACCATCTCCACGCAGCTTCATGTTCCTGTGACCACAGTTGCCAATATTGTTAAAAAGTATAAGGTTCATGGGACTGTAGCCAACCTCCCAGGATGTGGGCGCAAGAGGAAATGCAACCCCAGGTTGATCAGAAGAATAGTGTGGATGGTAGAAAAAGAGCCAAGAAAACCATCTGAAACCATCCAAGCGGCGCTCCAAGGTCAAGGTATGTCACATTCTGATCGCTCCATCTGGCACATTTTGAACAACGGGCTCCATGGAAGATGACCCAGGAGGACAGAAAAACATAAAAAAGCCAGAGTCAAATTCACCAAAATGCAGGTTGACAAGCCCCAAAGTCCTTTGGACTGATGAGACAAAACTGGAGCTCTTTGGCCAGTCACATCAGCTCTATGTTTACAGAAGGAAAAAGGGAGCTTTAAAAGAAAAGAACATCATACCTACTGTGAAACAGGGAAGGGGTTTGGTTTTGTTTTGGGGCTGCTTTGCTGCATCTGACACGGGGAACCTTGAAAATGTGCAGGACACAGTGAAGTATCAAGACTACCAAGGTATCCTGGAGTGAAACATACTGCCCAGTGTCAGAAAGTTCAGCCTCACTCGCAGGTCATTGGTCCTCCAACAGGATAATGACCAAAAACATACAGCTAAAAGCACTGAAGAATGGCTGAGAAAAAACACTGGAATATTCTTAAATGGCCCTCTATGAGCCCAGATCTTAATCTTATCGAACATCTATGGAAAGACCCGAAAACTGCAGTGTGGAGACGCCACCCTTCGAACCTGAGACAGCTTGAGCAGTTTGCTCAGGAGGAGTGGCCCAGACTACCTGCTGGCAAATGCATACATCTCATTGTGAAGCACAAAGATTGCTTGGTGGCAGTGATTGCTGCAAAAGGTGGTGCCACAACATATTAAATTAAGGGTACCATATTTTTTCATCCATGCCATTTTAATCTGTTTAATTATATAAAATATTCAACTGAATCAATCAAAATCAAAGTCGGATTTATGTATGGAGTAAACAACAAGGGATGCCGTTAAACTTTTGTCAGTTTCAAGTTATGTCAGAGATAGTTGTGTTTTTTGTGGATGGGTAACAACAAATTTGTCCATGTTTGTTTAAACCTTTTTGAAGTGGTATAGAGTAACATATGCTTTATGCTTAAGTACCTGTGTTCTTCAACAGCTGTTTAAAAAACATAAGACATGCATGTTAGTGCAAACTGGTTAAAATGTAGAGTTTTATCAGATTCTATGGTGTTAAAAATTGAGACATTCCACAACTGTGTCCTTTTAATCAGTTTTCTTTAGTAACTGTTCCAAAAATGCAGTCATTTAACTAATAATATACAAGAATGTTCATTTTGACAACAAACTTTCTCCTTTGGTTTTCAATTTACGCTCAACTGTACAATCTCTGATGTGACAAATAAAACATTTATAAATGCTGAAAAGTAGAAAAAAATATATTTACCAGAACGTATGAGAAAACATTGCTTCTTTTTGCGTAGGCTCAGCAGTCTGAAATGTAAACATACACTATTAAATGGGAATGGTTCAGCGTGAGGGCAGAGAGAAAAGTCTGTGCCAAGTTGATGTGCTGAATCTCAAAGAAATTGCTTTTATTCTAAATCTAAGTATACAGTTATTGACTGGGACTTAAATAACAACTATACAATAAATCTTAATTCATGATACAATTATTTAATGAGAATAAAGACTTGCATCTGCTGCGAATTCTTAGTTTCAAAGGGCTGAGGTGCTTCCTTACAACTTATGACTTCAATGAAAACTTAGGAAAAATGAGCAGCTTTGTTTACTTCTTTATTTTATTTATTCATTTTTAATAGTCTTGTTAACAGAGAAGAGAAGAGTCTTTAAGAAACATTAGTGTGGATTCTTGACATTTGCCAGCAAATTGCATCAAAAAGGCTGGTAAGTTTAGGGGTCTTTTGAAGAATGAGATGTTGCTCTCTTTGTCTTACCGCATCTGCTATACATGTAGGTAACAGTACTTCTCTCCCAAGACTCACATTGCGAGTACATCCCCACAGGAAATGTGGCTTTTTTTCCTGAAGATGCACAAAGTCTTGCTCATCAGTGCATCATTGTTTAATTCCTCTGTGGTACAAGCAAATATCCTGCCATTGACATATTTATCAATTAATAATTGAAGGTTTTCTACAAAGAAAGCTAAGAAGTTCTCAGATTTGCAACACAGAGGGCTCGATATAAATTTAATGTTATTTTCACCACTGAAACTTTGTACAATTAATGTAGTTTAAATCCCTATGAAAACAAAAAATAAGTTTATTTATACGGCTTTGCAATCCTCTATAAGCTTGAAGAAAGTCAATATATTCTTAATCTTATTTTTACAAAATATACTTTGATTTTTCAATAATTATAAGCTTACTATATGGTGCAATTCAGTATTAATGAAGCAATTTATTGTAAGATAGTTTATTTCATATCACAGGTCTTTTTTTCCAGAAGAAGCACATGGTTGAGATCATTTATTTAACATATGGGTAAATAAACATTCATTTTTCAAGTGGGGATCTGCTGTACAAAAGATTCCCTTAACATTGATTGTAAACTAACTTGTCTCACAGTCAGTGTAGGTAGTTGCTGGCTGAATTAATTAAGTTATTTAACGCAGAGGTCATCATTCTGTAACGTGTTACTGTAACTGCAGCTGACATGGGGATTTTTGGGGAGGGAGGTGTCACAAACATTTAGACCTCAGAAAACAGCTGTGTTTGCAACACTCATTATTGCAATTGAATCCTTTGCATGTATATTTACGCAATTTGGCTCTAAAAAGCTATGAAATAAGTCTATGTATTTCTCCAGCGAATTGTGTAGCATTAGCTTAATGTGTAGCACCATTAGTGCAAGGGGGATCAATATATATAGTTTGAAATGGAAGTTTATTAACAGTCAATAATTGTTTGACTGAGAAGAGTCCCCCACTCCTTATTCATTTGATAACCCAGTCTTCAGCAGTGCATCCCAGAAAATACATTACACCATATAGTAATATTAATGCTCACAGGCCATCAGGGATCCTAAGGTTTCAGATTTATGTAGATTTTCCTGTATACAGTTGTTTGTAGGAGTCATTGGTTCCATGTCTACAGTTGAAGTAGGCCTATAGTTAATTTTACGTTTCAGACTGTGCTACATAGCATAATGTAAATCTTCCATGCTGTTTGGGGCAATATACTGTGGGCTATGAAATTTGCAATGTTAAATCATGATTTTTTTTTATTAATAACAGACTCACTAGCATATAGACGCTTTTGCGTGAGCTGCAAACAGTGCCTAAAATATACGGTATGTCCTAAAATGCTTGATACACATATTATATACTCCGGACTTTGCAGAACTGGGTCGTGCGCCCCCTTGATATACAAACAGACGTCAGCCGACGCCGGAGTATAAAGCGGCCGCGTTAAGCTTTGTCTCCCAGCAAGCCGACTAGGAAATGCATGCAAGCCCTTCTGGTGTCCAGATTCTCTAAATAGCCGCATCGCAAGATGATCGGTCCACAAACAGCTCAGTCTGCAGCCGACCGGATCGTTTATTCGTGCGGTAACATTTTCTCGCTAGTAGAAAATAGGAAGATGGAATGTAGGAGGAACAACAGTGATTCTGTTAAGTCTGTTATCCGATGTAGGAGACTGATGTAGGGATACACGGGGATCGGGGAACTGTGGTGTGCAGGGGTTCGTGCCCGCGGATAACGTGGTGAGTGCCCGAATATTTACTTACAAACAAACTTGCTCATTTCCACCGTATCGTGGGGGTGTCTCGCGCTGGGAGGTACCGGTACGTGCAGACGGGCACGATGATGGTGGAACGTTTTTAAAAAATGTCCAGACAATGAGACGGCATTAACTTCGGCAGTCTCTATGTAGCAGTTAATTAAGCAGTTAATTGGGTAGTTTTGATATGGTTCAGGTCTGAGTATCATTGGATAGTACCGAAGCTTCACCTTCTTGGGGGAATGAGGTGTGTATCTGCCCCTGGACCATGTGCTGCTCCACTGCTCTACATGGTCAGTCACTTACACTTTTCATACATTTTCTGTTGGCTTGATTTAAGAGGGAAAAAAATCTGTTTATTTCCTTAAGTACGCGGTATGACTTTCTGAATACGATGGGTTCGAAGAAGGCAGGTTGCATATGGTTTGATGGAGCTGCATGATGTTGTCTCTTAAATTTATGTTGGGCAGTTTTTGGGGAGTATTTCCACGGTCTGGTTGGACTAAGTGTGGACCGCCCAAGACTGTTCTGTTACCACTTGTGTTGGTTCTTTTGGACTGAGGTGTTTTTGACTCGCACCGAAGTGTAAGAAAGCTGCGTGACTGCATAAAACTGTGTTTGATACCAGGTTCGACTAATTTAATTAAGTCAATATGCTTTTTAATTAAATCTACCATATGATGTACCAGATGATGACTATAAAAAGATTTCCACCATATACTGTAAGAAAGTAAATAATTAATCTTCATTCCATTGGGAGCTGTGCCAGTTCACACTCACAGGCTGCGGTTAAGATGCTAATTGCCACCCACTTTCTGCTAACACGTTTCTGTTATATCAGCTTAGCTTTTGAGATTTATTCAGTGAAACGTTTTTGAGTGGGGGGGGGAGGATGGGTGCATAACAAAGGCAAAGAATAAATCCCTCATTGTTGTGGTGGATTCTGCTTTATCTGCATTAATGATGATGATGATAATAATAATAATAATAATTGATGATGATGATGATGATGATTAAAATGCATAGCAGTATTTCAGCCTTTCAGCCAAGATTGTTGGTAATATTGTTTAGGAATTTGTCACTGACAATTTCCAGTTCCTCTCCTGTTACCCGAAGGTCCCTGTGACTTTCCGTTTTGCTTCTCTCATGACGTTCTTTCTCAATACCTTCCGGAATTCCTGCAGGGAAAATGGGGGAAGCAGCTTCGGCTAATAGGTTTTGGCTTTGTGATCAAGGGCTGCCTGAGAGGTACATCTGTTCACAAGAGACTTTCTAGTCCTCACTGAACTTAAAAGGTCAGGCACCCAAAAGGCGCAATTACCATAGCAGAGTACGCCATACCTGGACGATTTATATAGCATAACATTTGAACTTCAAGTAAGAGAATTCCTGGTAACTGACTGATGTTTTTGTAAGTAGTAATTGTATTTGCTCCAAGATGGAACCAGAGGGTGTTTTACATAAACACATCTGAAGTGAGACTCTGAAAGAGCATGCATGAAACCCCCAGCTGAACTCTACATTTAACTTGGAATAGATATTTGCTTCTTTTCTGATTCCATTTATCTGGACTTCTTGGTGAGGGAAGGAGACCTTGAGCAGGGAAACTAAAATAATTATCTGCATACCATTGATCCATGCAGGTCAGGGTCGTGGTTAGGGCATAGAACAGCGTAGGGCACCAGACGTCCAGTGTCATGGTTTCCCCCGTGAGGCTCACATTTTTTAGTCCATGTTGCCATCGCATGGGCTGAGGTTCATCGTCGCTGCCCCCTATGGTCAGCAAGTTCATGGATCCCACCTTTTTATTTTCCACTGATTTATTATTATTATTTTATTTATTTTTATTTTTTTTAATATCACCTATCTCACTGTTTTCCCTGTTAGGTTGATATGTATGGAAAGGGTACCCCCAGGATGCAGTGTGTGTGTGTGTGTGTGTGGTCTAAGTATACCATGTCATGGGGACATTTTTCCAGTCCCCATAAGGATATCCTCAATTTTATAAAAATCAAGATCAAAAACCTAAAAATGGTTATGGTTATGGCTGGCAAGGGGCTAAGGTCTTCATGTTGAGATTAGAGTTTTCCCCAAGGAAATTAATGGAGAGTCCCCACAAAGATATAATTACAAACCTGTGTGTGTGTGGGAGTGTGTGTGTGCCTGCGCGCTAAAATGCAGTTCTTCACTCATTAACTGCCTGTGACCCTAGAACAGTGTTGGCTCACCTTTGTAATTCTTGATGACATTAGAAGCTTGCTGTGACCTGTCAATGTCTATTTTGAATGAACACAATTTAATGAGTAGGGAGGAGCATCCAACAGAGCCTTCTTTTGACATCTCTTGCCTCTTCAGCATAGCAGAGCTTTGTAAATTTACCACTGAATTTGCTCACCCCTATTGTCGTACACAGCTGGTTTTAGAGGGATGGTGACGGTTGTAAACAGAGTGATTTACTTTTGGCTTTGAGCGCAAGTGGATGATTCACACGTTATGATGCTGCATATTGCTGTCACACCACTGTGGTGTATTTCTGTGTTGGGAGGCTGGAGGCTGCTTTCAGGCTCTGAACCTCAGGACACCGTCGATGGACTGATGCCTCTTTTCCATGCCTTCTGCCCTAGCTAGGCTCCAGTGAGACTACAGCTGCAGTTTGAGTTCCACTAGTGATAAGGCCGTGGTACCTCCTCCAGCGTGAACCAGAGCTGTGGGAATTTATTTATTTGTGATTTATTTATTTATTTAAACTACTTATGTTGCACTGTCCTGGTATATTTGTTAGTCAGTCAAGACCAGAGCAGTAGAGTATAGTGCTTCCTGAACATCGGCCTTTATCGAGCCAGATTATCACTCCAAATTGTGAAGTGCTGAAAAGAAACACACTGATACCACAGAACCATATTTTCTGTTTGTCTTCAGGCAGGACGTTCGGGGCTGAGAGTTCAGTTATAAAACTGGTTGCCCTTTTGGGGCTTCTGTCTCGCCTCATAGTTCCAAGTTTGAGAAGTTGTAGCAGAAGCGACAGACAAAAGCGGTCCGTTGTGTTTATCGAGAATCCATCCGCAATCCAATCAAAGCCGAGTCACTGGTGGCAGGTGACCCAGGAACCTTAGAAGGGAAAGGTTAGGCAGTGGGGAGAGAGATGGATTTACAGGACAAAAGCGAGACGTAGGGATGGAACGTGAGCCGGGAACCGGTTCAGGACTGAATGCTTCGGATGGGGCAGCCGTCTGTGAAGTGCAGGCTCACACAACATGACGGTGGTGGGAAAGTGGGCAGGAGCATCGAAAGGTTCCTGGATTTATCTGCTATGTCAGAAGATCCATTAGTGTTGGCTCTGTGAGCTCGCTCAGCGTCTGACCTCGTGTCCTTCGTTAAAATGTCAAGCTGTTACGGGAAACGTGGAAGGCTTGATGTGATGTGAGCTTCAGATAGTCGCGGTTTATTTTCCGCCCTGCAGGTCTGCTTACAGTGTAAGTATATTATTGTGTTTTTCATAATCTTACAGTTTGTGTTTTGCATTATGAAATCGGCAGTCATATTTTTAACAGGTAAATTAATATTACATGTATGGCTATAGTTTGTACCTCTGTTGTCCATAACTTTCTGGTATGTATTATGATTGTAAGCCGGGCTGTAATGAGTAATTAATCTGAAGTTTCGGATCTATAGTGCTTTACCAGAAGAACTGTAATTGTATAATTTTGTATTGGAGCACCTGTGTCTGTCATGCTCACTGCTGTGGAAATAGACATCCGGTCTCAAAGCCTTGCAAAATCGAAAATATCTTAGGTGATAATTACACAAACTCCACAAAAACAAAAGAGAAGCTCTTTTGGTGCCTGCATCACAGCAGCCTTTTGGTGCTCATTACTATTTCTGCTGTGCTTTTACTCTAACTCTAAGCCAGAGTTATTATCAGAATATTCAGTAGGAGAACTTGTAAAAACAGGTAAGGTTACTGCGGTTCATTCTCATGTGTTTAAATTTCTGAAATGTAAAGATCCTTGTCTTTTACTGACATTAAGCCTTTGTTCAACATGCTCCCTGGTGCTTGTGTGACCTACAGTTGCCCCTTCTTGGGGTGGTCGGGTGCACTTTTAATATTGATTCTCTTGACAAGCCGAGTTATAGTGAATCTATTATAACCAGGGCTCTTGTGGACCCAAGGCATATATGCAGTCGCTGAATTATGGGAACCTGCCTCAAAATTGTTTCCCTTTTGAGTTGCTGACTGTTACTGGCAGCTCACCAATTACTGCTGCAGTTTTTTCGTCTGTGCAAGCTTTTTTCGTTTGTACTGCTAAGTATTGGATGTACTGGCTTTCCTAATAGAACTTCATAGTTATGTTTTTGCAGTATCTTGGATTGGGAGAGTGTAAGAGAGAGCTGTGGCATTTTAAATATCTGGAAAAACAAACAAACAAAACTGAATTGCTTCAATTAGAAGAGTTAAGCTCCTCTAAGTTATTTTTGGGATGGTGTGCAGGAAAGGTTAAACGTATCGATTTTTACAGTCGTTCAAATAGAATGCCCTTAAATTCAGATGTATGGGAGATCCACCCACAGACCAAATTACCTTTCCTCATACTCGGGTAATAAATCCATTTTATTGAGGGTAGGTTACATAGCTTGAAGATTAATCCAAAAAGACGGGGTGATATTACTGAAACTCACACTCTAATGTCTTGCCAAAACCAGCGAAAACATATAGCCTGCAGGAGGCAGGTCTCATGTGACTGAAAGGTGCAGTCATCTTGAAGTAGTTTTATTTTGAGTTTAGGCTTGCATGTTCAGACAGCTGGCGCTCTAACCCAGTGTTTGCTAATCCGGTCCTCAGGAGACTCCCAGCCAGTCCAGGTTTTTGCTCCCTCCCAGCTCCCAGGCTGTGGACTGTCTGGGAGGGAGCAAAAACCTGGACTGACTGGCAGTCTCCGAGGACTGGGTTGGGGAAACACTGCTCTAAGCAATAAAATACTTCAGGTGCTCCAGCTCCTCCCATTGGTCTGTTCTTTGGAGAGGGTCATCAATGCATGGCCTTCTGTCCCTGAGACTTCGGCACTGTGACATATTTATGGCGTCTTTAAATGGTGTAACTGGAGATCTTAAGGGAGCTTCACAGCTGCCCGCAGGCACTGTTCCACTAGATGATGGAGAAGTGCGGCTTGAGTTCTTCTTGCTTATCGATGAATGTCAGACCTGGGGAAAGGGAGATTTCACACAAATTAGGTATTTTTCTGTGTCACATACCCAACCACACATCTCTCATTCAATAGAAACCTTATTAAAAGAGAACTAGGAGGGCATCCAGAGGTCTTAATGATCAGCACAAAGAGCACATTGTTGTAATTCATGCTCACCTGATGAGATCTAAAACGATAGCGTGAATAAAAGACCTCGTTGCTGTACTTAGAATACAGCAGGGGGTGGCGATTAGCGGTTTTTCCTGTTTAAATAAGGTTGCGCGGTGGTATGGTAACGGTGCGTGCACTGTTACCTCGTTATGGAGAAGCAAGGTGGATAAGCGGGTTTGATTTTTAATGTTCAGCAGTAGACCTTGTGGGTAAGATCCTATTGTTGGGCTAGACTGCTGACTTACTCTCCCTGGGGGCTATGGGGCTGTTAGTGGACCCCCCAGCACTTTTTCTTTCCCCTAAATGTGTTACTTTGCTTCATGAAAACTGTAGCTGAAGGGTGCAAAAAAACGAAGCGTCTCTTCTTCACCTCTCAACTTGGCATGGGCGTTGCGTTACGATGAGGATGGAGACTTCTGAAATTCAGAATGGGAGAAAGATTTTGGGGTAACAGCACGGCTTTTCCTTGCTGTTAATTTGTAATGGCTCAGTATTAGTCTGTTTATTTAGTTTCATAGATTTGTTTATGAAGTGAATTAGCATCTTTAAATACAAAGCTGATGGGGAATGTTTTGAGTGGAGGCTGTGATCAGAAATGCATTCTACTGGTTTGGCAGTATTGTGTGTCTGTGTGCACTATTTTTTAGTGTGGATTACTTGCATTGTGCTTTCAAGCTAAAAATCAATGTCATTTACAATGTGCACTTTATTGCATAATGAAATGGGAATTGCTGTGTACAATCAGTCAGTTATCATAATATCATACTTAAACATGTGTTTTGACCAACGACAAATAGTGCATTGATTGTTGGATTTAACAGCGAGAATGAAAGAAAAGGCTTTATTTACCTGTTAGATTTTAATTTAATTCGATTTGAATAATAAATTTGTTACAAATTAAGAAGCTTGATGTGAAATTGCTGTAGCCAGTTATATATCTTCCATAACTGCGTATAGGTCACGGTGCACCTGGTACATTGTTAATATAATAGGCAAAGAAAAAGAAAATTCCAGAAGAAATTTAATAGAAATAACTTCCAATAAAAAAAAAAAATGAAGCACGTAGCTGAAAAATATTTCATTTAACCTCTAGCATAACTTTTTTTTTTTTTTTTTTTTTTTCCCTCCACAAGCTTCTGAAAAAGTTCTTTGGCCTAGTGAGATTTGAAGAGATGGAAACAGACTTGTGGAGTCTCGTACATTATGGTTCTGTAGTTCAAAGAATAACTATAACATGTGAGTCGGAGATAAGGAACACAGAGAGCAGTGCAGTTTGAAGATTAGTGCGCTGATGCATCTAGTACCGGGTGTGACGGTGCCAAGAGCCTTTCGGCCCCCTGAGACCCTCGAGTAGAAAGGCCTTTCCAGGACACGGCGGCTCAGAGGTTGATTTTCAGAGTTTGGTTTCTTGATACTCAATAATTACATGTGTCAGTTAAATACTGACAAGCTGTGCATTTTAATTACACACATGTGTAAAATATCTGTGACAAACCGAGGCAGCTGATGCTGTAAAGGTTGTTCTGGTCAGTGGTCCAAAAACACAATAAGTTCTTGTACATAGTAGCTGATCTTTATTCTTCTTTATTCTTTATTCATTGAACTGATCCAGTTGTCGCCCAAAATCACACTGATTTATTTATTTATTTTCCAGACATTTTTCATGGGGGTGGACAAGTGTAATCAAAGTAATTTTTGTCTCCGATGTATCGTACAGTTACGGCTTCACCTCAATCCTTCTTACACCGCGATCAAAAGATGTTCGTGTGGTGGCTGAAACCGTCACAGTAAAACCGGTGATGAGTTAAGGCTACTGCTACTGTATATGACTGCTTGACATAAATGAAATACAGAAGCCAGGCTTATAAGTCTAACACCTCATCGAACATGGCTCTGATATCTGACAGTTTCTGTATCTTCCTTGTCAGAGGTCAGGGACTGTAGTCCGTGGGGTGCTAAGGACATTCGTGTGAGGGTTAGAGCACAGTTGGAAAGGAATGTTTGCCTGTGGTTATTAAAGTTGCGAAATTGAAATGAGACTATTTGCCATTCGTACAGATACGTTGAAATGCATAGAAATGCATGTTTTTGCATATCCCTTCCTGATGTCCTTATTACTCTGCATACGTACGACATTCACACAGAGGTGAGAGTGACTTTTCTGAGGTCAGAGAAGCAGGTCAGCCTTGCATCCAGAGCCCCTTTTCAGGCGGTAGGAGCCGTGATCAAGGCTCCTCTTCCACACATGGGATCTGACCCAGCATGGGACTGTGCCATATAATGGCCTCAGCATTTGACAGATCTTCATTGAGAACCTCGTTATATAACCATATATATATATATATATATGCTTGTACCTTACTGTGAATGCTTAGGCTGTGAAATAACTGCAGAAACATGCAGGCCGAATGTATGACCTTTCATAGTCATTCTTGCATCGAGGTAACATTGTGGCTTTTTTGAAAATGAGTGTAATTTCTTCACATCGGCCGGCACTGCATTACATATCCAGACTGCTCCCTAAACTTGTGACCAGGCGTGCATAAATGCCAGATGTTTCAGGCTATGAACTGGCACGTCGTGACTATTCTCAAAGGGATTAGAAAGTCATTCTCTACAAAGTCTAATTTGTTGTTCTTAATCTACGGGGTCAATAGTCAATTCAGAATTAGAGGCTACAAATATTACATCTCATCACTCCCACTCCTTCTTCACCCATAAGCAATTAATATTTAATTTGGATTGTAAATTGGTTCACTGGAAACCACTACAGTGATGGCTAGTTTCTGTCTCCATAATAAATAAACTGCACACATTTTTGAGTTGTAGCATAACAGTAACATTTTTGTGCCAGTCAGTGAATGACCAGTGTGCAGTAATGGGAGGTCCAGCCCGTGTTAAAACCTCAAAATGCTTGCAGATCTTGTGTTTGTAACCTGCAATTGTTTGCTTGTATGTATGTATGTATGTATGTATTAGTAAAACAATAAGGAACCAAAAATTGGTTTCTTTCAAACAAAAAATAGGGTAGTATTAGTTCTGATGACTAGACTGTTTTGTAATATTGAATATGCTGTAAGGTTCGGCCTGCTTTTCAGTTTAAAAGTTAATAGTATTTTTCAGCACAGTGGTTGTTTGGTTTGTGTTTTTTTTTCCATTTTTTTTATCTGAAGAAGACATATAGCCTGAAAGCCACCTCAGGGTAACAGTGAGCCCGAGGAGGAATTTCAGATGGTGGTCTGAGTCTCACAACCCTGGTTTCTCCCACAGAAGAGACTTCATTTGGACTGAGGCCCGTAGCCGGCGGGATGAAGAAGCAGGATGTGTTTTGGTGGGTACTCGAGTTGTGGGTTAAAATGTGCATAAAAGCAGCTACGGGGTAAGAGGAACAAAAACAAATAATAACCACTTAGTGGGAGTGGTGAGAGGCTGGTGAAGGGCCTGGCTGTTCCCCTGCCTTCTTTATCCTGACTGCAGCTTGGTTCTTCGTCTTCCCACTTAGGTTATGGGGGGGGGATAAGCTAGTGCATCAGTGCTTCCTAACTGTCTGCTTTCGATAAATCATACTGCCAGAGTCAACCGTGGGTCAAGCTTGTAGAGGCAGGCTGCCTGCAGCCCTGTGTCCGCCGGGGTGTTAGCCCTCCGAAGGGTTCCACCGCTTTAGAAACCGAGCGGACCGTGAAAGCGGCCTTGGTGCCACGAGAAAGCCCACAGACTGCCTGACCATGCTGTCGGGGGCAGAGGCTACGCTAAGGCTCTTACATCATAGCTGAAAGGTGTATCCTTCATTCATTTTCCAACTCCGTTATCTAGTGGAGTTGGTTCACCAAGGGAAGGAGAACCTACGTTAGATTCTTCTGGCTGCCTGCTATAAAGCACTTTCACCTCCAGCCAGAGTTTTTAAAAGGGTTTGAGGTTTCAGTACCTTTAAGGATTTAAACTGCGTGCCTTTTTGTGCACTCCTATTGTGTCCGTAACACTTAAATCTAAATTACAACCACTAATTGGAGTCATTTGTTCACTCAGTCCATTTGTGGGACTCCGATCAATGACTCTTTCTAATTGTTTTCCCTATGATGCTCATTGCCGCGATGGGGTCCACTAATCAAGGGGGTTGAACCTTATTCTTGTTGGCTTCCGTATCGTTTACTGGGCTGAATACAAATACCAGCCACAGGGTGTTGTTAGGCAGGGGTGTGTTTGCTGCTTCTGCGGCCCCATTCAATAAGTCACTCCAGGGCCCCCTGCCCCCCCCTCAGATGATTCATCAATGAAATAAATAACTAGCAGATAGTTGTAATATTGTAGGTAGCTGATTAATTAGCAGGCAGTGTGGCTTCAGCATCTTCTAAACAAGAAATGTTTACTATTTAGTGCAGTGAGTGTTTCAGAAACATTTCAGGGGGCTCATGTAAATGCTTGATGTGAGTGGTGGTAAACGTGGCCGCTGGCATTATTGTGGTGTGACATTAGAAGGGTGAGGTTGGGAACAGGGCTGGACTGGGATTAAATATCGGCGCTGGACTTTGTGGTCCCTCACGATGGTTTTTGATGAGCAGTGGGGGGGGGGACATGATTAATTTTTGCTGAGTGGGGGGGGGCTCCCTTGATATATTTTACTGGCCCACAAAGCCATCAGCCCCCTAGAAAAAGGCCTGATATGGCAGATGGCCAGCCCAGACCTGTCGGGGAATGTGACAGCCTGAGAGCAGCGGCATGACAGACATGTCCGCCTCGCTGTAGTAATTACGCTTGACCTCCCTGCATTTCCTCCCTTCCCATTTTAAGATGAAAAGTCAAGAGTTTTTATTTATTATTTTTCCATTCCCCTCTGACGGTTTAGCACGAGAGGCGAGTATCTTTACTCGTCTTTACCCGCTGTCTGAATGATCTTCACGTGCGCCGCTGTGCCAGCCTCACCGCGAGAGCCGTCTCCACATGCCCTCACCTTTCTCCTCGCCTGTTACCAGTAGGTGGCCCTGAATGACAGTGCTCACGCTGTGCTAGCGCCGTGCTGCTGAATGTAGCCGGTTTGACCTGAGTTTTTAATTTTTCCTGATTATTTTACTCAAATAAGTAAGACTCAATAACAGGTTCCCTCACTGTTATTTGCCCCGGTGCAGTGGGCCTTTGCAGTGCAAAACTTGTAGATCAGTGGTTCCCAACCTTTTTTGGCCTGTGACCCCATTTTGACATCACAAATTTCTAGCGACCCCATAGACATTTTTTTTCCTAGAATTAGATTTTGATCATGTTTGTTATACAGTGTTGCAAATACAGAGTAGCCAGATTAGTGCACAAAGTCACATTTTATTTTCCCTGATCACATGCACAATTAGGCGAGCTTGTCTTTACAAGGCTGAAGGTGATTGCGATCATTTTATTTGAACTCATATTTAACTTATTAATATTTATGAACGTAAAAGAATACAGTTGTTTAAGATTGTATGTGGTGTTTTAATCATAATTAAAAAAAAAAAAAAAATTATCAGTAATTTATCAGGGGACCCCATTTGAATTCCAGGCGACCCCCAAGGTTGAAAAACACAGTTGTAGATCATATCTACTCTACTACCAGTAAAGGTTACTCCCTTTTTACCGTTTTCTATCATTTTGTGGTTGCTGCTGCAGTATTGTGATTTTTCTTTGTAGTCTCACACCTCTGGGGTTGTGGGTTGAGTTCCCTCCCGCGTCTCTGTGGGTGTCGAGTTTGCATATTCCCCCTCTGTTAGTGTGGGTTTCTTCCAGGTGCTCTGGTTTCTTGCAGTTGGGTATCTCGAGCTTACCCATGGTGTGTGACTGTGTAGCTTGTGATGGTCTGGCATCCTGTCTAGGGTGCAGGGGCCTCATGCTCTGTGCTGCTTGGCATGGGATCCAGGACCAGCACAGATCTATAATGGATAAGCAGTAAAGGATGACGTAAGGTTGGGTGGGTATTATTTTGCAGGCTAATAGTTGGTAGCAGATTTCCTGAACTTCATGATGTTTCCAGGACTCGTGCATGACGGCCGTTTGCGTTGCGTTTTGCAGCCTCTCACTATAAATCATCTCTCTCGTGCATTTCAAGGCCACCAAAGCTCCATTTACTCCTGCCATGTACAAATGTCGCCCTCACACCTTTGACTTCTTATTAAAACGTGATTTGGCACCTCGTGACACTGACATGACAACTTCATAAATGCAAAGTAACACTTATCACCAATAGCCGTGGTGAGATTCTCCTAGGGCTGTCAGGTAGCATAGTGTGGAGCTTGGCCCAAATAACAAGGCAAAATGGCATTGAACTACACTGTAACTCCTGACCTAATGCAATGTGATGAATGTTTTGAGCTCAACGTGTCTGATGGATTCTTTCAACTGTGAATATTAAAGTAAGACCTCATTAGTTCACTAGAGCATAATCTGTTTCCTTATATTAACCTCTCGGTTTGATTTAAAACTGCAGTGTTTTTATAAAAATCTACAGGTTACACAACTGTATGCTAGCCTACTGTTTTACATCTTGTTTGGGCATATCACAGAGCAGTTTATGTATGTATGTGTGTAAGTTTGGTCCAGGTATCTCTTACCCTGTGGGGACCAAATGTCCCCACAACTTCATGAATGTCTTTTTTTTTCATGTTATGTGGAAAGGAAAACTCAGTTTTCTGAATTGTGTGATATATATATATGCATATAAGCACAGCTTATACAGATTTTGTGTATTTTGTGATTATTATAAGTGTTTCTTTTTAACCATTTCTTGCATCTCCTATGGTCCTTTGCAGTTGACAGGATGTTGCAGCTGGCCAGCATGGTATTGAATCCCACCTGAACACCGTCTGGTTCTCACCCTTGCCTTCCCACAATGCCATGCCCTTGCCGCAGGAGGCTGAAGCTCGTGTTCGCATCTCTGACGTTTATGGTCCTCCTGACATGGCTTTACATCTCCATGGGCAACTTGGAGAGTGAGTATCACAATGGCTGTTTTTTTTTAATCACTAATTGAGAACTGGTTAGTCTGGTGCTGTGCCCGTTACCGAATTACCCGTCATTTCTTTGCCAGTCACCTTGGCGCTTAGCAGGAAAACCCCGGGGTGATTATTAAACCACCTCCATAAGCGCAACAGGGGTTTTCTGCGCAAAGGTAATGCGGTAATGACTTGCTAATCTCTGGTTTGTCATGTGTCAGCTTTAAATAAGGGGTTTATATCGTACTGATGTTCAGATACCTCCCTGACAGTACTAACCCGTACTATTAGATGTAGGAAAAACAGGAAACCGCGCATTAAAATCTGAGAAAAGGCAGGACTGGATTTGGAAATATTGATGGGTGAAAGTTTTGCCGTGCATTTTTTTTCCCTTTTGACAGACCCAGGAGCCTGGGAAATTTAACCTCTTTTACTGTTTAACAGCACGCAATTTGAGCTTCAGGCAGTGTATCTCCTGCTCTCAATCTAAATAAAGGCTTTCACTTGGCACAAATAGCATCTCAAATGGAAGCTTGATTAGAGTAGGAGTGAAATGTAACTACTCCTCGTCTTTTTCCCTATCAGCAATGCATCATAAATATTGTAAATTGAAATATATATTAGGTATGTCACTTGCAGTACAGCCTTTAAAGTGTCGGTTGAAATTTCATTGTATATTGTATTTTCAAAGTGTAGAAAATAGTAGGTTGTAAAAAATGTAAATAAATAATCGTGTTTTCATAAAAATTGTAAATGATGTGCAAATAGAGTATGACGCTAATGGGAAAGTATTTTTGCATATAGAAACTCCCAAGGAAGAATAAAATAACCTGGGGACGGCTTATGTGAAGGTGAAAGAATCTGTATCCAGGTGCAAATTCTCACCAGATGGGGGACCTGGGGTGTGAGAGTATTTTGTTTGTGTTTTAGGTTTGTTAACAACATACTCATTTATTCATCTTGTTCATTTTGCTTATTATATAACTTCTGTGGCAGAAACAAGGTTTATAATGAGACTTCTTTTCATTGTGTATCAACTTGGGATTTTTTTTTGTACTATAAGAATTACAACACGTAAACAAAATGCCCTGGATCCTGTTTAGACTCATTTAAAATACATATAATGACAGGAAAAAAATGTTCTCATTTGTCTTGTGTTTGCCCCATATTTTGAGGTTAAGGGAGATTACGAAGGGGGGGGGGGGGGGGGGGGGGGTCCATTTTCTCGCTCAAAGAAAATAGCATTTTGTGTATAGCTTTTTTATTCTCAAGGTTAAAACGCATTCACTTACAAAAAAATGCAAAATGGAGCAATCCTTTTTAACGCATTAAGGAATCAGCAGTTGCGTAATAAAGGGCATGTCCGTAATTCATCATTGCTTGTTAGTCCTTCTTATACCTTAAAATTAACTAAATTTTTCAGTATAGTGGTTCAGATGCTAAGCATGATGGGAAAACTTTCACTGTGAAATATGTTGACGTACGGTAGGCTGGATGGTGTACTAAAGCCTCTCTGGACCTCTGGATCTTTTGAAGGCTAAAATAAAATACCTAGCTGACCTTTCGCTTCGCCTCAGAGCTACGTTAGCCGTGCTACATCACGCTTAAGGGAAAGCGTTAAGCTGGGAATGACGGCGTCCGTCTCTTTCACAGACGGACATTCTTTGATGTTCTCCCCTTGTGTCGTCGACCAATCGGAGCTGCGGTACTTGGAGCGGGAAGACCTGGAGTCACGTGTGCGGGAGGTGGAGAGGGAGAACCGCAGGCTGCGCCTCCAGCTAAACCAGTCGCAAAGGAGGGAGCTACTGGTGCCGGAGGGGAATTACAGCAGTCACCACTGGGTGGCAGTGGTAGACACGGGGCCACTGGACAGCGAGAACACGACGGACAAGCAAGGCAACCGGAGCAACTGTGCCCAAGAACCCTTGGTGGAGAGGTGTGAGGTGAGGTGCTGATGGTCTCCCTGCTCCTCCAGAAGACTGGGGTTCTGCTTACTGCTCATAGAGCACCTTGTCACATTTGCTGTACGGCAGCACAGTCCTTGGGGGCCCTCGGACAGTCCACATTTTTGCCCCCTCCCTGCTCTCATAACGCCTGTACCAGGTATTTGGTGTTCTTGATTGGCTGGGAGCTGGGAGGGAGCAAAAATGTGTATAATCTGGCAGTCCCCATGGACTGGGTTGAGAAACGCATGTATACTGGATTGATAATTAACAATTGGTTGCTTTTAAAAATCGGATCCTGCCATTTGGGTAAAGCCATGCATAATATACTAATGGGCTTAAAAATGTTGGGTCTTCTTTATCTGATTATGTTATATGGACATGCTGTTTATATTATGGACAGAATAAGTTTTCTTGAACTTTCTCCAATAAGAACGAGCCTCTGCATCAGGGTCAACGATAATGGCTTTTTTCCACAAACTACATGATATTATTTACCCAAGTTTACGCACACGCACACACTGTGGAGACCTTGTACCTTAAACAATTTTCCCCAGGGATACATAAAGCATGATCTTGTTGGTATCTGTCCTTCTCAAATACATAAAACAAAGTAATATCAGTCCTCTTAATGCTGGAATGTTTTACTGTGAATGAGCTGACCAGCTTGGTCAGTGATCCCTGTCCTTGGCTGTAGAATACTGCAGTTTCCAGGTTTTTTCAGTCTCTTCGCCGCCCCCCCCCGCTCCAGCTTATCCATGTCGCATGCGTGTGTGCTGGTCACAACGCCAGCAGAGACGTCGTCACCCTGGTCAAGTCCATCCTGTTCCACAGGTGAGAGCAGACGCCTGCCTTGGTTCGTGCCGGAGCCTCCCGCTCTCAGCCCTTGCCCTGCAATGTTCCTAATCTGCCTGTTGACAAAGCGAGCAGATGTTTACCAAATCCCACTGCTTTCTGCTGGTCCTTTAGGGCCTGCGCTTTTGTTGTTTTTCTCCTGGCATTGCCGATAATCGTGACCCAGCCCCTGCCTCATCTTCCTGTTCCTTGTGGCATGCTACAGCTCCGTCTCTTGTAGACAGGGTGGTATCGCAGCTGTTGCTAGGTGCCGTGTGATAGGGCGTTGGCTGGACACTGGTTGGTATGCCAGACCTCCTCTCTGGCGCTTAGTATGCTGCCCTTTCCTGTTTCTAGGGCCCATAGTCTCTGGGCAGGTCAAATAAACATGCAGGGCCTGCTTGCTTATTCCTGGGATGTCTGCTTTTCACACTGGGCTTAAAACCATCACATTTATGCTGACAAAGTGTACACTGCGTTTCCTATTTGTAAATAAATGATCCATTTTTTTTCCCCCCTCAACTTGAGTCACGTTGTTTGGAGTGACTAACCTGGCATCTGTCATGCTGATGACCTCATCCATCCTGTTCCACACAGGAGGAATCCCCTCCACTTTCACTTCATCACGGACGCGGTCGCCCACCAGATTCTCAGCTCCCTCTTTGCGTCCTGGATGGTGCCGTCCGTGCTGGTCAGCTTCTACGACGCAGATGATCTGAAGGTAACCATGATCCCCTTCTTAGCCACTTCCTCCTCCTGATAAGCCAGTGCATCTCCTGTCACTGACATGCCCCATGGGAATTAAACCCTGGATCGGAGGTGGAGATAAGCTTAGATACTTGGTTATTATATATATCCATTATTATCCATTATTTCTGAGATGGCTAGTTTTGTGTAACCTAGAAAACCAAAGTTAGGATGAAGGGAAAGGCGGTCTGGGGGGGGGGTGGGGGGGCGGCCTGGGAGGGGCCACTCTGCTTGTAATCGGAAGGTCACCAATTTGAATTACAAGCAGGGTAGTTCTATGCCATTAGGCCCTTGAGCAAGGTCCTTAACCTCTACTGAAAAATGCTCCAGGGCCACCAGATGAATGACTGACACTCTGCTCTGACCCCAAGCCTCTCTCTCCCTGGTGTATGGTCCTGCGTTCCACTATTTATTTCTGAGTCGGAACTCATGATGAAAACGTCACTTCCCATTGGAAACACGCCTCTTTTATGACGTTGATGTCGGACAGAATTTTCTTGTCCGAGTTTCCCCTGCGATGTCATTTCAACATGACGGCTTACACAGTCAACAGTAATTCTGTTTTATAAATACTGAAAAATGTTTATTTTGTTAAATGTATTAATAGTTATAAATGTAATTGCACGTGGTCGATTTAGAGAGTGCCATATCATGACCGTAAACAGTATCCTATCATGCAATATCAGATTTTTACCAGACTTCTTAGTGTCTTTTGTTTGTTTGTAGTTTGTTTGCCTCTCGAAAAAAGAATATTGCTATGAATGTACTAAAGTATTTTAGCTTTTAATGTGGTTTGACTAGTTCGTGTTTCTTGTTTGTATGTCTATCGGAAAAAAGAATCTCACTCCAAATCTGCTAAAATATTTAGCAACAACACACAGCAGCGTGTTCATGGAGGCAGCCATGTTTGTTCCGAGATGTGGCAGCTCGAACGAAAGCTTGTCGGACGTGATGTCACTCATCTCGGAATTTATGTGTGTCTCAAAGGAGAGCATGATGGCATATGCAGTCCAATAAGCAGTCCAATGTACCTGTATTCACACTTGCACAAATAGTGTCTTTAGAAAGGTTTATGCATGGGGCATACATAAGATGTGAGATAAAAGGAATGGGAAGAACTGAAGAGCCAACGGAGAGGGTGCCTTCTCAGATGGATGGGCAACATCTGGTGTTGAACTAATAAAGCGCTTAAGCCTTAAATATTGTGCCTCATCATCCCTGCCTCTGAAGAGCCGGGATTAAACCACAGAGTATCGCAAAAGGAAAAAAAAAGATCCAAAGCTATCGAAGCTCACTTGTGTAATAGCTGGACAGGAACGGGATCACAGTGCAGGAGCTTCAAGGTTATTTCCAGAGTCCACAGACAGACAAAAGGTCAAAAACAGGTAGAGACAAACACCGGCAAACGAATCCAAATTGTGATCCAAAGACGTAATCCGAAAACAGGCAAAGGTCAATGGCAGGAATTCAGGGCAAGTAACAGGATCCGCTAGGCAAAGGAGAAGACGACCAGGAGAGTAAGCAGGGTTCCTGCCCAAGAAGTTGATCATGGAACAAACACTCGCTATTCTGTGAGATTCAGTACTGCACAAGGAAAGCACTGAAACCAGGTGCTTTTAATATGAGCCTAATTGATCGAGTTGATGAATTAAACATGTATCTAGCATTGAGGGAAGGCGGGTTATTGGTTGCCTGTGATGTTGCATCATTATGTTGTACCTTTCATTTGCCATTAATGATATGATGTTTGTAAGTCTCTTCCAAGGCTGCCATGTAGAACATTAACTTGCCGTTGCCGGTGATGTGAAGATCTTATCCGAGCGTTTGTTTTTTTTTTTTTTGCCCTCTGCTGTGTCAGAAGGCGTGTTGTGCTCCTGAACGATCCTGTTTTCTGATGTAATTGAGCTGAAATGCACTTGCTAGGCGTTCAAGGCTCTCAGCTCTGCTTTTCTTACTGTGATGTTTTAGTCAGAGGTGGCCTGGATCCCCAACAAGCACTACTCGGGGATTTACGGATTGATGAAGCTCACCCTGACCAAAGCGCTGCCCCCTGACCTCACCAAGGTCATCGTCCTGGACACGGACATCACCTTCGCCACCGACATGGCCGAGCTGTGGGCCATCTTCCGGAAGTTCACCGGTGTGGGACGTCGGATTGCCGCGAGGTAACGCAGGGAGGGGTCTCGGGTCCGAGAGCCTCACGCCGTAATGCCGTGTTCCTCTTTCAGACAAACAGGCGATCGGACTGGTGGAGAATCAGAGTGACTGGTATCTGGGAAACCTCTGGAAGAACCATAAGCCTTGGCCTGCCCTTGGACGTGGATTCAACACTGGTTTGCTTCCTTTTCTTTTCAAAAACTTTGTAGTTTTATTAAGGTCATTAATCACTGGGAAATTTTCATCGATACTATTAAATTTATTTTGTACTGGGCGGAGTGTGTGTGAGTGGTCACAGCCAAAGTGACCTCTTGTTAAATCTTTTGAATTTAAATGAACGATTAGTGACGCGTGTCTGAGGTTGTGTGGTCTGCCCTGATCACAGGGGTCATCCTACTGCTTCTGGACCGGCTCCGCAGGATTGGCTGGGAGCAGATGTGGCGGCTGACTGCGGAGAGGGAGCTTATGAGCATGCTCTCCACGTCGCTGGCCGACCAGGTCAGTTCCGGCGCTGCGCCACTGGGGGTCACTGTTCGTCAGCAGTCATCCATCTCGTTAATGAAGTAGTTGACAACGCTGTTTTCAAATGTCAGATGAAACAATACAGACTGCTTCTTTCGCAGTAATGCATAATGGATCATTGTGTATAGTTAGACTTCCTGGCCAAGGTATTGTGGAACTGCCTTGTGGACTGAATTCAGCCCCCTTGAGCAAGTAACTGTTTTTATTAATATTCTGCAGCCCCTGCTACATGAATTGTGCTTTATTTGCATTTGATTACTTGTCAGACGCTATTATTCAAAGGGGCGTCATACAAAAAGAAATGGTGTGTTCAGATTCCAGAGCTGAATTGTAAATAACAGTAGCTTATCCTGGTGAGGGTCACAGGGGGCCTGGTGCACAGGGCATAAGGCCACCCTGGATGGGATGTGGGTCCATCACGAGGGACAGACACGAGACTGTGGGCCATTTACGCTGTCTTTGGACTCTGGGAGCAAATCAGCATGAAAAGGGGAGAACATATGAACCACACATGCCAGACAGCAGCGGTTTTACCTGCTGAGCCATGGTGATGCCTCAGGGCTGATGTTCTGCTGTGCTGTGTGGCTGTGTGGGTTTGGGCTCTGTACTTGTGTTCTGAAGGTCACCAGTTCAAATCCCAGGCTTCATAGTCATTTCTCCCTCAATTACTCAATGGAGTTTCTAACCCTGCTTTCTCGATTGCATCGCATTGCTTTGGATAAAGAGATTTGCTGAATTCACTGCCTGGTCAAAAAACAGTTGCCATTTGAATTTATATCAGCAAATACTCAAGAGCCAATGACTGGATCATTATTACAGCTCAGCAACATTATGCAGCAATAAAGTAATAATAGAGTACCTGGATCTACTGAATGGCCAAGTTACACCTCCACCCATCATCAATAGATTGTTTTCTTCCCTGTTGGTATGAGCATATTCCAGGACAAGAATGCCAAGATACATTTGGTTCGAACTGTCAAAGACTGGTTCAGGGAGCATGAGGGGTCATTTTCACGCATGACTTGGTCACCACAGAGTTGTGACCTTAACCTCATTGAAGGTCTCTGGGATGTGATGAAGGAGGCTTTATGGAGGTTCAACTCATTTGTCAATACAGGATCTTGGTGAGAAATTAATGCAAATCTGGATAAAGGGTGAGATGTTGCATAAGCTTGTGGAAACAATGCCATGACAAATGTGCGCCATAATCAAAGCTAAAGGCGGTCCAACGAAAAATTCAAATGGTAACTTTTTTTTGGCCCGGCAGTATAAGTGAATGTGATGCAATGATCTGATAATGCGTATAGAATTACAGTGTTTCAGACCTTAACATATAGCAACAAGATAGCTGCAACTTCTCTCAAATGACAAACTCATTCATAGTTGTAATGACATGGGACAGATTTAATAATTGATAAAAACATAAGGCAATGTACGGGAAGATCTTACTCACTGTGGAAAGTAATGTTTGGAATTTCTTTGCTTGTACAGGACATTTTTAATGCAGTTATTAAGCAAAACCCAGTCCTGGTGCACCAGCTTCCCTGTTTCTGGAACGTTCAGCTGTCCGACCACACGCGCTCAGAACAGTGCTACACCGAGGTGTCCGACCTCAAGGTAGGTCTGCAAAGCGTCAGCGAGATGAAAGCCGACTCCCTCCTCCTCCTCTTCCTCCAGCCTGCGTGTGTCCCTTTAGCGGGTGACATTTGGAATGGTACAGGCTTCACAAATGCAGGTACCTACAGTAGTAGGGGGTGTAACACGGCACCGTGACACAATGTTTCTTTATTAAAAAATATGACGATACGCATTGTATTGGTGTAATAATGTGTCATGGCAAAAATAATATTTATTAATGTTCAAAAAAAACTACCAGAAGAAAAGAAATAATTTGCAAACTGATTTTTTTTTTTGTAAAGGTACAAATACGTAAAAAGGAGTAAATAAGAACTGTGAGATTTTAGTTTGTTTTCAGTCATATAAATATATTGTTTATACATTAAGAATATTTTGATTTATTCGTATTTTTCCTTTTAGTGTCAAGATGGTAGGGATCTGCTTTTTTTTTTTTTTTTTAAAGCACTTTAAGAGATTTTGAGATTTTTATATACACATTTTGCAATTCAGTCTGCAGAATAAGGGAAAAGCTGCAAGAAAAAAAAAGTAATGGTTTGAAAAAAAAATTCAAAAATGTACATGCCTAAAGGGGAATAAATATGAACTGTGAGATTTTAGTTTGTTTTCAGGCTTATTGTGTTGAATAAATTGTGGGTGTCAAACTGTGAGTCCGGAATCATGCGTCAAAGCGAATCCTGACTGCATCATTGTACCCACAGTAGCTACAGAAGTGAGGTGGGGACAGATTGCTATAGATTGTTTGTTTGTTTGTTTGTTTGTTTGTTTCTTTTGTTTGTTTGTTTCACTTTGGAATAAGAAATTTGCTTACTGCTAATTCTACCAGATGACCTTATTTCAGAGTTTAGTGTGTTTGCATTAAAGAAAGTGACAGGAGACCCTTCCTTACATCCAGTCAAAGACATGTTCTTATATACTGGTGTTGATCTTGGTGGAAATTCAGAATGGAAGATGATTATCTTGTAAATGACTGTAAATACTGCAGTGTTTGCGATCTTATAGACAGTGGTGGCAGCCCTGGATGACTGACAGGACCCAGATGGATGGGGATCCAGAAATGTGCAGAGATTGTATTTTGTATACTTTGGGGGGGGGGGGGATTTCTCAGGATTTCTAATGTCACTCCTGCTCAGAGAGTTCAGACGTATGTCAGGAAGGGATGTGCGTGACCTTGGCTGACTACATGCACGCTGTATATAACATCTTTCTATTTTATTTCTATATATAGCCTTTTGTTTATTTTCTATTTAGCTTTCGTCTTTATGCTCCCCTCCACTTCATTTATTTATTTTATTTATTTTTTTGTTTTTATTTGTTTTTTCTTTTTTTGCAAAAGGGTGAGCCAGATTTTCATTTATCTGTAAGCTATACCAGTATAACTTTGCATGTGCAAATTTTTATGTCAATTCCCAAGGTGATCCACTGGAACTCGCCCAAGAAGCTGCGTGTGAAGAACAAGCACGTGGAGTTCTTCCGGAACCTGTACCTGACCTTCCTGGAGTACGACGGAAACCTGCTGCGCAGGGAGCTCTTCGGCTGCCCCAGCCAGCCCAGCCCCGAGAGCGTCCCGGTGAGCGCCCCCCCCCCCCCCCCCCTAAAAAAAAAATAAATTTAAACTGTCAGCTGTCACACCGTAGTCATTCAACACGCTGCCTTAAATTGTCAGACGTTTCCACCCCAGTGGTCACATCAGCCAGCTCCCATTTGCCACTCTCTGATTCTCATCCGACATCTGACACTGCTATCCAATTATTGCCCACCCCCTGCCCCCCAGTTACAGGCCGCACTGGAGGAGCTGGACGAGGACGACCAGTGCTACGATTTCCGGCGGGAGCGGATCACGGTGCACAGAATGCATCTGTACTTCCTGCAGTACGACTACAGCCCCACCGAGGACGGCTCTGACGTCACCCTCATCGCCCAGCTCTCCATGGACAGGTGTGAGCATCACCGCTAATTCCATTCTTAATTCAAGCCTTTGCAGACTGTTAGCACTTCAGGAAGGAGTGAGACATGTAATCGGTAGGTTAGTTTAACAAGGTTCTATATTCAGGAATAGATAGATTCACTGGGATTTGCATTGATACTAAATTACATAGGAACCAGAATAGTGTTTTTATGATTATATTTGATTATTAGTTAATAGGGCTGCAAGATATTGGAAAATAAGTTTGCAATAAATATTGCGATATTTGTGGGGAAAAAATGAGTCAAAAAGTTGCCCAAAAAATATATATAATCAAAAAGAACTTAATATCTACCAAGAGTCTGTGCTAATGGACAGAAACCAGTGCTTTTGTAACATATACAAGATAATCTTGAAAAGGAACAATCATTAAAGTTGCAAGGCTTATTAAGTTTTGTTTCCTATGACAGTAGTCTCATCCCAGCTGACTATCACAGTCCTTATGATGCAGCAGTTGAATTGGCATTATATGCGATGTCTATACTAACATCGCACATTATGCAGACCTATTAAGTTAAGCTATACATATTTATGTATTCAGTCAGGCTCAATATATATGCCCGGCTGTAAGGTAAAATCAATTCAAGTGGGCCTTATTGTCGTGCCATCTATGTTCAGGTACACAGTGGCACAAGAACATTCCTCCAGCACCACGGAGTCACTTACAGAGCAAACGACAAGGGGTAGGATGGTAACACTTTACTTAAGGGGACACAAGTAATTTAATAGCTTGGTTACTACTCAAATACAAACCATGAGCAAATATAGTAGCTGCATGAAATACCAGAACCTTCACGATTGGTTAATGATGAACGGACATGGTATCAGTACTCACGCTTAGTTTCTGTTTAATTAATACTTTAATTAAGAGTGTACTACTACATTATTTGTGCCCCCTCAAGTAAAATGTTACTGGAAGATTCAGAACTTGAACAGTGCAGAACCACAGGACAGTGCGAATCAGGGGGGCTGGCCTCGTGCAATTTACATGCATTATTGTATATAAATAAGGATAATTAATAACTTGGCAACATGAAGAGTGGAATAAATATGGTATGTGGCAAGTATCTAAAGTGTTTAGTTCATTGTGTACACGCTGTGTTTGGGAAAAGCCCTGCTTGACCCAGCTTTGCCGGCCTCCCGTGGGGAAGGACGACACCTGAGTGAAGGTCGCTTGTGTGTATCCAGGCTGCAGATGCTGGAGGCCATCTGCAAGCACTGGGAGGGCCCCATCAGCCTGGCCCTCTACATGTCCGACGCCGAGGCCCAGCAGTTCCTGCGCTACGCCCAGTCCTCGGAGCTGCTGAAGAACCGCAGGAACGTGGGTTACCACGTGGTCTACAAGGAGGGCCAGTTCTACCCCGTCAACCTGCTGCGCAACGTCGCCCTGAGGCACGCCAGCACCGCGTACGTGTTCCTGGCCGACGTCGACTTCCTGCCCATGTACGGCCTCTATGATTACCTTAGGTGAGCAGTTCTGTGTCCGAAGAGTCTTCTTAAACCATACGTTTGAGGGAATCATGTATATAAGCCCTTGGGTCCAGCCACCCTGTTATCAATGTCCTATGTTTTGTACTTTAAGTCCTGTGAAGCCACTGTGTACCTGTATATGGATGGTATGATAGTGAAGCCCACTTGACCTTGTTGACCGGTTTTACAGTAATGTTTGTGATTTCTACGCAGGAAGTCCGTCCTGCAGCTGGACTTGGCTCACACCAAGAAGGCGCTGGTGGTACCGGCCTTTGAGACCCTGAGGTACCGTCTCTCCTTCCCCAAATCCAAAGCTGAGCTCCTCTCCATGCTGGACATGGGGACCCTCTACCCCTTCAGGTGAGAGAACCTTCTAAATCACCACCACCTTTCATTTTCCTTGTCTCAATCATTTCACTTTGCCAATGTCAACATACAAGTCCAGCGACCATAATGAGCTCTTAAATATTTAAACAAGCCCAGCAGGTTATTCAGAGCTAGCAGTTTAGAAGAAAGTTAGAAATATAACTGTATGTGAAATATAACTATAATTATGCTTATACAATTATGCTTTAGAATGTGTACTCTACAAATTCCATCTATAATAACAAAGGTTATAATAATAAAAATGATTATGTTTATCTTGTGTTCAGACCCTGTACCAGGTAAGTAATCTCCTTAGCATCCAAAATTTGCACCTTTAAATGGATGTCAAGATTGCCAAAGTACCGATGAAGTGGAATAATTTGTGTTGTGATACTTTGCAAGTTATATATAGGAAATTTTGTTTATTAACTGATGCGCTTGATTTCTGTGCTCAAGCTGCAGAGTGAAGATTATCAGACTATTCAATTTTTTATTGCACTGTGCTAGTGCTGGAAAATTTACTTTTTTTTTTTAACACATTTTGTATCTACTTATTCCAGTCACCCCAAATTTTAACGTGGCGTTTTTTGTGGGATTTTGTTTTTAGGCACTTTTATAAAGTCCATCTTGTGTACGCAGTAGTAATTTTGTCTCTGTTTCCTACACTTTCCTCTGTAGCACGTTCCTGTCTCTTCTTCTATGTGTTGTCTTGACTCAATCGATTAACTGGGCTAGCTGTCACTTGAACAGCTGCTAATGGAGATCTGTTGAAACCATCTGTAAGACAAGCGCATCCACCACGGGATTACACTAATTTACTGTGGGATTCTAACAGAAGCATAAGTGGGTATTTTTGTAAAGCTTGAATTGTTTCTAAATGAGTGGAAAAATTGTGCAGATGTCAACGTTTTCTAAAAAAAAGTTACTTAAGCACTTAAGACTAAATACGGAATAAATGCTGTTTTAATCGTATGTACTGCAATTAATTGAATTAAGAAAATAAAAACCTCTGGATTAGAGTTATTAAAATGCAAACAATTGCCTCCCTTTGTATGTTTACACACCTACGGTTGATGTTAATAGTTCTTATGAATGTTTCAAAGAATTATTTCCATCTTATAACATCTTATGTCTGAACTAGTTTGCTGTATTATTAAGGTAAAATTTGCCAGTCTGTAATATTGTACATCTCTCTATTATTATTATTATTATTATTATTATTATTATTGTTATCTGTTATAATCAAGGGTATACTCTAGACATTGGCCCTGTGTTGCCAAAAATAGACTTCAGGCCCTCGTGATCCTTTCCCATGTAAATGATCGGTGGATGGATGGATGTTGTAATAGTCTGATCTAGGAGCCAACTGAATCACTGGTTTTATGAGCAATAAATATTAAAAGATACCTTTTAGTAACCCAGACTTTCAAAATCAGTTTTATTTTTAGAAGGGTATTCATGAATTTAATGGCCTAAAACTTTTGCATTAACATCAGTAGTACTTGGTCACTTTTCACACTATGAGTGGAGTTACCATGGATTCAGAATTCCGGATGCCAGTTGGTTGAACATCAATGCCACACTGCCCCCAAATGGAGAACTAGAGCATTTCATAAAGCTTCATAGCCACGTAATAGGTCTGCAAGCCAAACGGAGCTCATCGCCAGATCTGGGCTGAGTTTGGGCCAATTGGTCGGGTTTGGGTTGGGCTCAGGCTCATTGTAGCTTTACTTTGCGTTAGTGTGTAAGAGAGTGCACCCGTTAGTTTATGTGTGTGTGTTTGAGCCTCTGCAGCATGACATCATTAAGATTTGTGCCATGTTTGTCGGGCTCGGCCTGAGAAATATCTTTAATATTCATGCTCCGGTTGGGTGCCGCCTGAATGCCACGGGCCTGGGTTGGGTTCAGGCTGACATTTCTAGCTTCTACCTGACCCTAAAGCTCAGTTAACCTAGTTCATACTTTACTTGTCTTCATGCCGTTGTGGTGTGTTGGCGTGTGATGAAGATTTTGCGATTAGGCATATGATTTACCTATAATTTATAATTTATAATTTATGGGTGATTCCCTAACCAGAATACAGTTATAATTGAACAATCTGTATCACTGGTTACCAATTGGTCAATCAACAAGGATTGGAAAGCACTTCAGGGGGATATTCCATGAAGGAGGGTTTCTTGCTTAGCCAGATAACTTCTTGGATTTCAGGTAGTCTTGGATTAAGGGACTTTATTTTCATTCCCTTACCTTAAGCCCATACTACCTTAAATCCGACAAGTTATCCGGCTAAACAAGAAATCTTGCTTCATGGAACAGCCCCTTGGTCAGCTCCTGTTGTTTTTAAATGTGCTTCACAAATAAATTGACTTGACATTTCTAGTCCATTGCAACACAACTTCCAGTCCCCGAGGGATACCCCTTCTACCCCTTCCCATCCCTTGTTGGGATTCCACAACTTGCCAGAGTATTGTCTTTGTAAAAGTAGCTCTCACTATAAAAAAATGTTGGGGACCACTAATTTACATTAATATTGATGTAATATTGTCCATTAGACTTTTTATTTTAGTTAGTATTGCAATTATATTTGTGGAAATTAGATGTTCACTAAATCATTATGCTGATTGATTACCACATAGCTAAACCCTGTGGTCTGTGTTTTTCTGTGCGCACGTGTCAGGTACCACGTATGGACCAAGGGCCACGCACCGACCAACTACGCCAAGTGGCGGACGGCCACCACCCCCTACAAGGTGGAGTGGGAGCCCGATTTCGAGCCCTACGTAGTGGTGCGGCGGGACTGTCCGGAGTACGACCAGAGGTTTGTAGGGTTTGGCTGGAACAAAGTCTCCCACATCATGGAGCTGGACGCCCAGGTAGGCAGGACGATGCTTACGGACTTAGTGCTGAGTGACCCAAGCACAGTGGCATTCGGGGCACCATGCTGAGCGTAAAGTCAGGGAAATGAAGCTCTCTCTCCTTTCATCTCCAGGAGTACGACTTGGTGGTCCTACCTAATGCCTTCATGATCCACATGCCACACGCTCCCAGCTTTGACATCTCCAAGTTCCGCTCCAGTTACAGGTCCTGTATGAGCGTGTTCAAGGAGGAGTTCCACCAGGATCTGTCCCGAAAGTACGGCGCCAACGCTCTCAAATATCTCCCAGCTGAGAGGAATATCTAAACCAAAGCATCTGTTCTTGGAACCGTGGGATTACGAGTATAAAACCAGTTAATTTGGTCTAGAGATCTCACCTCATTGTTAACACTGACTTGTATCATGGAGCTACAAGAGTCACAGGGGCAGATCAAAGCGAGGAGTTTAGGTCTGTGCCACCATGGGCGCCATGACCAACCCGCACTGGGGCAGCAGAAGACGTCCTCCCGCTTTCTCTGTCCCACATCTCCACTAATGCAGAACTGCACAACATAGTGGATGGGCACCTTCACCCATGCAAGATGTTTCCCTGGCCTGGCAGAACGTTTTCAATAACCAAATCTATCATATATTTACTTTTACCTGACATTTTTATCCAAAATGAAGAGCAAGCAGGATTAGCCAGTTCGTGGAGTAACGCAGGTCGAAGACCTCATTCTCACTCCAGCACCCATGAGATTTGAACCAACGACCTTCCCCTCACTAGCACAGTGGCTTACTTCTGAGCTACACACCATCGATTGGGTTCTTTTTTTTCCCTTCTATTTTCTGGGTTTTTTTTTTTTTTAGCATTTTGTTTAACATTTATTAACATTCAATCAACATTTATTTGTAAACATTTGACATTTATTTTTAAGTTAAAAAAAAAAATAAAAAATTTAAGCAAGACTGTCTTCACACTTGAAGCCCAAGGGAAACAGTGTCTTCTGACAGAGGGTGTGTGTGTGGGTGGGGGGGTGTTTTAGGTGGGAGGGTGAAGACTGCCTTACACCCAAGCAGTTGCTCCTGCTGCATATGCAGTGTGTGCAGCTCCTCTAGTCTGGGCGTGTAACGAGGGCAGCGCTTCTCATTGGAGGACGGTTCTTACAGCATTCTACCCTCTGCATGGCGTACGTCACTGCATTTCGGAAACTGCTCCAGAGCAGCCAAATAAGGGCTAAGGCCACACAGGATGTCATCTTGCAGAACAGGAGAGACGATTGGTCCAGCTTCCACGAATTGGTTCTCCAAAAACAATTGTGAAGACCTCTCAGAAAGCATCCCTCTGTGTCGCGTGTGTGTCAGCGCGCTCAAAGTGTCTGAAACTGTATTTCACTTTAGCCTGTAATTTTACTCTCCTCTCCATATCACACGACAACAGCACGGCTCGTCTTGCATAAGGCCGGTTGGATCCGTCGGTTTGCCCATCCAACCTCAGCAGTGTTGAGTGTAGATTGTAATCTGTTGACTTAATACAAATGTAAATGCAGTCATTCGTCTTTTGATAATCAGAGCTTGCCAAGGTATAAGGTGACTACTCATAGACTCACTTTTTGGAACTTTCCAGAAGACGCTCTAAGAAAGGTGGAGAAGCCATTCAGCATATTCTGCCTTATTTTCTGTGTCATCATATTAAATTATTTCAGATGTTTTGTCATAAGACGGAAATAATTCTTTAGTAAATGTTTCTTTTGAAACACTTACTTTTCATCACGCAAGTAATTGCCAAGAAAAAAAATGCGAAATGGTTTTTTGAATGTTTTGTTTTAAGTACAACTCATTCAAAATTTGTGGAGGGAAACCTTCATTTGTTGTCATTTTTCCTTAATTTGCTGTTACTAATACTGAATGGTTTTAAAAACATAGTGCCTGGTTTCATTTTGTTCTATGGTCTTCTATGTGTTGCCGTGTTTTGTTTGAATAATTGCACTATTCATTACACTGTAAAAGTGAATAGAGGGCATCATTCATTTAATCAGTGCAGGTACATAAACAGCTACCAGACTTACTCAAGATAATCTTAAGAAGCGTTAATGGAGTTCATTTCTATCATGAGCACATCCAAAAAAAAAAAAAAATAGAAAACTGAGCAATATATAGATATATATTTTTTTTATTTTTCAAGGATCTTGGAGCATTTGTTTTTTACTTTTCCAGTCATTATGATTCATGTAACAGAAGATACTTGTCAAGTGAGCAAGTACATTAGCATAACCAGTGTGAAATGTCACCGAGCGGGGGTTCTGACGATGGCTCATGCTTCACGGCTGAAAAGTTTGGTCAAATGAGTATAACCATCAGTCACAAACTGGATAATTATGGAAAAAATGCACGTATGTTTATCAGTGGACTTATTGGCCAGATGGAGGAACTACCTTTGCTGAATGGGAGAAAAAGAAAAACCTGAAAGTTTGCTTATGTTGAGTGTGTAAAATGCTAGTGCCTTGCTGTATTGTAAAACTGGGCGTTAATGATTCTACAGTATATATGTATATTAGTGAGGCCTGGGAAATAACTAATTTTTGGCTTAAATTGTTGATATTTTTCTACATCGGGAAGAGCTGCTTTAAATAAACGTATCTCTTTGTTCAGAGTTGTACGTGACTCCTTTAAATGACATTATTTCATTGACAACTTGTCTGTGTTATGAATGCTGGTCTCGTCACTCTCAGCATGTCTCTGGGTTCAATCGCCTTATTAAATGCAGTGTGTCACCTGCTTCAAATGTATGAAACCGCTTTTTGCATACCGATGCAGCTTCACATTTTTTGCTTAATTGCTTAATTTAGGGAGTACACAAGGGGAGGGTTAAGAAATTATGGTTTTACTTACGATTATTGATGCACACTAATTTACTGTACTTACCAAATACAAACATTGTTTTATACATCTCACATAGATCCATATTCACTGGTTAGAAGTGATTATTCTGATATTACATAACTCCATTTGTGTTATAACTTGTGTCCAGCTTATAAAATATTATTTTCTAAGGTCAGTTTATGTTCTTTAGCAACGTGGTACACAGGTCTATGTCCCATTAAATCAGATCCTGCTGGACCTCTTACTGCAATCAGAAGATGCTGAACCTGTGATGGAGATGGTGGTGCTGCTGAGCCTGACGCTTGGATGAAGCAGAAGCTGGATGCTGGCAAGAGAGGAGATCATGATGGGGGCACCAGGTACTGAACTGCACGGTCTGTTATTCAGTAAAGCATATAACATTGTGACTGGGCTGGGAGGGGAGGAAAATACTGGTGTACCCCCACCCCAATATTAAATTTGGCTTAATTCATCCCTCCCAAGAAACAGACCTTTGTATTTAAATAATTGTACTGTAATAATTGTGTGTGTCCCCCCCCCCAAATCAAACTCTATCCTATGTCATTGTAGAGCTCAATAGTTACTTCATTTGACCAAGAAGTTTAGTTTCTTGTGTGCTTATGGAATAACTTGCAGTTTTTTGGTTTGTATATAAGTTTTAAAGACTGTCCAAAGGGCAGTCACTGTACAGAAACTCTTGTCGTCTTACTGCAATCCTTGATTCTGTCTATACCTCATTGCATGTTTCACACTATGTATACCACTGTATATATGTACATTTTCTCACTATTTACTTGTTATACACATGTAAGTAGTACAGCCATTTCTAGCACTTTTGCACTATTTCACACTATTGGATTAGATGCCAAACTGCATTTTGTTGCCTGAGAACTTGTATTTTGTGCAGTGACAAAGCTGAATCTAATCTAATCTAATTTAATCAAAGATAATGGCAGGTAGGTTTAGGCACGTTTGGGTGGCTTTGCCGCTTCCTGGTTGTTTGCTGCATTCTGACTTCAGCTCAGTGCGTGTGCGACTTGCATTAAAAGTCTGCATTTTGGTGAATCGATGTCTACAAGCTGGTCATGCTGTATGACTCAATGGCCTGCGATAGGCTCACTTTCCATCCATGGTGACCCAATGCCTTGTGATTCTTGGATATGCTGTAGTTTCACTGCAATCCTGTACTGGAAAGTTGTTTCCAAAATGATTCATTTGATAAAATGTTTTATTATAGTTAGAAAATGGCTGTAGTTGAAATTTGCTCAAGATGACTTATGCAGCGCCGGTGACCATGTGACGGATGAGTAGATGGTTATGCTTTAAGACCTTGCACCTTAAGAAAAGTAGAAACATGAGCAATAAAATAAATGAACACAGTAAATTCTGTGACATGATATAAACCTGCAGGGTGTGCAGGAAATATAGACAGACTCAATGTTGCCCTCCAGTTTCCTGCCAGAATAGTCAGCACAGCTGTTAATGATCTACTGGTCCTATCCCCTATTCCACATAAAGCCCTGGGTATAGATAAACCCCAAATCCCATGCAGAGTGGGAAAAAAACTGCTCTCAAGCAGAGAACTCTACCCATGATCTGGTAATCCTCTAAAATATTTTGTTAAATTACATGATGCAGAGAGGATTTTGTGCTTTGATCTGTGCATAAATGTTTTGTAATGTTTGACGTTAATGTTTTTAGAGTGGTTTTGGCTGTGTGACAATACAAAGGCCCTTGTTACCTGCCTGTGTTTGACCAGGATCACAGGGTTTGTTACTTGATTGTTGTCTAGACCATTGTTTCTCAATCTGGTACTTGTGGACAGCCAGACGGTCCACGTTTTTGTGGAGGGAGCAAAATCGTGGACCGTCTGTGGGGTCCCGTTTTGAGAAACAGGTCTAGAAGCATAAAAGCACCAGCAAACATTACAATCCCTGGCTTCCCACTGCGGAACATTTAAAAATTGACAGTGACAGTAGGAATACATAGAAATTACATTAGATATTTCTGCATGCTCATTGGAAAGTATTGGGTGGTTATTTTGGGTTTGTTGTCTAATGGTGTAAATTGCAGGAGAGACCTGGAGCAGAAAGTAATGACATTGTGAATGACATGGACTGCAAACATTAGCGATACAGCTCTCAGGATGGGCTCTGCTTGGAAACCTCAGGCATGATACTTAAAATGATATATTGCCGTAAAGTACCCAAATCATGAAGTTAAGATTTTAAGTCACTTACAACTGTCGGGAAAACAGCTAAATGTAATTTATCAGTACTAAAAGACCTTGTTTTTTTCCGTACAGCTATTTCCTGCAGGAATATGTGCCTTTAGCTGGATGAGATTTTGTGAATATGTGGGGTAGAGATGTACAACGCCATCTGGTGGGGAAATGGTGGCAGGTCTGGTAAGCCTCATTAGGGAGACCTTCAGGACAGTGACAGCAACCAGGCCCAGAAGCAATTCTCCTTGTCCAGTTAGGGCGAATAACTCCTCTTACATGGGGAAGCATCTGTTGAAGACCTCATACCCCCCCTGCAGCCTAATGTGTCTATTACACAGCTTACTTCAATCTCAGATTCCCTACAGCTTATCTAATACACATGAGGCTAAGACTTCCATAAAGCATTTTATTACTTCTATCATGACTTTTATGCAAATGCACTCCTGTGTTGTATGTCCCTGTTGGCTTTCGAAGATTACCTACAGGGCTAATGCGATTTAATGTCAAATACCCTTGATTAACCTTATTTTCCTGCAGTGGGCTATCCTTGATAAGTCTTTCAGTTAGCACGCGTCCTTTCCTTTCCAATTTACATTCGCACCCCATTAAAGCTAAGCCTTGACGGACGTCCTCCTCGCCATCATGGCACCTGTTGCTGAGGGGCAGAGAGGGGAGAAAAATGCGATTCACCTTGCAGCTGCGGCAGAAACATCCAGAGCCTGCATGTTAGGACGATGCTCTGTCACATGTTGTGGAAGCCTGGTGTGATGTATGACACAGCATCACACAGATTGCAGAGAATGATCAGGCAGGTCCATGCAGAAGCTAAAGTTATATATATATACAGTACAGTATATACTGTATATTCTTCATCTCTATTTTCAAGAAACTTCATTTATTTAGCAGGCAATTTCTTCCAAAGCAACATGCTTCTTTCTGACAAAGTCACTGGAGTAATTGAGGGCTAAGGGCCTTGCTCACCAGTCTAATTGTGACATCTCTCTGTCACACCTGGGATTTGAACTGGCAACCTTCTGATCAAGGGTAGAGTTGAGCTGTACACCAGTAAGAAAGAACAGACTGTTTAGCAGAGGATGGTTTTGATCCATCACTCTCCGGGTTATGGGCCCAGCACACTTCCACTGCGCCACTCTGCTCTACACACGTTTTGTGAGTGGAACTCACATACACAAATATGTAATTTTTTGGTTAATTTTAAACCACATTCCTACAGCACTAAACAATTGTGTCTATATTCTAGTTATCAAGCAGGTATTTCATACTATTTCCAGATATTGCTCTTTTTGCACTTGTTGTTTCCTAATGTAACCAGTTGACTAGACGTTGAGTCCATGTCTAGCTACCTTTAAGGTGGCTGGTTCATGTCCTGTGAAAAGCCCTTTTGCAGCACCGGTGTTTGGCAACACTCAAGCAACACACTTGATTGGTGCCCCCTTTTGGCCACAAACAGTCACTACACTAAATATTACATAAACACATTCCTTAATTAGGATATTTTGAAGCAGCACCAGATAGCTACAATCTCCTGACACTAGAACCCAGGAGCTCAAGTGAAACATCCATCCATCCATGCATCTTTCAGCTGCATATCCTGAGCAGGGTCATCAGCTCATTTGAAATATCCACTGTAAAAATGTGCACATTGTATATGTACAGGCAGGAGTGAAGCTTTTAATTGCTGTTGTAATGCGTAAGTCCTGTGGAAATCATGACCCAGCTGATAAGGCTGTTGTAGACCCACATCATTTGCATAATGCAGCACACTGAGCCTCTTAAATGTCTGCTAACATCTGGATGTCTGCCACAAGGAGAAATTCCATTTAGCAAGAACTATTGCTTAGAATGCATTTTTATTTATGGCTGTCCTTGTTAATTGTATTACATTCCATACAGTTATATTGTTAGGGACCACATTTGGGATATTTAAATAATAATATTTTTTTTCTGTAACGCAAAATGCAAAATATATGAAGCCATACTCAGTATTGCAGAATTTTTTCTTTTCTTTTCTCATTGGAAAACGATGACATTAGTCAGTCCTGTGACATCCTTCCTGTCTGCTAGCTGACTTTTGTTTGAGGTTCCCCACACCAGTCCAAGGGCAGTCAGGTTAAATGTGAGTCATACCATCTTTGGAATTTTATTTTGCGACATGACTGCGTAGCGTTTGGGCACCCTTCCCATTTCCCATAATGGAGGGGCATGACATTTCTTAAAGGGACAGTAGCATATGGAAAACAGGGCCTGGTGAAGCAAATGATGATCTTTGGAACATTTTTTTAAGTCAGAGTTAATATAGCACATATCCATCTTCCAGACCAAGGCAGCAAAAGGCCAGCGTACGCCTTGGTTGGGATGCCAGTCCATCATGGGGAAGACAACCATAGATAAATTAGATGCCTGCGCATCAAAGGTGGGGTGATTCTAGGATTTCTCAAAGTGGGGGGCATAAGATGGGCATAATTTATACAGAGAGGTCAACATTATCATTACCCAATGATATTTTTTGAATTGGTGAATGACAGGGATGGACTCATTCTGCGAGCCAATCACCTTTAAGCTGGGGTCATTGCCCCTGTGGCCCCACCCCTGTGCACAGCCCTGCGTGAATAAATTTAATTACTTGGAGGAAACCCACATAACACAAGGACAACATGCAACCTCCTCCCCCAATCCTGGTAATGTAAGGCAACAATGCTACTCATACCTCATAACACAACTTCTCCTCCAGCCCGGCGTGGACTGGCCGTCGGGAAGTTTGGGAATTTTCCCGGTGGACCTATCTTGTGAGTACCAGTCCTCTGTCTACAACACCATATACACTAAGGCTTCCCCACCTGCAGGTCCACTCCTGCCTCTAACTTCTCATTTGGCAAAATTGTTTTTCAAACTTGGGAATGTGTACATTATACGGTTCTGATATAATCAGTTATCAGTCCTTGATACACTTACAGAACAAATCTAAATGTATTAATGATTCAAATGGTAACAATATGCACACAGGTTCTGGGTTCTGGAGCTTCTTCTGTGTTTGAAGTGGTTTGGAGTTGGCCAGTACCTCACTCCTTCCCAGTTTAGGGTTTGAATTCCACTTCCACTTTGTGTGTGGAGTTGGCTTGTTCTGTGAGGTTCCTTCAGATACTCCGGGTTCCTCCTGCAGTCCAAGGCATGCAATTATGCCACTTGGTGTCTCCAGTTTGCCCACAGTGTGTGTATGTGCCTTGTGCTGACCTGTTATCCAGTCCTGGTTGTACCTGTGCTGTTCAGGGTGGTCTCAGCCTCCCCTATGGCCCCAACCAGGATAAGCAAATGGGAAATGTTTGGTTGCAATGATTTAATGAGTGAAATTAATTACAGACTAGTGTCAAAGTCTGACCTACAGGGGAAAAATCATTTCTCTTCACCAGGGCATGGGCTGGACGGGTATGATGGATTTACTTTAACGTCACACGTATCACTTTCTGTTTCTCAGAATATTTATGTGAGTCCTGACATGTCCTGTGCAGTCATCATCCTGTGTGAAACGGCACAGGAAGTGGTTATTGTTGAGGATGCCTACAAAAAACCCACAACCCTTCTTGTTTTTCCGAAATACACATTGTCTGTGGTCTTTCAGCTTCTGAACATCGCGCAAAGCGCACTCCAAAAGGACATTCATAAAACCCCAACATCGTTTACATGTACTTTCAAGATATTCGAACATCGTAACTGAAATGTATTCATTAAATTTGACAGCGTGGAGATTATAGTACTATAACATTAACATTTGTACTACCAGATAATCTGCTTTTTCAGCCCTTTAGCGGAAACTAGTGCGTCAGAAATGTCTGTTTTGCAGCGTCACCAACTTTGGTCAGCAGGCTGGATTTAGATTTTCAGTTCGAGACTAGTCTGTACACATTTGCAGGACATGTATGTAACAGTTATATTACCATGTAAATAGTCTGTAGGGTTTGCAAACTACTACGACGCTTTTGATGCAGCTAAATTTAGGTTCAAAATGTAATAATACAGATTTGTCGTTGGCAACCCTGGTTTTGTAAATAACCATCATATACTGTTAAAGATTTAATAATTATTATTGTTTCGTTTCTATTGAATACTTTATGCATTGCACTGTAGTGCTTATATTTGCCAGGATAGCAGTGACCTCGCCTTCACTGAGGTTATTTTGAGGCAATTTACACACAACACGCGCAGACACGCGCACATACACACTTCACAATCGCGCGCGCAGGCGCGCGCAAAACCGCTTTCTTTGAGTCATGTTACGAAGGACGGAGTCGCCTTGTAGAAACAGAGATACGGCAGATCTGCTAGGAAGTGAAGTTGAGGTCAGTTTGTCACACATATGCGCACTTTACGGTGTCCAGGCCAGTGTCCCAACTCTACTTATTTAAAAAAGGGGGATAAGAAAATCACCGTAAGTAACTGATATGATGGAAAAGGAGCCGCTACTTACCGAGAGCATCAACCAGAGAGCCGCTAGTTACGGCTCTGCCCCGGGAGCCGTTACACTCAGCGGGTCATCTAAGCCAGGCGAGGACTCCTACCAAGTGGAGGGGGGTGAGTCATTTCTCATCTGCAAACTGTAGACTTTAAAACGCATAATTTGTCAAAACGAAATAAGAAAGAAAGAAACGTAATACTTTGATAGTTACAGTATATAGCCAAACAAGTGTAAACTAGCTAACTAAGAAGTGCATATGGAACTGGAAGCTTTGATTTTTGAATGATTTTAGCGTCAGGGTTGGTCATTGTGTAGCTGTTAAATGTATTTAAATGGCAATAATAGATACAGTCCTAACGCGCGTATTTTATTAACGAACAGGCACATCTAGCGGATGACAGGGTGCAGTACTTATGGTGTGTTATGTGAAAATAACATTAAGTAGGTGACCTTTACCTAGCTGTCTCTTTCAACATGAATGTATAGTTAGTAATTTTGTAACCGTAGGTATGTTTGCGACATCTGTGATGGTGATTATGTCACTCAAAAATGCATCATCTTCACTCAGTAATGTTTGCGTGTTTTAGAGATATATTATCTTACATTAAACTGATAATTAATTAGTTTATTTTCTCTTTTTCAAGATGAAGACGACATCTATATCCGGCGCGCTGTTGTCTTTATCGAAGATGCAATACATGTATGAATTATATATTTGTACGCTTTAAATAAAAATATATATACATGATCGCATTGAGAACATTATTAAAAGTTTAATATCTATTACAGTATCGTTCAATCAATCATCGCGTGGACTCGAAATCACTACGTGTTTACAGATGGTATTATTCCTGGATCTGGCAATGGTGAGATCTGTCTAGCTATCAAATGCTTTTCCTTATGAAGGTAACATGTTTTCATATTATTTAAAAAAATTAAATCATTAAAGCATTCATTTTGATCGATTTTATTCCTTGTAACAGGAATTAATAGGATATTTATGTAGCTTATACATAGTAGGCCTATGATTTTTTAATGACAGCTCCTCAGTGTAACCTGTTGCTCTTCCAACACTTGGTGATTCATGAAGGGGAATGATTTTGGCCATCGCCGTCATCCTCGGCTTGGCGTTTGTAGAGAGGCCCTCGTCCCTGTCCCTTTCTTCTGATCCACGCTACAGACAGGCTGCATGGGAACCCCCCTGTGGCCTGACTGAGGGCATCGAGACGGCCTTCCTCATCATCTTTGCCTTTGATGTAACAGTGAAGGTCAGCTGCTCAGCGTTTAAAGAGAGTTTAGACGTAGATTGGAATGTTCATATTCCTGCCTCTGATCCTGTCATCAGACTCTCCAGTTCCATATAGATACCGATTACTTTCTAATCTCTCCCTTCTTGTTGGCAGAGTTATCTGATTGGCTGGACGGAGTTCAAGAAGAATAAGTGGCTCATTAGTTATACGGTGGTTATCGCGGGGTCCTTAATGGACTTGATCGTATCACTCAGTATGGTTTGTGGTGAGGTAGGCAAGGTGCTTTACTTGTCTTTGTCATCAGTGGAAACGTGAATAGAATGTATTGTCTGTCTGGCTGACAAAATAATTTCTTTAATGTACGGTTTACTACACTTATCCAAAGCAATGTGTCCCTTTGTTTTACACATGGGTGT